>NC_140296.1:34548033-35148033 GCF_964211825.1 Aythya ferina | reverse complement strand
GAATCACAGAATGGCTTGGATTGGAAGGGACTGTAAAGATCATCTAATTTCAACCTCCCTGCCATGGGCAGGGACACCTTCCACTAGACCAGGTTGCCCAAAGACCCATCCAATCTGGCCTTGAACACTTCTAAGGAGGGGGCACCCACGACTTCTCTGGGAAACCTAGTCCAGTACCTCTCTACACTCATAGTAGAGAATTTCTTCCTTATATCTAGTTTAAACCTACCTTAGTTTAGTTTAAAATAATGACCCCTTGTCTTACCACTACACTTCCTGGTAGAGAGTCTCTCCCTATCTTTCCTGTAGGTCCCCTTTAGGTACTGGAAGGTTGCCCCAGAGCCTTTTCTTTTCTTGGATAAATAACCCCAACACTTTCAGCCTTTCTTAATGGGAGAGATGCTTCAGCCCTCTGATTATCTTCATGGCTTTCCTCTGGACCTGCCCTAACAGGCTCATGTCTTTCTTACACTGGGGGCCCCAGAGCTGAATGCAATATTATGAGTGGGTTCTCATGAGGGCAAAGTAGAGAACCACCTCCCTTGACCTGCTTGCTACACTTCTTTGGATATAGGCAAAGATATGATTGGCTTTCTGGACTGTAAACTCACATTTCCAGGTCAAACTTTTCATACCCCCAAGTCTTTCTCCACTCCAGTCTGCTCATCACCCAGCCGCACTACCCAAAATATTTATTTTACTTAGCAATTAATTAATTTCATTTTCCCCAGACCAAGTCTATGTTTCCCATGACAGTATTGGTAAGTGATTTCCCATGCACTATCTTGACCCACAGACTTTCTCATTCCTGTACTTTTTATTTTCTCTCCTTGTCCAGCAGGTGGATGGGTGACTGAACAGCTGTGTGGGAGCTTGGCATTTTGACTGCTAGTCAAGGATAACCCACCACAAAAATATTAGTGTGTTATGAGGATGACATATTAGGATCCCCTTGCATATGGGATGACTTAAAAGACAAAGGAAATTGAAGATATTTTCATGAATATTCATATCTGCTTTGTAAATAAGGTAAGGAAAAAGCTTTCCAGCCAAATATTTAACAGAGAGCAGGAACTGCTGTTCCTTTTAAAAGAAAAAGAATAATGGCTTCTATTCAAACATGGAGTTTGAGAACACTGAATTACCAAGTTTGAATTTAGACTGTGTATGTAATGCACAAAATCTTCCTTTATTCTGATTTGCTCCATTTTTACCCTACCCCCCCAATATTACTCCATATGTGAATACATTTTAGGACAGCAGGGAGAAATGGAAATAATGTTAAGTGTCTTCAGAGAGAATGGGACTGATGGTGTTTTTAATTATTTTGATAACATCATTGGAGTCATTACCTCATAATAAAAAGTGCTGAATGGTCACCTTTTCCTGACCTTTCTTACCACTTATCATCAAAAAGCAAAGTATAATGGGCAGCAGCTGTTTCTGCTATGCCATGGATTTAGCTACACTCCCTAAGTGAGCAGTTTAGTTCACCAACATTCATTTCTCCGTAAGTCCATAATTACAAAACCAAAGTTAATCTGCAAAACATTAGTATCTATTTTTAAGACAGATGAAGGGAGGCTTTTAGTTTTCATTATGATAATTTACATTTCTTGTTTGGCCTTTCTCTTTCTTTCTTTTGTCTCATTTTGAGATTCCACTCCCACATCTTTGCACTTTTTAACTTTCAGCCTTATTACAATTCTTCCAGCCTTTTCTCTTCCACATCTTTAAAGTTAGAAAGCTACAATTTTGTGTGTTTGCTGGCTTTGCATCTTTGTATTTCTACTTTTATTTTGTTTGATTTTTTTTTCCCAGTTTTGTTTCTTTCCCTTGATTTCTGAGACTGCCAGTGTCTGAGTGTCTGGGTGGAAAAAAAAAAAAAAAAAAAAGTACTACAGAACATATACAAAGTCAAGTAAACTGTTACTGTGGAAAACTTTACAGAAGGAACAGTTATTATATAATAATACATAATGAATATAGTAAATGAAATATTTTCAGCCTACAGGGACAGAGCATATTTTTGAGTTTGAGGTTTACTAGGGAAAATATTTTTTGTTCAAGAAATTTTTGAGTTCAGGATGAATTTTGCAGGAAAAGTTTTTCTTAAGCTATGGATGAAATTAGACTTCCTAAATTCATCATAAATATTATCTCTGATGCATAAGTACCTAAAAAAGATTAGGTCAATTTTTCTTCATAATCTCGCAGCCTATTTTTCAGAATTCCCTCTGACTAACTTTGGCAGTTTGGGTTATGCCTTGTCTGTCTTACTGCAAAAAAAAGATGTTGGATTTTGCCCATTTTTGGTATAAGTCGTAAGTCAAAATTATTAATTGCATACACTGACAATCTTTATCTTCAAAAGTTTACTTATTACACTAGAGGGGTTATGTTCTGACTTCACTATAAAGATACTGCATTGTGTATCCTGCAGTCCTGGTTCAGAGAAGTGTGCTACCTTCTCTCTTTCAGCCCACATGGTTTCCTTTTCTTGCAAACAGGACGTGCAGAATGTGATGTGGCTATATCTTAAATCCTTCTCAATATGTACCCAAACTAGATAGCTAGCCATTTATTTTACAGAACAGTAATCACCTGTGGAATAGGTTTCTCTGACAGAGACAGCGAGAATCACTTGTATCACTTGTATCATGTTTTTGGCTGGTACAGAATTAATTTTCTTCATAGTGGTTCACTCGATGCTGTGTTTTGGATTTTTTGACGAAAACAGTGGTGATAACACAGTGATGTTTTTAGTTGTTACAGAACGGTGTTTCAGCTTCTTGTGCTGCCCTGCCAGCAAGGATGTTAGGGGTGCACAAGAAGCTGGGAGGTACTCAGCCAGGACAGGTGACCCAGACTGATCAAAGAGATATGCTCCCATAGCATGTGGCATCATACTGAATAATAAAAGCTGGGGGAAAGAAGGAAGAAGGAGGAGGATGTTTGGAATGATGGCATTTCTCTTCCCAAGAAACCCATTATGTGATGAACCCTCCTTTCCTGGAAGTGGCTGAGCAACTGCCTGACAATGGCAAATTAATTTCTTGTTTTGCTTTGCTTCCCCATGCAGCTTTTGCTTTACCTAGTAAACTCAACCCATGAGTTCTCTCAACCCATGAGTTCTCAAGCTTTTACCTTTCCATTTCCATTTTTCCATTTTTCCCTTTCTCCTCTAGCCCACCTGGAGAGTGAATAAGCAGCATGCTGGGGTTAAACCACAACTACTCATCACTGCTGATTTTGTCTTTTAAATATGTTATCTCACTAAATTTCATTACTCAGTGAAAGACAATGGATACTTGCCATTATTTCTTGAACAAAAGTAGTATTTCTTATTTATTTGTTCCATACACCAGTCTGTTTCTGAATACATAAATACTGTAGTCAACAAAATCATTGTAAATCTGGAAAAAGAAAAAAAAAAATCTCTTTACAATATAAGCATATTGAAGATCTTTTATTTTTCCTTATAGAAGACAGGTTCCTAGTTAAAGAGCAATTAAAATATGGTTCTTTCTAGCCCCTCAGAATATTACTGGAAAAGTGGAATAATACAGATTTTTTGAAGTGTAGATTGATGAAGATACCTGGGCCAACATTTTGTTAAATAGGTACTTTCAGGATATGTCAGGTCTCTCACTAAAGTTCAGGATGGAGTCTTTCACATGTTCACCAAATAGTGCTTGCTACACTTCTTTTCAAAGCTCATTAAATTATCAGGGTTACTTTTACATAGTTTTTTTTGACTGTAGTAAGCACTGAGGTCTATTTAAAGTAAAACACAGCACAATGACTACATTTTGTGTCCCATTTGGAAGACAAAGTTTTATCCTTTGTAGGTATCCTAATAAAGACTTGCACTGTTGCTTAAAGGGCTATACAAGTCAGATGGTTTTTATGCTTATGTCACTTAAGAGATCCTTTGCCAATCTTTATGTTTCTCCTCTGACTGCTAGAGCTTGCATCCTGGCCTGTCAGATCCAGTGCAATGAAAGACTATACCAATGAAAACACTGACCTATATCCAGAATGCAGAGGACTGTTTTTCAGATGTAGACAAATTTCTGTGTCACTTTGGGCAAATTCTTTTATATTTATAAAGCTTAAACCTGTAGCTGTAAAATTCAAATTAACATTTCCCTTACAAAGAGAAGAATTATACAACTAGTATAACACTCCTACTCACTAGTGATAAGTATGTGGCAAGTCATAATAAAACAAAAATTTTTAACTCTACAGTTTAACTCAATGTAGGAGTATGACAGTGAGCTTCTAGCTGTTGATCCTGTATGAGAATTTGACATCTTTCTGGAGCATATATGTAAACTGTGTCTAATCGTATCCCCCAGAAATCAGTAGGAATCATGATAATTTCAGTGACATCCTGGACCAGGTCCCACTTGGTTTAGTTTTTAAAGAATGGAGGATGAGTGCTCCCATTTGGTTACTTGCTTATACTCAAGGCAATATGTTAATACTGAGGCCAATATGTTCAGTTTTTTTATCTATTTTGTCTCACAGGGTTAGAAAATAAAGACGTTCATTTGTTATGAAAAATTTTATATAATTTTTTACACTGTTGATTTCCCTGCAATTGAATTACTGGTGCATTCTGCAATGCCAGTGGCTGGTATAAGGTGTAAAAACATCTTTATGGTTAAATGTTGTTATTTATTTTTTGACATATTGCATCACAGTGTTTTCCTCATGGAACACACTTAGGCCTCTAAGGAATACCATTATCAACCATATTCCTCCGTCTAGACTGGGAGGATAATCCATTCTTTATGTGGCTATTTGGATTTTTCAGCTGAAAAATGTTCTAACTTTCAGCATGGCTAATCCACTACTAATCCATAGAAACCTTTTACCATGAAGCTGCAAGGGGAGACAAAAATATGTTTTACTCATTGTATACCTAATACCAATATGTACATTTCATTTTTCTTACCTTTCAATATGATAACAAATCCAAAGATGGGTTAATAGTTTTGGTTCTTAATTAGAGCAAAGAAATACAACTTAAAAGAAGATAATAATCTTATTTTCTTATTGCAAAATAGAAAAGATGAATCTGCTCACACTGCAGGTGAAATTTAAAAGACATCCTACTTTGTAGAATTCTTCAGTTTGGAGAAGAAAACTGGAGATTTTAAAACAGAACATTTTGAAAAATGCCCATTCAGTGTTTGCTGCATAAAAATCATAAAAATCATAAAGAGGATCTCTCAGTAGTGAAAGCTTGTGATTTTCTGTTCTTCCTATAAAAATCTATTTTTTCCTTTTTTTTTTTTTTTTTTATTCCACATTTCTTAAACTTCTTTAGTGATAGGAAAATATAATGTTTTTCTTCCTAAATGCAAATATTATAACTTTGACTTGTACAAAATTAATATATATATATATATATGTATATTTTTTTCCTTCCTTCCTTCCTTCCTTCCTTCCTTCCTTCCTTCCTTCCTTCCTTCCTTCCTTCCTTCCTTCCTTCCTTCCTTCCTCCCTTCCTCCCTTCCTCCCTTCCTCCCTTCCTCCCTTCCTCCCTTCCTCCCTTCCTCCCTTCCCTTCTTCCCTTCCTTTCTTCATTTTCAGGGAAGTTTATGCATTATGAAGGAGAGCTGAGCAATCAGAATTCAACTTCATGTATACAACACATATATTAATTGTATGAAATTGTATTGGGTTTATGTGGCAAGGTTTTGGTAGAAGGGGGCTGCAGGAGTGGCCTCTGTGAGAAGAATTCAGAAGGTGCCACATGTTAGATAAGGACCAGTTCCAGCAGGCTCCAAAGGAACCCACCGTTGCCCAGAGCCAAGCCAATACGGGATGTTGCTTGGGCCTCTGGGAGAGCGGACTTAAGAAAGGGGAAAAAAAAATGCTGCACAACAGCAGCTGGGAGAGTGAGGAGTGAGAAACAGCTTTGCAGACCTCAAGGTCACTGCAGAACAAGGGCAGGAGGTGCTCCATGCAGCAGAAGTTCCCCTGTGGGCTGTGGAGAGGCCCCTGGAGGAGACTGGCCTGGATGAGACTGCAGACCATGGAGAGCCCCCACAGGAGCAGGCCCCATACCTGAGCTGCAGCCTGTGGAGAGGAGCCCACTCAGGAGCAGAGGGTCTGGGGGAATCAGGGGATCTGGTATGCCAGCCAGATAAATTCCAGCCAGATAAATTTATAAGCTTCTGATCTGAAGCTTATGGTATAGAAAAATGGAGGACACTGGAAGAAAGACCTCCCCTCCTCCTTCCCCCCCCCCCCCCCCTTTCGAAATAAAAATAAAAATCTTCACCTATACTCCTATATGAGAAATAAAACAAAAAATGTTCAAACACAAATGGTCAAAGGCAAGTAGTTATGAAAAAGAAAAAAAAAATGCAAGAAATTACTTGTCTCAAAAATCATTTATAAAATCATATCTCAGCAACCACAGAGGGTTATTTTTGGAAAGAGGTATAAAAAATCAGAACTTGAGCATGGGCCGAGAATTGTCTGTATCAATTTATTAGGGTAATTATATTTCATAAGGGCTCTTGGCCAAAATTGTTTATGTATTGACACTTCTCAAATATCCAAGTCTTCAGCCTGTGGGAACTCTAAAATGGCTCACGGAATTGACTAGACTGTCATAGCAGAGTACAACACGCTTTTCCTTTAATAAGAAAAAGGGTTTATTTTTACAAGCATGGTTGCTTTTCATTTTGTAGCACAGCAGTGGGTAGATGAAACATGGTGATGGCAGTCAAACTGGTGAGGTCCTCCCTGACCCAGAAGATGCAAAAAAAAAACAGCAGGCAAAATGAGAACAAGGCACCCATACCAATAAGAACGTTGGCTTTTCACACAAGGAACCATATCTATATCTGGAAGCAAGCAATGAATATAATAATTAAATCTCTTCATAGAACTGTCAGTGGGAACAGAATAGGGAAGAGAAGATCTGATTGAGAATAAAATTCTGAAACATTCAAGCAGCTGATTTGAGTGGACGGAGAAGTAAAATTTAAGTGTGCTTTTTTTTTTTTTTTTTTTTTTTTTTTTTTTTTAAGTCAACTTAATTAAAATCCTGTTGCCATCTTTCTTTTGGTAAATATCTTGTTCTATATAACAGCTTCACTTATATTGTTATGCTAAAAGTTTGGTTCTATCAAAAAATTAGATTCCATACATTCCAACACTTTTTTTAAGCTGACATTTGTCCATTGTATTTCAAAGAATTTTTGTCTCAGAGAAAATTATGTTACATTGAGACTCCCCTCATAATAGTTCTTAGACTCTTCTTGTTAAGTGTAGTAAAAAGATGAAGACAGCAAGATAAGTGAGGTGATCCACACAAATATATAGGATTTTGTTTTCCATTATACTGCAAAATATACATATTTATTCAATACAGTTTAATCTTAAGATCATTTCATAGAATCATAGAATCTCCTGAGTTGGAAGGGACCCTTAAGGATCATCAAGTCCAACTCTTGACACCGCACAGGTCTACCCAAAAGTTCAGACCATATGCCTAAGTGCACAGTCCAAACTCTTCTTAAATTCAGACAGGCTCGGTGCAGTGACCACTTCCCTGGGGATCCTGTTCCAGTGTGCAACCACCCTCTCTGTGAAGAACCCCCTCCTGATGTCAAGCCTAAATTTCCCCTGCCTCAGCTTAATCCCGTTCCCGCGGGTCCTGTCACTGGTGTTAATGGAGAAAAGGTCTCCTGCCTCTCGACACCCCCTTACGAGGAAGTTGTAGACTGTGATGAGGTCTCCCCTCAGCCTCCTCTTCTCCAGGCTGAACAGGCCCAGTGACCTCAGCCGTTCTTCGTACGTCTTCCCCTCCAGGCCTTTCACCATCTTCGTAGCCCTCCTCTGGACACTTTCCAACAGTTTCATGTCCTTTTTATACTGTGGTGCCCAGAACTGCACACAGTACTCGAGGTGAGGCCGCACCAGCGCAGAGTAGAGCGGGACAATCACCACCCTTGACCTACTAGCGATGCCGTGCTTGATGCACCCCAGGATACGATTGGCCCTCCTGGCTGCCAGGGCACACTGCTGGCTCATATTCAACTTGCTGTCTACCACGACCCCCAGATCCCTCTCTTCTAGGCTGCTCTCCAGCGTCTCGTCGCCCAGTCTGTATGTGCAGCCAGGGTTTCCCTGTCCCAGGTGCAGGACCCGGCACTTGCTCTTATCGAACTTCATGCGGTTGGTGATCGCCCAGCTCTCCAACCTGTCCAGATCCTTCTGTAAGGCCTTTACGCCCTCATTTGAGTCCACAACTCCTCCAAGTTTGGTGTCATCAGCAAACTTGCTCAAAATACCCTCTATTCCTACATCCAGATCGTTTATAAAAATATTGAAAAGTACCGGCCCTAAAATGGAGCCTTGAGGGACCCCACTGGTGACCGCCCGCCAGCCTGACACAGCCCCATTTACCATAACCCTTTGGGCCCTGCCCGTTAGCCAATTGCTCACCCATCATATGATGTTTTTATTTAGCTGTATGGGGGACATTTTGTCCAGTAGGATCCTATGGGAAACCGTGTCAAAAGCCTTGCTGAAGTCCAAAAAAATCACATCAGCTGGTTTCCCTTGGTCCACCATACGGGTGATCTTATCATAAAAGGAAATCAGGTTAGTTAGGCAGGACCTACCCTTCACAAACCCATGCTGGCTGGGACCAATGACTGCTTTGCCCCCCAGGTGCGCCTCAATAAGTTCGAGAACCATCTTCTCCATGATTTTACCAGGCACTGACGTGAGACTGACAGGCCTGTAATTGCTAGGGTCTTCTTTCTGACCCTTCTTGAAAATCGGCACAACATTTGCCAGCTTTCAGTCTACCGGGACCTCTCCAAATTCCCAGGGTCGTTGAAAAATAATTGAGAGAGGTTCCACGATGACGTCCGCCAGCTCTTTCAGCACCCACGGATGAATCCCATCCGGACCCATGGACTTGTAGGGATCCAGGTGGAGTAGCAAATCCTGCACACGTTCAGGGTCGGTTGGGAGTTTGTCATCCTCACCGTCCCGGTCCTCCAGCTCAGGGCACCCTGGGTCCCGAAGCCCATCATCGGCATTGAAGACAGAGGCAAAGAAGGCGTTAAGCGTCTCTGCTTTGCCTATGTCATTGTCTGTGAGGAGACCTTCCCTATCAAGGAGCGGCCCTATGTATTCTTTAGTTCTCCTTTTTCCATTCACATATCTAAAAAAACCCTTTTTATTTTCTCTCACAGACACAGCCAGCTTCAACTCTAGGTGTGCTTTGGCCACACGAACTTTCTCCCTACAAACACGAACAGCATCCCTGTATTCTTTCCATGACACCTGGCCCTCCTTCCAGTAGCGAAACACTCTCTGTTTCCGCCTAATCTCCATTAGAATGTTCCTGGTCAGCCACGCCGGCCTCCTGCCCCGCCTGCCTGACTTGCGATATTTAGGAATTGCCTGATCTTGTGCTTCTAGGAGGCATCGCTTAAAGAATGACCAGCACTGGTGGACATCGAGGCCTTCAAGAGCAGTTTCCCAGGGGACCTTGCTGACTAGTTCCCTGAGCAGCCTGAAGTCCGCTTTCCCCATATCTAGGGATGAGGTTTTGGTGGCACTTTTCCTTCTGTCACCGTAAATTTTGAACTCAACCACTTCATGGTCGCTATGACCGAGGCGGCCACCAATCACCACATCTCCCACCAGACCCTCTCTGTTTTCTAGCAACAGGTCTAGGAGGGCACCTTTCCTAGTTGGCTCCGTCAGCACCTGCACCAAGAAGTTATCATCTAGGTGCTTCATGAACCTCCTGGACTTGCTCGTGTCAGCCGTGTGGCACTCCCAGTTAATGTCTGGCAAGTTGAAGTCCCCTATAAGGACAAGGGGAGTTAATCTCGAGGCCTCTCTTAGTTCTGTAAAGAATAATTTATCGGCGCTATCGTCCTGGCCAGGCGGTCTGTAATAGACTCCCACAACGACATCCCCTTTATTCGTTCGTCCCTTGATCCTTACCCAGAGGCTCTCAACTTTGCCATTGCCGACCTGAAGTTCCACACAGTCCAGCCCCTGCTTCACATACATCGCCACCCCACCACCTCGCCTACCCTGCCTGTCCCTCCTGAAGAGCCTGTAACCATCTATCGCAACACCCCAGTCACAGGACTCATCCCACCAGGTTTCGCTTATGCCGATGATGTTGTAGTTGCGGGACTGGGCCAGGACTTCTAGCTCATCCATTTTATTCCTCATACTGCGTGCGTTCGTGTAGAAGCACTTCAGGTGCGTCTCCTTACACTCAGCACCTTGTGGATCTGACCGAAGGACCTCACTGGCACACAGCCCCTCTGATTCTTGTGTACCATCCCTTAGGTCTTCACCGGCGTGTCTAAAGGGTTTTAGCCCGTTCCCCCTTCAACTCTAGTTTAAAGCCCTATCTATCAGCCCTGCCAACTCCTGACCAAAGATCCTTACCCCTCTCCGAGAGAGGCGCATCCCATCCGGTGCCATCAGGCCCGGTGTAGCATAGACCTTCCCGTGATCAAAGAAACCAAAATTCTGCCGGTCACACCAGTCTCGAAGCCACGAGTTTATGTGAACATCATGCCTTTCAGCTTCGATCCCCCCTATCGGAAGGACAGAGGCAAACACAACCTGTGCCCCTGATCCTCTAAGTAGTCGCCCCAAATCCTTAAAGTCTCTTTTGATCGCCTTCGGACTTCTCGTTGCTACTTCATCGCTACCAGCCTGAAAGACCAGTAGCGGGTAGTAGTCAGTGGGCCGTACCAGGCGCTTGACTTTCTTGGCAAAGTCTCTCACCCGAGCCCCAGGGAGGCAACAGACTTCTCTGCGGGTTGGGTCTGGTCGGCATATCAGTCCCTCTGTCCCTTTCAGAAGGGAGCCCCCCATAACAATAGCCCTTCTTTCTTTTTTGAAGGATGATGTGGCAATGCGATGTGTAGGTCGCCTTGTCTTAGGCGCCCCCTCCAACTGGGACGGGTTTTTATCTACTTTGTCATTCAGATTGTCTTGTTCTAGTCCTTCATATCAATTATTTAAGGGTAGATGAGAAGGTGAGGTGGGCAGAGAGAGGGCTCGCCTACCACCCCGAATAGGCACCTGCCTCCATTCCCCCCCTTGATCTAGGTCTCCTCCCGCTGCCTGGCAGGAGGAGGGAACCTCCGTCTTCTGCATAATAGGAGACGCCTGTGCTGTGGCAGGCTCGTGAGCCTGCCTCAGAGAGGGTAGAGTGCACCTCCACCAGTCAATTTCCCCCTCTGATTCCCTGATGCTCCTGAGCCTGTTCACCTCCTCCCAGAGCTCCGCTACCTGGCGGAGCAGTTCTTCAACCTGGGCACACCTCCCACAGGCATACCCACCACTGCTGTCGGAGACCGACAGAATTTCCCTAATCTTTTGTCTGGTCATCAGTATTCCTTTTTCTGATGAGCAGATTTAGGAATGTTTTTGAAGACTTCCCAAATGTAACAACAGGTAACCTGAAAAAACTTCAATATTGTTTATTCATAGCCCTCAAAAATAACCTATTTTTGCTACATGCAGCCATTTCATCAAAAACAAATTATAAAGATTCATTATTTTGAGCCAAGACAGCCCTCAAAGTGTACATGAATTTACCTAAATCAGTAAGGAAGGTATATGAGTTTATGAAAGCAAAATTTGGTTCTGTGGCTACAAGCTAACAAGGGAGTTGTTAAGCTAAGGTGCATTATAGGCACACACACATATATATATCATGCTATAGAGCTGCTGTCCCACTTTAAATCGAATTGTGATTTTTCAATGGGACTTCTTTCATGCACTTCATGTCCTCTCTTCCTTTGTGAAAAAATGATTATATATTAGTAGAACTTACAACTAAACTCATTTATCATAAGTGATTATGTCTTAGAAACCCGTGGAATATACACACATTATCCTGAGTTATGACTTAAATTTTCCTAAAGGGTTGAGAAATTGATATATTTCTTTTTTTAATAAATAAATAAATAAATAAATAAATAAATAAGTATCTAGGAATAACTGATAATGTGTCATCAACCTAGGGAAGAAAACAAGAAGTAAAACATTACATTAAAAATCACTAGGAAGGAAAAAAAAAAAAAAAAAAAAAAAAAAAAAAAAAAAAAGGAAACCTGCAAAGACATTTTATGCAAGACATTCTGTTATTTTGAGATGAAAATAATAATAATAATTAATAAATAAATAAATAAATAAATGAGATGCAATGCAACAAAGCTGTTAATAAGCTGTCAGATATAGGAAATGTCTTGAATAGTTGAGATTTTTAAGTCATTTTAAATACAATGAACAGTATTTAACAGGAGAAACACTCTTTAAATCTTATTCCTTTTGGCAGGATTTTCTAATGAAAAGGTCACTACTACAGTGTTTTTCATTTCTCTTCCTCTTCACTGATTTTACTGTTTATTTATTCTCTGCAATTGGTGGTAATTGGCTCAATTGTGGTATTCTTTAAACTCTTACCTAAAGGGAAAATGTACCCCTATTTCCCTCTCTGCTGTAGGGTACCGAAAAAAAGACTAGAATACAACCTATGCTTTTACATAAACTATGTCCATGCTTCTACTGTAGCTCATTTTTAAATCTGCAGGTTTTGGTAATGTATGTTATAGATTATGTAGAAATTTCTATACGTTATATTACATCTATTACAGTCCCTGTCTTGGCAAAGGGGAATCTTTGGGTGTTTGTTTTTCTTGCATACGACATCTAATAACAAAGTCACTAATTAACTGTCTTACTAATGTTTTTTTTGAGAACTGGATATCAGTATCAAAATGGATTTTTATATGTTCTGAACAAATACACTAGGTTGTCATTTAGTTTTACAGAGGAAAACAGTTATAAAATACTGTCACTTCTATGTAAGTAAATTAAATACCTAGGATCATAGTAATGATCATAGTGTCGATACCACTATCATCGGCCTTGCTGTGGTTGGTGATACAAGCTGGTGTATTGGCCTCATCTAGCAGATACAGAGTATATTAAACCATTCTTTCTTTTTTATTTTTTTAGATATATAAATGATATTATCCCACAGTTCCACTCACAGTCTCACTCTGTGGGATGCCTGCGTCATATAATCTTCTCACACAACCTTTACCTTGAAATCACTTTCACACAACAGGGATTTTAAAACTGAAAAAAATATTAATTCTACTAGATAAGCTTTTTTCAAAGAAATATCTCATCTTTTCTGCTTCTGTCCTAGAGCCCTAGAACTGCTGTGTACGTTTGTCTTTTTCCTCCACTCCCAACAATTTATCCAGCCAGTCCATTTTTATTCAAGTATTTTTATGATATTGACAAATTTTATATTTATAGACAAATAGTCTATAAGACAGTGACACCCTGAGTCATCACACTCAGATCAGAAGCCTCCTTTTCAGGGAAGGAAACGTCAAAGTGAAGTGTGAGAAAAGTCTTTAGTGAATATTCATTTAACCATCCTATAAGGAATTTGAGGGCTCCCAGCTATTCCATTGATAGATTGTCTGTCAATATACTTGAGCTATGACAGTCTCTCTCTTTTTTTATCTATCTATATTTTTTTTTAGTGGAAATAACCATAAAATTAATAGAATATAGATGAACTGAGGAATTTGAATAGAGATTTGAAGTGTGACTTACTGAGAAATAAACAAGGCAAGCAGGAGAGGCTGTGACAGAATGGGTGTGTTATCACAGTTAGGTCATTTGGTCACTCAACTAGAGTTTGAACTCTGATGTAACATCTTAACAAATAAATTTTTAAAATAGATAATCAACCTGATGACTAACTTAGCCATACCGTACAGTGTGGCAGAAAGTGAGATTTCAAGGCATTAAAAGAGATCTTTAACTCTTAGTTCATTGAAAGAGGTCTACAGACAACTTCTGATGAAGTTGGCATGTGAGGTATTGAGGTAGATATCAGTGGCGGCCGGTGTAAGACAGAATCAGAGATATGGTTCAACAAATAGAAAGACTGGTTAGAGAAAGGATTTGAGATCAGAATGATGACTTCAGTGCTCTTAGGTTTCAAGTGGCTCAAGAGCTACAAATAGAACAAGATTTAGGTGTTTCTGCATGTTCCTACATGTTCCAACCAGAAAGATCCCTGAAACAGTCTGGCTAAGAATTCTTTCTTTATTTAAATGACAAATTAAATTATACTTAATCTTGTTGTCCATATTTTATGAACACATTGTTATTTTCCTAGCTTAGTTTTAAAGGGAGAACAGGTTGTTGTTCTCAACCAAGTAGTAATGACATCAACTGTCTCCAGTTCTGTGATTTGTCCTTTTTGAATAGCTCATGCATAAGTTCAAATTCTCATTTCCAGAACTGCAAGGAAACCTTCCCGGAATTGGAAAGGTAACCTTCTCTAAGCTAAAAACAGTTCATCCCAATGTGTATGAAATGGAAAAATAAATAAATAAATAAATAAATAAATAAATAAATAAATAAGTGAGATATTTTATTTGCCTCGGTTTTTGTTTTTGCAAAGGCTGGTCTCAGGCCTCCCGGCTTCCTGTTCTCAACTGCGTACATTAGTGAACAGAGTAATGGCATAAATAGAAAAAGATAGTGTGAGTATTCTTAAGAATACCTGACATACACAAGTCCATGGGAAAGGATGGGATATATTCAAGGGTGCTGATGTATCTGACTAACTTTGCAGGCAATGTATCTTTGAAAACTTGGAGCAATTGAGGAGAGGCTTTCTTTCCTGCAAAAATGTGTACATCACAACCATCTTCAAAAAAGGCACTAGAAGGACTTAGGGGACTATAGTCTGGTTAGCCTAATTCTCCCTGGAAGGATTATGGACCAAATAATTTCTGATCAGAGGGATCAGAAGGATTTCTTTAAACTAGGTAGGAAGGGGGATGGGGCTGAGGCTAGGATTGTTGGGGCTGTGCCAGGGGGAACAATGGCAAGGCCGGAGGATAAGGCAATGGCCCAGCTGAAGTGCATCTACACCAATGCACGCAGCATGGGTAACAAACAGGAGGAGCTGGAAGCCATCGTGCGGCAGGCAGGCTACGACTTGGTTGCCATCACGGAGACGTGGTGGGACCAGTCTCATGACTGGAGTGCTGCAATGCCTGGCTATAAGCTCTATAGAAGGGACAGGCAGCATAGAAGGGGTGGTGGTGTGGCTCTCTATATTAGAGAGTCTTTCGAGGTTGTAGAACTCGAGGTTGGGAATGACAAGGTCGAGTCCCTTTGGGTTAGGATCGGCAGGGACAACAAGGCTAGTGTCCTGGTCGGGGTCTGCTATAGACCGCCGAACCAGGATGAGGAGACGGATGAGGAATTCTACAGGCAGCTGACAGAGGTTGCAAAATCATCAGCTCTTGTACTCGTGGGGGACTTCAACTTCCCTGACATATCCTGGAAGCACAACACAGCCCTGAGAAAGCAGTCTAGGAGGTTTCTGGAGAGCGTGGAAGATAGCTTCCTGACACAGCTGGTTAGTGAGCCTACCAGGGGAGGTGCCCCACTAGACCTTCTCTTCACAAACAGAGAAGGACTGGTGGAGGATGTGATCGTCGGGAGCTGTCTCGGGCAGAGTGACCACGCAATGGTGGAGTTCACTATTCTTGGCGAGGCCAGGAAGGGGACCAGTAAAACCGCTGTATTGGACTTTCGGAGGGCTGACTTTGAACTGCTCAGGACACTGGTTGGTGGAGTCCCTTGGGAGGCGGTTCTGAAGGGCAGAGGGGTCCAGGAAGGCTGGGCGATCTTCAAGAGGGAAGTCTTCATGGCGCAGGAATGGTCTGTACCCACGTGCCCAAAGACGAGCTGGCGGGGAAGAAGACCGGCCTGGCTCAACAGAGAATTGTGGCTTGATCTTAGGAGGAAAAAGAGGGTTTATAAGCTTTGGAAAAGTGGGCAGGCCACTAAGGAGGACTTTAAAGAAGTAGCGAGGCTGTGCAGGGACAAAATTAGGAAGGCCAAAGCTCATCTGGAGCTCAATCTGGCTACTGCCGTTAAAGATAACAAAAAATGTTTCTATAAATACATCAACACAAAAAGGAGGACTAAGGAGAATCTCCATCCTTTACTGGATGCGGGGGGAAACTTAGTTACAAGAGATGAGGAAAAGGCGGAGGTGCTCAATGCCTTCTTTGCCTCAGTCTTTAGCGGCAATACCGGATGTTCTCTGGATACCCAGTACCCTGAGCTGGTGGAAGGGGATGGGGAACAGGATGTGGCCCTCATTATCCATGAAGAACTGGTTGGTGACCTGCTACGGCACTTAGATGTGCACAAGTCGATGGGGCCGGATGGGATCCACCCAAGGGTACTGAGGGAACTGGCAGAGGAGCTGGCCAAGCCACTGTCCATCATTTATCAACAGTCCTGGCTATCGGGGGAGGTCCCAATCGACTGGCGGCTAGCAAACGTGACGCCCATCTACAAGAAGGGCCGGAGGGCAGACCCGGGAAACTACAGGCCTGTCAGTTTGACCTCAGTGCCAGGAAAGCTCATGGAGCAGATCCTCCTGAGAGTCATCATGCAGCACTTGCAGGGGAAGCAGGCGATCAGGCCCAGTCAGCATGGCTTTATGAAAGGCAGGTCATGCCTGACGAACCTGATCTCCTTCTATGACAGAGTGACGCGCTGGGTGGATGAGGGAAAGGCTGTGGATGTGGTCTACCTTGACTTCAGCAAGGCTTTTGACACTGTTTCCCACAGCATTCTCCTCAAGAAACTGGCTGCTCTTGGCTTGGACTGGCGCACGCTTCGTTGGGTTAGAAACTGGCTGGATAGCCGGGCCCAAAGAGTCGTGGTGAATGGAGCCAAGTCCAGTTGGAGGCCAGTCACTAGTGGCGTCCCCCAGGGCTCGGTGCTGGGGCCAGTCCTCTTTAATATCTTCATCGATGATCTGGACGAGGGCATCGAGTGCACCCTCAGTAAGTTCGCAGATGACACCAAATTAGGTGCGTGTGTCGATCTGCTTGAGGGTAGGAAAGCTCTGCAGGAGGATCTGGATAGGCTGCACCGATGGGCTGAGGTCAACTGCATGAAGTTTAACAAGGCCAAGTGCCGGGTCCTGCACCTGGGGTGCAATAACCCCAAGCAGAGCTACAGACTGGGAGAGGAATGGTTGGAAAGCTGCCAGGCAGAGAAGGACCTGGGAGTGATGGTTGATAGTCGGCTGAATATGAGCCAGCAGTGTGCTCAGGTGGCCAAGAAGGCCAACGGCATCCTGGCTTGTATTAGGAACAGCGTGACCAGCAGGGCTAGGGAGGTGATCGTCCCCCTGTACTCAGCTCTGGTGAGGCCGCACCTCGAGTACTGTGTTCAGTTTTGGGCCCCTCGCTACAAGAAGGACATCGAGGTGCTTGAGCGGGTGCAGAGAAGGGTGACGAAGCTGGTGAGGGGCCTGGAGAACAAGTCCTACGAGGAGCGGCTGAGGGAGCTGGGCTTGTTCAGCCTGGAGAAGAGGAGGCTCAGGGGTGACCTTATCGCTCTTTTTAGGTACCTCAAGGGAGGCTGTAGCGAGGTGGGGGTTGGCCTGTTCTCCCACGTGCCTGGTGACAGGACGAGGGGGAATGGGTTTAAGTTGAGCCAGGGGAGTTTTAGGTTAGATGTTAGGAAGAACTTCTTCACTGAAAGGGTTGTGAGGCACTGGAACAGGCTGCCCAGGGAAGTGGTGGAGTCACCATCCCTGGAAGTCTTCAAAAGACGTTTAGATGTAGAGCTTAGGGATATGGTTTAGTGGAGGGCTGTTAGCGTTAGGTTGGAGGTTGGACTCGATGACCTTGAGGTCTCTTCCAACCTAGGAAAATTCTGTGATCTTTACATGCTGGAGAAATGGGAAAAAAAAAAAAAAAAAAAAAAAAAAAAAAAAAAAAAAAAAGTTCTGCAAAGACAAATACAAATTCCTGCCTTTGTGGCAGAATAACATCTGGCAAATGAACAAGCTGGTCAATTAGCTAGAAAGGAGCTTTGCCATAAAGGATGAGGGTCTGTGGGTCTAGTAGATAACAACCTGAAAAATGCTCAGTGGACAGCAACCCTCAATGTGTTTTTGTGGTGATGAAGCCTAACCACACTCTGGTTGCATTAGTACACACAATAGGAAGGAATTGATTATTATTCTCTTCCCAACCTTTCTGAGATCATATCTGGAATTCTGTGCCTAATTTTGGGCTTGCCATAGTAAAAGAGAAAGAGACAAAACAGACAGAGCCCAAATGAGGGTACAATGATGGTTAGGGGACTGAAGCACATGGAATATGACTTGAAGTTGAGGAAGTCAGGAGCAGGTATTTTAGGGGGAGGGTAGAGAAAATTTAAATTGCTGTCTTCAACAAGCTATAGTATGGCTACAGAGAAGTGAAACAGAGTTTTTTGTGGAGATGCACTGCGAAAAAGGTTACAGTCAGAAGCTGCTGCAAGGTCAATTATGACTGGATATAATCGAAGCAATTGTTACAGTGAAGGTGACTGAGCATTGGAACAGGTCTTCCACACAGGCTATGGGATTACTCCCCTTTCAGCACTCAACTGAACAAGACCCTTAGCAACCTGACCTAACTTTAATGTTAGACTTGCTTAGATCAGGAGATTGACCTGGTGAGGTGACCTCCAAAAGCGATGATGTACTCCAGACTGCTTAAACTTTAAGTGTTACTATGTAGTAATTTTAAGATGCAGTGCTCAGTAGATATCAATCAGCAAGTGGGGTACACTGTCCATTAACCGGTAAGAATCACTGACTTATCTACCATGTGACGAACAGTGATGAACAGTCTGGCTGGTGCACTGTGTGATAAATGTGAGAAGCTGTAAACAGCAAAAAATGGATGAACACATGGGAGTTACTTGCTAGACCATGTTATCATCCTGCTTTGCCCTTCACTCTCAGTTGACATTTGCACCGTACAAAATAAGTGGAAAAGGATCATAAATCATAATAGCAACATTTTATTGTTCCTTTGAAGAATAAGTCATCATGGTTTTACTCAAGTGGGCAACTGAGCTCCACCACAGCCTCTCTCTCACTCTTCCTCCTCAGAAGGAAAGGGGGAGAAAATACGATGCAAAGGGCTCAAGGGCTGAGATAAGGACAGGGAGATCACTCAACAATTATCATCATGGGCAAATCGGACTCTGCATAGGGAGATTAGTAAAATTTATTGCCTATTACTAACAAGCTGGAGAAGTGAGAAACAAAGGAAAGAAACAAAACCAACAACAAAAAAAAAAACAACCAACCAAACAAACAAAACCTTCATCCCATCCACCCTCTTATACCTCCTCCGCCCGAGTGGAACAGGGGAATGGGGGAATGGAGACTGTGGTCAGTCTATAGCACTTTGTCTCCACCACTCCTTCATGGTCACTCTCTGCCTTTGTTCCAGTTAGGGTCCCTCCCACAGGATTCCATCTTCCCCAAACAGAGCCTGTGTGGGCTGCCCACTGGCAGCAGCTCTTCAAGAACTGCTCCTGCATGGTTCCATACCACAGGTCCACCCCCCAGGAGCAAACTGCTCCAGCATGAGTCCCACACAGGTGGCAGCTCCCCACAGATCCCCTGCTCCTGTGGGGGCCCCCCTCCACTGGCTGCAGCTCCAGCCTGGGGCCTGCTCCTGCAGGGGCTCTTTGGGCTGCAGTCTCCTCCAGGCCACATCCACCTGCTCTACCGGGGATTCTTCCACAGGCTGCAGCGTGGAGATCTGCTCTATATGGGACACATGGGCTGCAAGGGGACAGCCTGCTCCACCAGGGGCCTCTCCACAGCCCACAGGGGAACTTTTGCTGCATGACTGGGGCACCTCTTGTCCTCCTGCACTGACATTGGTGTCTGCAAGGCTGTTTCTCACTCCTCACTCTCCCAGCTGCTGTGCAGTAGGCTTTTTTCCTTTCTTCAATCTGCTCTCACAGAGGTGCAAACACAGTGGCTTATTGACTAAGCTCTGGCCAGTGGTGGTCCCCTTATTGGGACAGCTTCTGGATTTTTCTCAGAGAAGCCACCCCTGCAGTGCTCAGACCAAAAGATGGACCAAAAGACCAAAGCCTTGCCATGTAAACTAACTACAGTCATTTCCATTAAAGTCACAGAGATTATCATTCTCTATTATGTCTGTTTTACATTGGTAAATTTGTTTATTTCAACAAAATTCCTTATTTCTGTCATTTGGTGTAAAGGAGCGAAGAATCAAATATGTCTTTGTGGAGGTAGCCATTAGGTGCACATATATAGGCATATTTATCACCAGCTCATAGAAATAAGATAATTTCAAAACTCTCCATAATAAAGCCTTATCCCTCTGGAAAACAACAGATATGCAAAGAAATGAATTCTTTTATTCTTAAAAAAAAAAAACAAAAACAAAAAAAAAAAAAACACTGAGACAAAGTTATGCTTTCCAAAGTCAATGTGAATTCTATGTGAATTCTCCTGTTTACTACAGTGAGAGATAAATGGAATCTAAAGTAGTTTGCATAGTTTCATAATATGAAAAGCAACACAAACGTCCTTTTTTAAGGGTTTTATTTCATTTCACTGATCAGTTGCTTGCTCCCTAGTGGCTTTTCTCAGTCTTCATAAGAAGCTTCACATCTTTGGGTCAAAAAGATAAATTACTTAGAAGACAAGTGTTCAAAAAAATGAGCTACTTGACCTAGTGGCAGGCTACAGTCTTGCTGGTTTTCTTTTCCCTTTTAATTATGTTAGTCTGTCATTCTGGTTATGCAATGTGATAAAAGTAATTTTGAAGGCAATGTTAGCCTGTTGTTAATCAGTGTTTTGAAACCTAGGAGGTGCATCAGACAATGATTTAACCAGACACTAAGATTGTATTTCTTGATTTCTATCCAGAAAACTTAGCTGTTTATAGTAGTATAGTAGTACTAGCTGCATAAATAATTCTGAACAAAACAGGCATCCAAAAATCAACAAGCTCTTTTTTTTTTTTTTTTTTTTCCAACATCGTTTTAGTTAGTCGTAGTTCTGTGCATTTAATCACACTTGTTATTGGTGCCATACATCAGCACTCATTTGAATGCCTGAGTTCCTAAGAGAAGTACTGTACACCCTTCGCCACCTACATTTTGCAGCATGAGAACTGTTTGGAACACTCCAGATGGAGCTGTGTGCCTCTTAGGGACATGGCATATGCTACATAGCATGCCCTCCAAACTTAATTTCAATTTATTAATAGACACAGTATGAAACTACTAAAATAAAGCCTAAGAATACATCACATACAGGTCACATAACTGACTAGGACTATGATTAAGGAGAGATCATACCAAATAAACTGTCAGCATGCAAACAGATATATCATTGGTCATAACTATGCTGAATATGACTTCATGTAAGAAGTTTTCAAGCATTAGTGATTTCTGGGTGATGTTTAGGAATGTGTTTCATTTGCTGTGGAAGATATGTGAATTTGATCTTCCCGGTCATTTATCTTAGATCCCTTAGAAACATCTCCAGGACTACTGTGTAATTGACCACAAGCTGAAAACTCTGATAAACACAGTTAAAAACATGACTTTCTCCTGAATGGATTCTAGTGTAGGGCAGCAATGAGAATAGGATGACCAATGACATCACATTCCATTATTTTGTTTGTTTGTTTGGTTGGTTGGTTGGTTGTTTTAATCTTCCTGTCCCAATTCATTAGCTAATCAAAACCAGCAAAATTAGAAGTCTCTCTGTGCATCTGTACTAGTCAACACCTTCTCATATCTGATGCTTTCCTAGTTTGTATTAAGAAGTGTGAATTTCTTCTCAATTACATTCATGCAAGGAAAGCATATTTCTTCTGAGACCAGAGATATATGTGAAGCAACATTCAAATTTATTGGCTGAGGACCTCATTATTTTCTCATCATCATCTTCTCTAGTTTTTCAAAGAAATTCAAAGACATTAGGAAATGGTATGTTTGTCCTTGGTAATATTTCATACTGACTTACACAATAATAAGTGATTACAGCAAAAAGCTCGAGTTTGAGATGCATTAAAACCACTTTATTTCTTTTTGGTTGTGTAAAGTGTCCTTGAAGAATATATGAAATCTAATTGCACTACCTGAAAAGTGTAAAGGTACTCCACTGTAACAGGGAGGCTCAACATACAAGGCCACAGAGAATCAAACTCTTCCAGCTGAAGTTTTACTCCAGATCTCTGAGTAGAAAGCCCCCATTAATGTTTTAGTAAAGCTTAAAAGCTTCATTTTCTGTTGGGAAAACTTAATATAGCATTAAAAAAAAAATACTCAAATAGGCTTTTCACAGGGAAAATGATGTTTTAATGCTTCAAAAATTGCCATGGGGACTTCCTGTTTTGAGAAGGACTTCTAGCACAGCTACCCAATGTTGCTCTAAACAAGATTTTTCTAAAAATTAAAAAAAAAAAAAAAAAAAAAAAAAAGAAGAAATATAAAAAATTGCCTTTTTGGGCGATTTGGGAGAGGCATTGATTATGTAAATTTAAGGTAACATAAATAGTAAGCTTCTGTAGTTAAAACCTTTTTCTTGGTGTTATTAAAGCTATATTGATCTCAGAGGGTATAGGTACTATCAGTGCTGGTATTCAGTACTGCAGTGGAGAACAGGAGGCATTTTTAGGATGTGATTCGTCTGACTTATTTTAGTTATCTGCTTCAAGATTAACCAAATTGCATCTAAAAACATTCTGTATCTCTGCATTGACTGTAAAGGCCTCATAAGGTGATCCCACTGTATACATTTTTACTTTGTCAAATTAATCTACCCATCTTAGAGACTGACATGGCAACATTTCAAGTTTAAACAAGTTTTACTGCGCAATCATCAAAAGACATGGGAGTCAATTAAATTTTGCCCAAATAAAGTGTTTATCCCCTTTTCTCCAATACGTAGACTTCTATCAACATGAGAAGTTGTAAATTGGCTGAGGTTATAAGAATACTTATCAGACTAACAAAAAGATCACATCTCTAATGGTAGGTTCCAAGTAGCTAATGAGGAGTGAAATCTTGCAGAATCTAGATTAAATTTAAATCATACTTAGTTCCTGCATAGTTCCTGAAGGAATCATACTATTTCCTAATATTTTTCTTTTTTTTTTTTTTTTTTTTTTTCATATTCTATACCTTCTACCCTTATTTATGTCTTGCAATACTATTTTGTTTTTGTTGTTGTTGTTATTGTTGGTTTTCTATTTTGAGGAAGGAGTCTTGCCAAAGAATCATTTCATTATTGGAGAGCTGAAATGCTAACTCTCACTTTGCCAGTAACTTAATTTTCAGTTGGTAGCATTTTATAATGTCTTTGTGGAAATGGAAATTGCCAACTATGATCCAGAAGATCAGGTCTCCCGAGAAATTGATTTAAAGTGCTTTTTTTTTTTTTTTTTAAATGATACTTTAAGTGGCAATATCAGTGCTTACTAATTAAAAGAGACAAAATGTAACAAGTACTAGCTGGCTACAGAACAAAAATAAAAATAATTTAAAAATCAACAACAAAAAACTATTCCACAAGCCAAGTTCAATTCTTGTATGGAGCTTGTCTTGGCAATAGAACTGAAGGAAAGCAAAGGTAGCTTTATAAAACTTTTGTGTCTGGATTTGTATCTGTCCTTTGAAGGAGATAGGGCTGCTGTAGCCTTTTCTTCCTTCCCTTAGTAGCAAGCCAAGAAGGAGAAAATGAAATGAGATGATGAGATGATGAGCCTATGAAGAGCTTACTTTCACTTCTGTTGATGAAAAATTCTGAGGTGCAACTTCCATGCTATGTTTACATTCAAGCTCCGCTTTTCTGATCTCATATTTTACTAGCTCTTTATACTGAATAAGTAAATGATCCTGAAAGGTTGTGAAATACTTAAACTTACAAAGAAAAAAAAAAAATTCATTTGTCAACATAAATATGGATGCAGTTGCCCAAGAGTTACAAGAAATTAAAGGAACATAACTTGGGTGAGCTGCCAACATTACAGCAAGCTGAAACCATCTTGGCAACAAAAAAAGGAAAAAGGTAGGTCTCCTGCCTAAATTCCCTTTATAGTAACGGCAAAAATAATTCCAGTAATATTGAGAAAATCTATAGGCTTTTTGAAATTAAAAAAAAAAAAAAAAAAAAAAAAAAAAAAAAACAAGCAAACAAACAAAAACAGTCAATCACTATAAAGTCTCAAATTACATTGGGGAAGTTTAGATTGGACATTAGGAAGAATTTCTTTCCAATAAAGGAACCTGTTCCAATAAAGGAACCTGATTTCCTTTTATGATAAGATCACCCGTATGGTGGACCAAGGGAAACCAGCTGATGTGATTTTTTTGGACTTCAGCAAGGCTTTTGACACGGTTTCCCATAGGATCCTACTGGACAAAATGTCCCCCATACAGCTAAATAAAAACATCATACGATGGGTGAGCAATTGGCTAACGGGCAGGGCCCAAAGGGTTATGGTAAATGGGGCTGTGTCAGGCTGGCGGGCGGTCACCAGTGGGGTCCCTCAAGGCTCCATTTTAGGGCCGGTACTTTTCAATATTTTTATAAACGATCTGGATGTAGGAATAGAGGGTATTTTGAGCAAGTTTGCTGATGACACCAAACTTGGAGGAGTTGTGGACTCAAATGAGGGCGTAAAGGCCTTGCAGAGGGATCTGGACAGGTTGGAGAGCTGGGCGATCACCAACCGCATGAAGTTCAATAAGAGCAAGTGCCGGGTCCTGCACCTGGGACGGGGAAACCCTGGCTGCATGTACAGACTGGGCGATGAGACGCTGGAGAGCAGCCTAGAAGAGAGGGATCTGGGGGTCGTGGTAGACAGCAAGTTGAATATGAGCCAGCAGTGTGCCCTGGCAGCCAGGAGGGCCAATCGTATCCTGGGGTGCATCAAGCACGGCATCGCTAGTAGGTCAAGGGAGGTGATTGTCCCGCTCTACTCTGCGCTGGTGCGGCCTCACCTCGAGTACTGTGTGCAGTTCTGGGCACCACAGTATAAAAAGGACATGAAACTGTTGGAAAGTGTCCAGAGGAGGGCTACGAAGATGGTGAAAGGCCTGGAGGGGAAGACGTACGAGGAACGGCTGAGGTCACTGGGCCTGTTCAGCCTGGAGAAGAGGAGGCTGAGGGGAGACCTCATCGCAGTCTACAACTTCCTCGTAAGGGGTTGTCAAGAGGCAGGAGACCTTTTCTCCATTAACACTAGTGACAGGACCCGCGGGAACGGGGTTAAGCTGAGGCAGGGGAAATTTAGGCTGGACGTCAGGAGGGGGTTCTTCACAGAGAGGGTGGTTGCACACTGGAACAGGCTCCCCAGGGAAGTGGTCACTGCACCGAGCCTGTCTGAATTTAAGAAGAGATTGGACTGTGAACTTAGGCACATGGTCTGAACTTTTGGGTAGACCTGTGCGGTGTCGAGAGTTGGACTTGATGATCCTTAAGGGTCCCTTCCAACTCAGGATATTCTATGATTCTATGATTCTTCATGGTTAAGCATTGGAATGGGCTCCTAAAGTGGCCCAATATGGGGGACTCCTAATGGTGGAGTCCCCATTCATGGAGGTATTTAAGATGTATGGATAGGGCACTGGGGGACATGGTTTAGCGATGAGATTTGGTAAGGGCAGTTGATGGTTGGACTTGATGATCTTGAAAGTCTTTTCTAACTTATAGTTCCATGATTATGTGATTCTTTAATTAACCTTCGTAGTTTACTACTTGATTTAAATTCAAAATATTATATTATTATTGGAAGGGGGAATTGGGATACATGTTCTATGACATCAGAAGAGTGTCCATTCTCCTCTGAGTAATTTTATTGGTTAGTTCCTCTTTCTTCTACATCCTCTTTTCTCACTGATTATTAATTATAAATCTGGATGAGTAGTGGACATGCTTAAACTCTGTATGTGTGTCTGAAGGCAGATATACACACAATAGATCCAGTGATCCAAAAACTTACAGCTATTACAAATTAAAATTATAACTGTTGAAACAGAGGACAGAACAGGACTGAACATGGCAGAGATTGAAATATTGCTGCAATCATAAGCTGGAACATGAAGATGAAATCTAATATGCATTTTGATTTGCCTGAGAAAATACTGAAAACTTGTGGCTTTTTTTTTTCTTTCCTTTGTCTTTAGTTCACTATTCATTCCTCTGGGCTAAGTGTGATCTGAGATGCCTCATCCTGGCTTTCTGATCAGGCAGTGAAATTCCTGATGAATGAATGAAAGGATCATTTTGTCAGAAGAAAGGCTAACTTGAGGATTTCAACTTCTTCAGACTTGAATGAGTCACCAATTCTGTCTACTTTTCCACTGTAGCTGCAGTTAAGGACACTCAATATAAATGCAGCTAGGGAACTTTATTGCTATCCCTTGTAAGTTATAAGGATCATGTTCTTGGACTTAAGGACCTATATTCCAACTAAGTTCCACTGCAGGCATTTGTCTTGGATAAAAACCAAGGTTTTTCTATGTATTGTTTGAAGCAAAACTAGAAATTCAATGCTTTTGCCACATTTTCCCTTTTAGAATCTTTTTCCCTAGCACTGCTAAAATTTCAACAGTTTACGCTGATGTTCCCTGGTGAGCTGAAGGCTGATTTGGGGATAATAAAAATGCTTCAGATTCTTCCAATAAATAAATTGGTAAAATACACTGTCTATAAAAACCTATACTGAATTGTATGATAACACAAAAAATAACCAATCAACCAACCAACAATCTTAATAAACAGAAGCCAATAATCCATATAGAAGAAAGTTATTTGAGAAGTTATAAACAACCCTTGTTTTGGAAGAAGGATTTGGTATTTGGAAGGTGAAGATTAATACACTTTTTGGATTTTCTGGGCAAAAGTATTTATATTTTTAAGTATGCTTCTCTGCTATCCATTTTTTCCCACTTGCTCAATAAAGTATTCCTAGCCAGTTTTCCAAATATGTCTATGTACTGTATATATACTCCATTATAGAAACAATGTCTGACTAAGATAGGAGCCTGACTGAAGAGCCACTGAAGTTGGCTTTAGAATCTAACTGAGGTGTTTCTTACCATTACTCTCTCCTGCTTTTTACAGGGGATAAATAAAATAAATAAATAAAAATACCTCATTTATGTCTGAAAATAAGTATAAATAAGGATGGTTTTCTATGAATATTTCATCCTCAAGCAGAAGATTGTTCTTCACCTTGTCAGGCCTTGCTTTCGAAAGGCCAAGGCTCCCTTTATCAATGCCTTGTTTTGTAGTGGGCCCAGGGGCTCACTACCATACTTCTTCACATATACATATTACATATATATATATATATAAACGACCCATCCCCCCCCCCCCCCAAAAAAAAAAAATATATATATATATATTTTTTTTTGGTGTTTTTTGGTGTGTTGTTTTTTTTTTTCTCCTTTCTGAATTCTTTGTAGGACAACAAATTGAAGATCTTTCCTTTTAACAATTATTTATTTGTGCAGCTGTTACAAGGGTTTCTTTGGATAAAGGCTTTTACTCTCAAATCTTGCTAAATATCTACTGGGAGGAGCTTCACTCACTTTCCTCTATCTTATCAGTAGTACAAAACTATTTCTTGTAATTCTGACTATTAGAAACATCTTTGACTGATTATACTAAGAAAATCTAAACAAAGACAAAATCACCAATAGCTAGGACAGATGCAATTTAATTTACCTTAAAAAAGTTTTAACCCTTTACACCATTGCTAATTAGACACTACTTAAATCAGGACCTAGAGTTCTCATCAAGCAATTGATAACAGAATGAAGGAAATAATCTCATTTCCCATTAATAGTGGCTTTTAGATTACTGATAGAAACTACAGCTTTACATCTGTTGGAAAACTGTTGGAAAGTGTCCAGAGGAGGGCTACAAAGATGGTGAAAGGCCTGGAGGGGAAGACGTACGAGGAACGGCTGAGGTCACTGGGCTTGTTCAGCCTGGAGAAGAGGAGGCTGAGGGGAGACCTCATCGCAGTCTACAACTTCCTCGTAAGGGGTTGTCAAGAGGCAGGAGACCTTTTCTCCATTAACACTAGTGACAGGACCCGCGGGAACGGGGTTAAGCTGAGGCAGGGGAAATTTAGGCTGGACGTCAGGAGGGGGTTCTTCACAGAGAGGGTGGTTGCACACTGGAACAGGCTCCCCAGGGAAGTGGTCACTGCACCGAGCCTGTCTGAATTTAAGAAGAGATTGGACTGTGAACTTAGGCACATGGTCTGAACTTTTGGGTAGACCTGTGCGGTGTCGAGAGTTGGACTTGATGATCCTTAAGGGTCCCTTCCAACTCAGGATATTCTATGATTCTATGATTCTATGATTCTATGATCTGACTGTCAAGGAGTGCATCCATTACAAATCTGGGTTCTAAATATTCTGGAATCAATGAAGGAAAAGAACACAGCTGCAAAGGTAAATCTCTGTCTCATGCCTGATTGCTTGGCTATGTGCAGTTACATGGGAATCGTCCCATGTGAAAGTTCATTCAGCTTTGGAGTGGAGTGGCCAGAAATTCTGAAAGAGAACGAAGGTAAATGTTCATGTCTGACTAGATCACTCTGGGTCCCTTCATAATCAATGTAGAACAATGTTAAGCACAATTCATCTCAGGCTAAAGTTGATATCTACCATAAGTCTTAAATATCAGTGATTTCCTTGATGAATACTCTGATGTCTGATAGTAATTTCCTTGGGTCATGGCCCAGGTGTTGTAGAAAGCATCTGTGAAGGGGTAGGGCAATGAAATAGTAGTTGACATGCGGACAGGTCCTCATGTGTACTTGGTGTAGTGGGGTCAAGGCATTACACAAAGTTATAACAACATTCCTTTCTGTGACAGATGTTACTTTATTAAGTTATTAAATATTGGTTAAAAAAAAAAAAAAAAAAAAAAAAAAAAAAGTCTAAATTGGTAAAAACTTTTGTCAATTTTTTTGCCTTTTTTTTTTTTTTTTTTTCCTGCAATCATCCCTTTGCCTGCAATCATAACTTTGAAAGTCTACATAACTTTTTACCTACAATCATGAATTTCAAAGTAAAGAAAACCCTCTTAATTTAGATAAAGAATTAAACATTAAAGAATTAAATATTTTTCTAAATATATTTGCACTATGTTCAATATGGGCAGTTATCTTTACACTATTTGATAAAACTGTACAGACTGATAAGGATAAACTCAACACTTGATAAATTGCTAGAACAATTAATAAAGCAGATAATCTGTAATCACCTGAAGGAAAATAACTTGTAAATAGGCAACATGGGCTCATCAAAAACAAATCATGCTGAACTAAACACATTTCATTCACTGATAGGATAACAAGCTTAGTGGGCAAGGAAATGCTGTGGACATAGTATGTCTTGATTTTAATAAATAATTTGATACAGTTCCACATGACATTCTCATAAAGAAACTAGAGAAATGTTGATTAAATGCAGTCACTGATAAATACAGTCCAATGCTGGGAGAAAAAAAAAAAAAAAAAAAGCAACAACAACAACAACAAAATAAAACCCACAGAGAACTTATTAATGGTTCAGTGTCAGGTTACGAAGAAGTATCAGGTATGGTCTACAGAGGTCTTTTCCGGGTCATGAGTCCTGAGTCCAATTTTATTTACTATTTTCTCTGTGTGCTTGGAAAAAGAAGTAGAAAGTATGCTAATCAATATATATATATATATATATATATATATACACACACACACACACACATATATATATTATATATATATGTATATATATGTATATATATATATACAATTATATATATATGTATATATATGTGTATATATATATACAATTTACATTTCCTTGGATACTTTTTTTTTTTTTTTAAGTAGTGGCACAAAAAATTAAAACAAAATAGAAAACAGCACAAATCCCTGCAAAAGTTTTATCCACCCTTTGAATTGCCAGCAATGCCGTAAGAAGGTATACTGATTTTTCCTGGACTGTGTGAGTCAGGATAGCTTACTTTCACATAAAAGAATCTTCTGTGTGAATCAAGAGTATTTCACATAAAAAGTTTAGTTTGGATCAGCAACTCAAAGGGCTTTTTGTGAAGCTATGAGCTTCACATTGAAGTAGATGCTAGGATACAGATCAGGATCAACTCCTAATTCTCACCCTTCTGAGAGGCTTCTGGAGTACAGAATGCATGGTAGAGATGCACTTGTTTTTTCTAATCTAATGAATTTACAGTATATAAACAGTGCTGCTAGGATTGGAGATGGGCCTCCAAAAATCTGAAATGATGGATTTTAATCTTCAGTTACATCAAATTGAAATTATTTTAGGTAAGGAGAATCCTAACAAGTAAAAATGATATATTTGATTATCAGTATCAGCATGTGCACGTGTGCACACACACACACATACACACAAAAAGGCCTGATCTAGTTAATCTTTTTAGATTAACTAAATCTAAGTATGTTTGATAACATCACAAAACTATGCATACTGTATGTGCAATAAGAGAGTACTTAGCCAGCTCTGCTTGACAGTTGTCAGGCTTAAGACAGAGCATTCAGTTTTGGTTCCAATTTTTTAAAAAAATAAAAGAAAGAAATGGAAAAGATAGGGGAAAAGCCATTATTGTCTAGAAATATATAAAGAAATATTAGGAGAACAGGGGACATTTACTATTATTAATTGATAAAGATAAAAAACAAATGGTCTAAATCAACAGTGAAAGATTAGAATAAATATTAGACAAAACAGAATACACAAAACTTCAATTATATAATTTTATCAATTGATTCGATTATTTAAATATTTCTGCTATATACAATTTAGTCTTCCATTCTTCATCTATCCAATTATACAAATTTATTTCAATTACAGACACGTTATTTTTGGCCTTCAGTTGTATACATGCTTCTTTACCAATGCCAGAATCTCCATGGAGGGATACTGTAGTAAAAGTCTTTTTCTATGAATATAGTGCAAAGATGCACAAAACTTCACTCAGAGTTTGGTGAGGTACTGGAATAGCTTGTCCAGAGAAGCTGTGAATGCCCCATTTCTGGGAATGTTTAAGGACAGGCTGAATGGGGCTTTGAGAAACCTGGTATAGTGGGAGGCGTCCCTGCCCATGGCAGGGGGTTTGGAGCTATATGATCTTTAAGGTCCCTTCCAATACAAGCAATTCTAAGATTCTATGAAAACAAGTAACCGTAAGTTTGTGGAATGTCAACTGCAATATGCTTTTATCAGCTCCATGCACATTCCAAAGGGTACACAGATACAGAGGCATTTAAACACCAGACAGTAACTGCCCCCTGAGGAGCAGCAGTGATTTCAATTTCTTTCCTGAATAAATACAGAAAGAAGGTGGTGTGGTTTGCCACCTAAGAAGCAGGTGTCTCAACAGACATGTTGACATGTTAGGTTATCATTATCTTTCTCTTACAGGATGGAGAAGTAGAGTCCCATTGATGTTAAGAGCAATTTCTGAATTAACAGCTGATTTTGGAGCCATTTCTGCTGCACAGTGCAGAAATGCTAACATATGTGGGTCAGAAAAAAGCTCACCTTCAGATACAGAGGATAGGAAGACATCTAAGGTAGGTGTTTAATGCTTGTATGATCTCCTTATAGGCAGTATAGATCTTCACAAATGTTTCAAGAGGAAGAGGAAGAAAAAGCAAAGAATCCTTTTTTTTTTTTTTTTTTCCCTGTGTTGCAAAGGGTGTGAGAGGGTGCAGGTATTTTAACTTCAATGGAGTCCTTTTAAACATATTTTTCAGGGCTAGTGTTGGTCAATAAGGTGGAAAGAGAGAGCAAAAATTTGCATATTTGTACTGTACTGTGTGCAGGTGATTAAGAGACAATGTTATTCTGGGCTAGAAAAGAGGCATGGAAGAAGACTAAATACTCTGTGAATGACAGAGTAGCAAGCCTGACAATAAAAACTGAAATAAAATAAATAAACAAAAATGAAAAATAATGATAAAAAAGAGGGAAAATCTAAAAGACATGGAAGTTAGGAAGAAAAGAATAAAAAGACAGAAAAAAAAAAAAAAGCATATGTAAAATAGGGAAAAAGGGACTGGAAAGAATGGAAAAGTAGTGAAAATTGAAACGCTGCAAAGAAACAAATTTATTCAGGTAATTTCTGTAGGTAATAGTAATTACCTAGTTATGTAGGTAATAACTATATGTGTACATATAAGTTACGGATGTATGTTAAATTACAAATGACTATTGTATCACAGCTGTTTCTGCTGAGGTATTTACTTTTGACTATCTGTCTAGCATGGCCAGGATAATCTTTATATGAACCATAAAACCCTTCTGTCAAGTGGATGAGAAAAAGACTTCATATTTACCACAGACTGCCCTGGGGACTTGCAGAAGATATTTACATCAGCATGTTCCAAAACCTACTTTTAAAGTAAACCTTTAAGTTGCATTAGATTCTTTCTGATGCGTCTCTACACTAAGTTTCATTAAAGCACTGTCCATTTGAGGAGATGCAGTACAATAACAGGCAGGTGTATTAGAAAACTCTTGGCCTTATACAAATCCAAAAATTCTAAACAGGGATCAGTCAGAGCTGCATAATACTGAGGAATTAGTCCAGAATTAGTTTGTACAAAAAAAAATAAATGAATAAATAAATAAAGTTTTTTATAAAAACAGTATTTGTCTGTTTTAAGAATGTCATGAAACAGTCAGCTGTAAGGCTGGCACCTCATAATGTAATTTTGTGTGACATATTGTTTCACTTTTAAATGTGTGCATTTCAGTAAGCCTGCATTTACAGTTTACTTCCCCAGCTTTATTCATTTGAGTCATTAATTTTAAGTTATTTAGCTCTACAACAATATGTCTTGAGCACATTTTTTTACAGTTATATAAAAGAACACAGGAAGATTCCTCTCTGTCCTCAATCGTAGTTTTAGTAAGAGGAAGATGACAGTATAATCTTCTAATGATAACTCACTTAGAAACATTTTCATAGTCTTAGAAATGAAGTGTGTCTTTGTTACAGTCAGTAAATGAGGAGATGTGCAGAAGTCAGGTGTGATTGAAGCAGTTCTGGGCTTTTGTCTTTCTGCCAGTTGTTCTGCAGGTTCCAATATTGTCTCTTTAGTGTACATCACTGCAGAATTAGTTATATTGATTAATTTATTAATTAATAATATTTTATTCTCATGCTACTATAACAGTGGTTTTATTTCATTAAAGACTCATCCCTCGTGCATATTTATTATTGGTTATGGGCATAGAACAAAGCTCTGAAAAATAAAGAAAAGGAAAATGTCCACTGAAGAAGAATCACAGAATCACAGAATCACAGAATTTCTAGGTTGGAAGAGATCTCAAGATCATCGAGTCCAACCTCTGACCTAACGCTAGCAGTCCCCACTAAACCATATCCCTAAGCTCTACATCTAAATGTCTTTTGAAGACTTCCAGGGATGGTGACTCCACCACTTCCCTGGGCAGCCTGTTCCAATGCCTAACAACCCTTTCAGTAAAGAAGTTCTTCCTAACATCCAACCTAAAACTCCCCTGGCTCAACTTAAGCCCATTCCCCCTCATCCTGTCACCAGGCACATGGGAGAACAGACCAACCCTCACCTCGCTACAGCCTCCCTTGAGGTACCTATAGAGAGCGATAAGGTCGCCCCTGAGCCTCCTCTTCTCCAGGCTGAACAAGCCCAGCTCCCTCAGCCGCTCCTCATAGGACTTGCTCTCCAGGCCCCTCACCAGCTTCGTTGCCCTTCTCTGCACCCGCTCAAGCACCTCGATGTCCTTCTTGTAGCGAGGGGCCCAAAACTGAACACAGTACTCGAGGTGCGGCCTCACTAGAGCTGAGTACAGGGGGACGATCACCTCCCTAGCCCTGCTGGTCACACTGTTCCTGATACAAGCCAGGATGCCGTTGGCCTTCTTGGCCACCTGAGCACACTGCTGGCTCATATTCAGCCAACTATCCACCATCACTCCCAGGTCCTTCTCTGCCTGGCAGCTCTCCAACCATTCCTCTCCCAGCCTGTAGGTATATTTGGACATACACAGAACACATAAATACTGTAATATTCAAAAAAGAAATGCATGTATATGTTGGCTGTTGCCACATCCTTGATACTATGTCCACTCTTATTGGACACCACATAGCAAAACCACTTCTCTGAAAGAACTGATTTCACAGTGCTGGCTGACAATATGAGATATATATATATATATAAAATTTATGTTTTTTTTTGCTTATTCATTCAAATATCTTTTAATCCAAATTTCCTGGCCACTATGACAAATCAGATTTATATACATTTTGAGACTATATCTGAATATGTGTATTTTATTCTTTCTATATCTTAGATACTGTACCGTAAAACAAACAAACAAACAAACAAAAGTAACAAGAAGAGAATAGGATTTTTGAGACTAAATTGAACCATGATCTTTACATATAGCCTTCCTAGATCTCTCCCAGTGAATCCTATATGCCTCAAAAAAGGGCGGAAAATTACATTAATTTTCTGGGTATATTTTTTTTAACAAGACTGAAAATCTAGACTTTAGTTTACTTTAGTTGTAGAAACTTTAGTTGTAGAAGAAACATATTTCAATATGTATGACTGGAAGCTTGGCACAAATGCCTTATCACCCTGTGAACTTAGAATGTGTGAACCCAAGCTCTTTAGCTGTCTCTAATGGTGAAAACACAGCAGAAAGTTGGTTTCTCAGGTAAGAAGGCACAAAATCATTTAAAGATTTCTAGGTCAGAATCAAAACCTACCTGTTAACTGCAAGTCTTTTAGTTGCTTCTGCATGTCAGTGAAGTATCTATTCATATCTCTGGGAGCAACTCCCATTGCTAATGAGAAGCTGAAATTTCCCATTGGAACATCAGTCATGTAGCAAAGACTGTCTTTATACTGAAAATATGTGTTCTAATACCACTATGGCAAGCTATGCTGAATTTGCCATTTCACAAATACTAAAGAGTGCTTGACCTGCTGCAATAACCCCTGGAAATACAAGGTTTAAGTTGTAGTCTTTTGTAACAGACTGAATGATGGCCTCATCATACAGTTGATCTATGCGGAAAAACTTGGTAAGTTTGATATTAGATCTTGAACATTTATCCTATAGTAAATTAAAATACCTTAATTCTTGGTAGTGGTGATTTTGAGGGGGTTGGTTTTTTTGTTTGTTTGCTTGTTTTCTTTTTTTTAAAAGAGAAAATAGAGGTCATAGTGAACATGTGAATATGGGAGATTATATACATATATATATATATATGTGTATATATACATATTTAGTCAGATTTAGTCAGAACACCTTAAAAATGACTAGTTAAATCCTGATAAAATATATGTGTTCTCTTAAGTTTAAAATTAAGGCATATAATAAACTTCATGGAAGTGAAGATATATGGAGATATTATATGGAGATATAATATCTATATAGAATATCAGACTATAGATTAGATAGGAGTGATAGGTCAGACAGTACTGGCTAGTGAATAGTTTAAGTTATGTAAATACAGAGATATGTCTTTGTCAAACAGCCCAGATCCCAAGTTCACTGAGAATTTTATGTTCTTTTATGTACACTGTCAACTGCCCAGATGTTTTTTCAAGTGAAACAAACAGTAGCCTCTGGTTTTATATTAAATACAGGTATATAAGAATATATTTCCTTCAAGGATATGTTGATGTCTCCACCCAAACTATGTTGTCTTCCAGTGCCCATTCTGATGTGTTGCAGCATAGCGAGAATACTGTTTCAGTTATTTTGAACTCAAAAGGTGTGCACAAAAATAAAAATCACATCTTGAGACCAGAAAACAGGCACCGTATGAGTCCTGGACCAAGTAGTAAACCTTGTGAGCATATACATTATGCTCTAAAGAAAACTGAATTTACGCAATGTGGTCACAGCCCTCCCTGTATCCTCTGACCTGAATCCCAAGGTTCTTTACCGCTTTAGTTGCAGATAAAGTCAAGCAAGGCAAAAAATTAACTGTATCAACAAGAAACATTCCCTCTGATTTGAATATTTTGTGTCTAAATAGAATGAATATTGTAGGAAGGTAGAGTTATTAATCACCTGAATAAGATAGGTATATTGACTGGGACATGCTAAGGGAGATGAGAGAGATTACAATGGCAGAAAACTCAGTAATAATGAACTCAATTATTTCCATGAAGATTGGCAAAAAGTAATTTGGGGACATTTTGTAAAAACTAATTTTAGATACTGTAATGATTGCCCCTTGAAACAGCTATTTTTTACTTAATTCTGAACAGAGCAAAAGAACTTAAATTTTTACTACTGAAGAGCCATTCTGAAATCCTGACCACAGTACACTCAAATTCCTCTTTCCTACAGGAGTTAAAAAGAAAATATATACATATATATAAAAATATAAAACAGGGTAATTTTATTAATATAAGCATCATTTGAAAGACAAGAAAAGAAATTACAAGGAGAAGCTTAAAAGAAAATTATTGAATAAGTCATTAAAACTTTGTAAAGGTCATTGTAATAAACAAATATGTGGTACTGATAAAAAGCACAACAAATAAATTATTAGAGTTAAAATCTTAAGGTCAGAAAGTGAAAATTATATTCACTTAAGAACAATCAGAATATCATAAGCTATGGAAACTTTAATGTAGAATCAAGCTAAGACCAAAGAAAGGCTAAGAAAGCCATGTGAAAGGCCTTTTTTCCAACCCATGAGAAAGTCTGCCAAAGAGTCTGCAGAGCTGATAGATGATGGAGGTGTAACAGGAGAACTCAAAAGAGATAAGACCACGGTAGAAAAATTAAATGACACACTGACACTCAAAGATGAAGAGTTCTGGGAGGTTCCTGCAGCAACGGTTTTCTTTGCAAAGGATGAACTGGAGGAACTATCTTGAATTAAAGAGTCAATAGAAGTGGTTTTAGACCAAAGAGGTAAATTGCCAAGACAATATGGTATTCACTCAGGGGGTCTTAAATAACTGGAGTTAATTCAGCTTCCATATGAGAAGAAAAAAGGTCAGGAAATGTTATACCATTTTTTTTTACAATGCCTGTAGAAAAACTAGGCAGAGAAGATGTGGAAAATTGAGAAGTGGTATATTTGATTCTTTACAGGTAGGTTGGTAGAATAGGATTCATAGACACACAGGTAAATATAAAAAAATGGGGAGGAATCAAGATAATTTTAGTAGAGAGAATTCTCTCTTAACAGGCTTTTAAAAGATCTTAGTTGGGTACAGAAAGAATATATTTATAAGGGTAATCTTCTTGATACACTGTGCCTGGATTTTCAAAGAAAAACAACTTTTGACAAGATACTATAAAAAAGTTCAATCAAGCAAGTAAACTGTCATGGATTATATAAAGGAATTTATATAAAAATTATTATATTATTATTAATTATTATTTTCTTAAATATAATCATATTTTATCATTCTTAATTATATAATGCATTAATAATACATTAATTATTATATAATAATAATAATTATATTATTATTCATTTATATAATAAATTATATATTTTTAAAAAAAAATAAAAAAATTCCTTAATAGGACAGCATTTACCACAGAGAAAGGGAAATAGGACTGGGATTGAACTTTTGATCCAATCAAGAAGTTCCACTCTTCTCGGATCTTCTGTTCCTGTGACACCTGAACATGAAAAAATTGTCATTCTTCTAATATATGGGGTCAGCTCTTCAGGTAGCATAAGTCAGTGTTGTACTGATCTCAATTAGTTATCTTTATTTAATCTATGCATAGATTGGACCAAAGCTCCTTATTTGAGGCATATACTTTTCTACAGCAAAGCTCTTGATTTGTACTTCAGACGGTGTGCAAATATATATAAATGAAGATATAAACATTGATATAAATATTAATATTTATGTAAATGTAAACTATGTAAGTAAAAATACACATATAAACATAAATACAAATATATATAATATTTATTTCATATTTCACAGTGTATGAAGAACCTAAGCAATGACTCGAGTCATTACGAAGCTACATACAGCTCAGAGAAACCATGTTTCTGCCCTATAGGTACATAACAACTGTATAAACATTCTTACTGTTGATGCTCACAAATACTACATAGTAATAAGCCAATTATTGCTACTTCTTAGGCCAATGAGCTGGGGGAGGGGAGGGGAAGTTTTTAACTAGAATTAAAGAGAACAGATTTTAGAAACAATGACTTACTTTAGTTTACTTCTCTGATGAAACCTATTTTAAGGCTATATTTGCTGTATGCAACATAAATACAATTAGAAGGTAAACACAAGATTAATACAATGAATAATGTCATCTAGGCAGAAATAAGTATAATCAACTGGATGAAGTTTATCATGCATTTGTATTAGATATGGGGCTCTTTATTTTACTTCATAGAATTAAACATATTGAGCAAAACCAGAACTCTTCAATGTCCATCTCATTTGACAAAATACTACTACTACTACTAAAACAGGCTACTAGAGAAGTTACCCCAGTAACACGGTATAAAGGTAGGCTATGGGAAATGAGATGATTATAGCTTTTATTCTCCAGAGATAAGACACTTCTGAAAAAGGAATTGAGAAGTTCTGACATGAAGCTCTGTTGGTTCAAAGGTAGTTTGCATGTGTTGGGAGAAATACTTTCATTCTTTAAAAAGGTTTACTCAAGGAGAATATTTTGACCTTTCAAGGGAGATATGCAAGGTAAAAGCACTTCAGTGACCTAACAATACACAAACCTTGCTATAAACCAAGTGCATCCAATTCCCAAACACTGAAATTGTGAACAGGTTGAGTTACTCAGATTTCCTTGCAGCAACTGCAGCTTCTACCAATACCAATTACATATATATATATATATCCTGAGTGGGAAAATCCATGTCTTTCCATACAAGGAATTTGCCTGCATTCCTTATGCATCAGTCATCTCTGATTGATTTATAAGTGTCATATTTCCACTTGTATCTGTGAAACTGACTGCCTTCCATGTTATCTAAAAGATCACAGCACAGAAAATGCCAGGAAGAATTTTCCAAAGCATTTTAGAGAGTGTTAAAAAGTCTATCAGATTCAAAAATCTTGGATTTAAAGCAGTTGTGAATGAACCTATAAAATCTTCTGTACCAATTATACAACATGAATCATTTCCACCGGTGGATTTTTAGGACTGGCATGAAGATCGATATGTTTTGTACAGACTTAGTTTCTACCTGAAAGGAGGTTGCCAAATGATAAGACACAAGACAACAGCCTCAAATTGCCCCAGGGAAGGTTTAGTAAAAATATCAGGAAACATTTCTTCACAGAAAGAGTGGCTAGGCTTTGGAACAGGCTGCCCAGGGTGGTGGTGGAGTCACCACCCAAGGACGTATTTCAGAGATGCGTGGACATAGCACTGACAGACATGATTTAGAAGTGGACTTGTAGATGGTTGGACTTGATCTTAAAGGTATTTTTCAACCTAAATAATTATATGATTCTATCTGATGTTTACCATATACTAAGGGGTATGTGGAGGCAGAATGTGCTAAATGACACATACTTCCAAGTTCTTTTTTTGAATATTCTTCCAAACTCCTTTTCATTTCCTGTTTTCTACTTAAGTTTTCAGGATATCACTGAGGAAATTAAAGGTAGAGAAAGGTACTGATCAGTTTCCTACAACATTATGAGAATAAGACAAATATTTAAATTAGGTATGAACCATGCCATAGTTATCCACACCTTTGTGACTCACAGACTGGACTTCAATAATGATGGATGTCCGAGAGGGTTAAGTAGTTAAAATATTTACCAAGATGCTTGGCTAGACCAGATAAAAGAAAGAGTTTCAGCCCATGAACTTCCTATTAATTTCTGGCTGCAGTTGGAGATGGTGATATTGACCTTTAAAGTTCTGTGTAATTTGAATGCTGGATAGCTCAGACATCATTTCTGTTCACGAACACAGCTAAAAGAGTTGAAATCAGCAAGTTCATACCTGCCAGCATATTTGCACATCTAGGAAATAGCATTAGGGCTTTTGACTATTGACCTGAGACAAAGGGCTGATGATACTGGAATTTAGTCCTCCACTTGTACAAGAACTACTGATTTTAACTCAGTCAAAGCAGACAGTAAGGCCTGGTACTTTACCGTAGCTTTTTCTAACATAAGCAAAAAAAATATATTCATATGTGTGAGGAATCTGGATTTCTATTAAAACTCCTTATTTGTAACTTTTTAAAGTAACTGTTGAGTCAATTTAATTCTAGGGCAAACAGATACAGAAGCTTAATGTGCATGCATTTTTAGGAAGAATAAAATATCTTGACTACCAGAAGAATACGATTTCTGCAGAATAAGAGCTTGAAATATCCTATATATATTTGAGAAAAAAATATGTATCCTATATAAGAAAAAAAAAAAAAAGAAAAAGAAAAAAAAAAAAGTGGTAATCAGAGCTTCTCAGAACAGATCTTTTATAAAGAAAATAATTTTAAACTACATCACACATTTTAAAACACTTAAATTGCATATTTCATGAAGATTTTACTCCCTCAACTACCAAAACACCTATCTGCACAACATTTGTTTCATCCAAACATACTTATTGCCATGTCTTAGGCTTTTCAAAATATATCAGTGTTTCTTTGACAAAGTGGCATATTGAACTAAGGATGTAGAAATCACTGTTTTAGTTACATAGATTAAGAATGAATTACTTATGGCTCCAGTTATTGGGAAGCGGGTGTCAGAAAGCCATATAAATGTGCAAATGAAAATTGACCTGCTCAGTATTTTAGGAGTGGGTTTCAGAAAGATAAAGATAAAGATAAAGATAAACATATGGTGAGTCTTAAAATCCTAGATATAATAAGTTTCTCAGAATTAATTACATTTCTCAGAATTATCTGTGCTGAGTGCCTAGCAATAGGTGATTTCACTTGATACAGCAGACCACTAACACTCAAAATACATGCACAATTCAGCCTTCAGCTTTAAAATCTACTGAGGCAAGGCATTTAGTGTTGCACTAGGAACACACTGAATGAATCCAGCTTGTAGCAAACAAGCTATGTCTGATGAATTAATTACTGTAATTTCACTTGAGTTAAGATTCAGGGAGGGGGAGGGGAGGAGAGGGGTGAGCTGGGAGGTTAGAAGCAGACAATCACAGTGCCCAGGAAAAGATTGTGAGGAAAAAACTGCCCAGACATAAAAAGAACATCAGTAAAGAAGCACTGGAAAGTGTTTCTTCCAGTTTGATTGCATGAAAATTGGGCTGGACAGAGTGTTTTTATTTACTGCACATAAATGTCATATCTCTCCCATTGGGATAAACCCCTATCTTGAGTTTCTTTTAGCATGCCTCTCCTGTTTATTTCTATGTTCACGTCAATAGTCACAGAATTACAGAATCACAGAATTTCTAGGTTGGAAGAGACCTCAAGATCATCGAGTCCAACCTCTGACCTAACACTAACAGTCCTCCACTAAACCATATCCCTAAGCTCTACATCTAAACGTCTTTTAAAGACCTCCAGGGATGGTGACTCCACCACTTCCCTGGGCAGCCTGTTCCAATGTCCAACAACCCTTTCAGTAAAGAAGTTCTTCCTAAGATCCAACCTAAAACTCCCCTGGCTCAACTTAAACCCATTCCCCCTCATCCTGTCACCAGGCACGTGGGAGAACAGACCAACCCCCACCTCGCTACAGCCTCCTTTAATGTACCTGTAATAGTGATGCTTCACTGCTCATCTGAGTGCTTCCAATCTGCGTATGATCAATAAATCTTTCTTAAAGCATTTAAAAAATTAATTTATTCTTCTTTCCAGGTGATATGTGGTTTTCTGTAAGCAAAAATACACGGTAAAGCTTGGAAATCAGAAGCACCTATGGCACTCTGCACCTATGGCAATATACAACTTTTTTCTCTGATGTGTGGTAATAGGACTTTGATTTGATTTGCATGCAGTTTTAGGCAGTTTAGCAATTCAGTCTTTTTTATCATGTTTTGAACTACAAACATAAAGGAGTAGTTTTAATACCTTAAATTTTAGTGGTGGTTGAATAAAAATAAGATACATATGGGATAAGTTAGTTGCATTTCCCATTCTGTGTTGATGAAAGATTAAGAATTTTCTCAGATTAGTGTCCTGCCAATGCCAAATGCATTAAGGAAAACTTTTTTTGTATAGATTTATTTATTTATTTATTTAATCTTTAGGGGGAAAAATAAGAGCAGATGAGGATAAATCTAATAATCCTTAGAGAAGCTGAAAATGCACCTGAAGGACATCAAGGAAAACCTGAAGCATTAATAAAGTAGTTTGTTGTACACCCCATTTCATTTGTTCAACTCATACGTTTACCGTACATTATGCATTTGTGCCTTTACTCACTTTGTACTCAAATATTATGAAGTAAAACAAATCTAAAATCCCGATGTTTTTTCCTCTCTCAGAGGGTTATTCTAAAGAAGTGGCTAATGAATTATTTTCATAATTTGCTCCCTCTTTTCTAATAATCTGTGGTCGGCATGGGATTTATTTTTATTTTGTGAATTTCATAATTAAAAGTATAGGTAATCAAGACCATTTGATCTTTCATCATACTTTACGGACATTCTTTTGTCTTCTGAGATGGAGTGTAGGACAGCGAAGTAAACAATCTCATCTTTTATCATTCACTGACCTACTGCTGAAGAAAACAAATTCTTGATTTGAATTCTTGAATGTATTTCTGTATTCTAAACACATGAACATTTTAAACCTATGCATACCTATAATTACTGATTCTCTTTGGTATTAAGCTTTTTTTTCCTGGTTAAGAAGTAAAAGATGCTGCTGACCTACTGGTTTTGTTGTTGTTGTTGTTATCGGATTGCACACCCATTTATATACACACACACTGTCTAAAGGTTTCATTATTACATATAGTTTTAATGAAAACAAGGTGTCAAATTTTCAAGATGGCAATAAACCATTTAATTTTTGTTAATTTTATGACATACCTGCCTTCTGCATTTGCAGCAGCTGTAAAACATATGTTAACATCCTAATAAAACCTGAGTAATGCTTTATCTGTCACCTCCCTGCACACCCCTTTTTTTTTTTCTTTTTTCTTTTTTTTCTTGTTCTCTCTCTCTCTTTTTTTTTTTTTTTTTTTTTTTTTCCTGCTTAGAAACAGTGCACAAGTTATTACCTAGGGAACAGTTGTTGCTGTCTCCTGTACAGATCCATATAATTCTCAAATTTGCATTCTGATGGATAAGCAACAAATGTTACTTAAATCCCAGGAAGTGTGTTAATTACACTGAGCTTCATGAAATTATGGGTGAAAGAGCCAAAAAGAAGTGTACAATTTTATCTTGGGTCTCTTGAGCATATCTTGTCAGATTAATGTCTTTGTCACTCACATGATAACCTTAAAATTGCTTTTCTCCCTAAGTGATATGAAAAATCTCACACAAAGCTAAATAGCAGATGCAATTTGTATTGTTTACATAAATAATGCTGGTACTTTTATGAAAATAAATCAAAATTGAATTTCATTAACAAGTACTGCTTGTTACTTTCCTGTAATTATTTTATAGTCCTTCTGTGCTTCTGCTTACAAACTACAGTGCTAGTCTTCAACAAAATATCTCTTCCTACTTCATCCCTGGAAGAGAGAGAGACTAAAGTTATGTAAACTGCTTAGAATGTATTGTTTCATCTTTTTCTCTTTCTCTGCACACCCCACCCACCCATTTTACAAGCCTTGAAGAACAAGACCTGCCTCGTTACTTGAACTCAGTAGTCAATTGTACTGGGTCTGGCTGGAATGTTAACTTTCCCAGCAGCAGCCCATACAGTGCCGTACTCTGTACTTGTAGCTGGAACAGCAGTGTTATCACACCAGTGTTGTGTCTACTGCTGAGCAGCAGTGGCACAGCATTGGGCCTTTCTCTAACCCTCCTAGGGGGTGGGCAAAAAGTGAGGAGAGAAACATCACTAGGGCAGCTGACCTAAACCAATCAAAGGGATATTCCATACCATGTGGTGTCACACTCAGCAATAAAAGGTGGAAACAGGAAGAAGAGGGGAGGGGTGGGCTCTCGTTGAGAAGACGTCGGTCCTCGTCTCAAACACCGGCTGCGTGCGTTGAGGCCTTGCTTCAAGGACGTGGTCAATCATCGCTCATTTGTGGGAAGTAGAGAGTAATTTCTTTCCTCTGCACTTCCATATAGCTTTCATTTATTTTGTTTGTTTGTTTTCCTCCCTTCTTTTGATTTTTCCCTTTTTCCCCTCCCTTTTTCCCCTTTCCCTTTTATTTCCCCTTAGTTAAATTGTTTAGTTCATGGTAGTCTTTATTTAATTATTATAATTATTTCCCTTTAATTAAATTATCCTTATCTCAACCCGTGAGTTGTTCTTTGCTTTACTTCTCCCCCTCCTCATCTAAAGGAGGGGGAGTGAGAGAGTGGTTGTGGGGTTTAGCTGCCCAGCACGGTAAAAACACCACATCAATGTGCTATGTAGCAGTAATGGAAATTGTCCCAGAAAACATGCTTACATGGGTATCTCATCATCCTCACGACCCAACAGAAGGTTTCTTAAAAACATGTAGTAAAGAGGATTTTCTGTTCCAGGGATTGAAGGTCCATGTGTTAGCTCCCCATCACGGGACATACTCTACCCTAAGGAAGCTGCAAGTCTTCTCACAAAGTCAGAACTATGACTGGTGAAACTCAACACATTGGAAATCTATACTAGATGTCAGACCCATCTAACAGACAAATCTAATCCTTTTGGTTGAAAAATAGCTCACAGCAGTCTACTGCTCATAGTTTACTGGTATTTGGTATATTAGTTTGGTTTGGTAATCAAATGTCCTAGAGCCACCAAAGACCTTGATATCATTATTTTTCCTTTAAGCCCATAAAGAAAAGGATTACTAGAAGTTAAAGATAATAATAATAATAATAATAGTAATAGTAATAATAATAATAATAATAATAATAATAAATTCTGTGATGCACCATCAGTATTACCTATTTTACAGTTTTGCTTTCATAAAAAATATGGATATGTTACTAAGGCTTAGTAGTTTAATAATTTATAATGCATTTTAGAGAGTTGTAAGCTTCACTTTCCTATAGGAGAAAGGCAGCACACAATCTGATGTGTGTGTACAGCAAGCAACTTTGAAATCAAGCCAGTTCTTTTTGTCTACCCAAAATCTTGGAAGTGCTGATAAATCTTGGAAGTGCAGATAACTGATAAAGTCAAAAGATAAGAACCTGTAAAAAAAAAAAAAAAAAAAAAAAAAAAAAAAAAAAAAGGCACTAAACCCAAAAGAACTGTAGCAATTTACACTGATTAAGAATTCAATCAAAAAGCTTTGAAAATTAGAAGGACCTCATTTTTTTCCATGGCTTCACACTATAAGCTGGGTTTTACGTGACCATTTAAGTTTCATAATGCTCACAGAAATGTGAGTTTTGTGTTACTAAACACAGAGTAAATACAAAATTCATGACATTGGTAATAAGATCCATAAACATAATACAGAGTTACTTTCATTTTCCCTGACGAGAGAACTGTACATTTAAATGTTCTTTCTTAAATGTAAAATTTTATAATGCAGCTTGAAAAGGGGATGGTGGGAATGAAAGAGTTATGCTTATGGAAGTCCTTCCATCCAACCTCTGCAAAGCTACCAGACCTATGAATAATGGAAAAAGGCCCTCAAGCTAGGGATGCCAAATTTAGTAGCATCTAATGAAAAGATAAGAGTAAAGTCCTGGAATCACTTTTCAATTAACTTCAGTAGAGATGGGAGCCTGAACTGAAAAGTCTTCAAGAAGGTATTGGTAGAGGTTTCTCTGATGATCTTTATATTCTTTGTACAAATAACTAAAAAATAAAATCATAATTAAAATGTCTGTTCTAGCTATTCATTTTAAAACCTGATCTGTTTATCCAAGGCTTTTCAAGATTTGCTGAAATTCACCATAAGAAGGGGAGGGGAGAGACAAATCCTCATCATTACTTTTTAAAATGATTTAAAAGCAGGTGACAGATGAATAAAGGATTGTCTAGCAGGACCTATGTAGAAGTCTGTCTACAAAGTAGATTGAAAAAGTGTTCTGTTTTAAATCCTAATCTCATCTGTAGTCTCAAGAAGGCTAACACGAGAAGATTGCCACAGAGATGAGTGATATTTGTCACCAGACATCTGCTAGGACACAACCACTGCATATTTTCCCTTCTGGATGACATGTAATGGAGGTTACCCAATCCAGTGCTTACCATGAAAATTCAAATCCAGTGTTAAGAGATTTTCCTACTGCAGTTCTTAATGAAAAGTTCCTTCTGGATCAGTTATATCAGCAGGCTGACAGGAAATGAGTGGGATTGAACATAATAATTTGTAATCTTTGTGATTCCCAGTTTTACTGTACAAATGATGAAGGAGGAAATAAAGCACAGTAATGCTAGCAGCCAGTGATAGGAAGAACAACAGGGCAACAAAAATATTTGTGTATAAACCAAAGACTGGTTATCTTAAAATTACAGTCAGAAGTTCCTCTTCTGAGCTGTCTCACTTATTCTGTGCTGTAAGAGTTGTATCATTGTAAAAGAAAAAGTGAAAGTGATGGTTTCTTGTCTTAGAGAAGAGGTGTTCAGGACTTGAGAACAGATGAAGGAATGTTAACAGACTGGTCAGAATTTGGGGAAGGTGTGGATGACCTTGAGGTAAGCATCTAACCAAATTTAGTGTTGCCTAACTCTTATAGTGGATGTAAGTGAAAGGATATAATCACAGAATCACAGAATCACAGAATTTCTAGGTTGGAAGAGACCTCAAGATCATCGAGTCCAACCTCTGACCTAACACTAACAGTCCCCACTAAACCATATCCCTAAGCTCTACATCTAAATGTCTTTTAAAGACCTCCAGGGATGGTGACTCCACCACTTCCCTGGGCAGCCTGTTCCAATGTCTAACAACCCTTTCGGTAAAGAAGTTCTTCCTAAGATCCAACCTAAAACTCCCCTGGCACAACTTTAGCCCATTCCCCCTTCGTCCTGTCACCAGGCACGTGGGAGAACAGACCAACCCCCACCTCACTACAGCCTCCTTTAAGGTATCTGTAGAGAGCAATAAGGTCGCCCCTGAGCCTCCTTTTCTCCAGGCTGAACAAACCCAGCTCCCTCAGCCGCTCCTCGTAGGACTTGCTCTCCAGACTCCTCACCAGCTTCGTCGCCCTTCTCTGGACTCTCTCAAGCACCTCGATGTCCTTCTTGTAGCGAGGGGCCCAAAACTGAACACAGTACTCGAGGTGCGGCCTCACCAGAGCTGAGTACAGGGGGACAATCACTTCCCTAGCCCTGCTGGCCACACTGTTTTTGATACAAGCCAGGATGCCATTGGCCTTCTTGGCCATCCGAGCACATTGCTGGCTGATATTCAGCCGACTATCCACCATCACTCCCAGGTCCTTCTCTGCCAGGCAGCTTTCCAACCATTCCTCTCCCAGTCTGTATCTCTGCTTGGGGTTATTATGAACTTTATATATATTACTAATTTATTATTCCTAATTTGTGTCCTCCACTGCAGAAAATATATTGTTCATTCTTCTATCCTCACATGTGCCTGGGAGCACTTAAACTGGGACATGTGCAAGAGCAGTCAAGCTGAGTCCCATAAATCTTCCCTATGCAGGAAACCCTATGTTGAAACTCTGAAGCTCCCGTCTATTTTTCTTTCTGTGTGCTTATTCTCCAGTCTGCTCCTACCAAGCTCTGATTCCCCAGCATCCCCAGTGTTAGGATCATATCCTCCTGTACCCAGAATGAGCACTCCATTATGGGCAGGGTGGAGAAGCTTAAATTACTCCTGTCACGAGTCCGTGGTACTGTTGTGCTACTGCACCAGACAGAAAATAAAACCACTTTTCTGCTGTTAGCATGGGAGTTAAAAAGAGGCAGTCCCATCCTTGTGATTGTCAAGACTGGTATTTTAATTTACTTCTGTACCTTTCTGTTTGTTTCCTTTAAAAAGCAAAATACTATAAATAAAAATGGAAAGCTATGTAAAATAACCTGCTATAGGCTTTTCTACTTACTGCCTGTAAAGGCCCACATGGCAAATGCTTGTTCTGTAATAAAGACCCACCTGAGTTACACAGTGCTGTATTTGTGTACTCCAACAAATTACCCTTTGTAGTCACAAAGGCTTCATTAAATGAGTATTACAGTGTAAAATGACGTATCTCCCCACACACACCTGTCTTGGTTTCAGTTAGGACAGAGTTAATTTTCTTCCTAGTAGCTGGTAGAATGCTATGCTTTGGTTTAGGATGAGAAAAGTGCTGATAACACACCGATGTTTTAATTGTTGCAGAACAGCGCTTACACCAAGCCAAGGACATCTGAGTACAATTCACATAAATACTCAGAGCTTCTTGCTCTGTCCTAGCAATGGGCAGGCTGGGGGTGCAGCAGGAGCCGGGACGGGACAGACCCAGGACAGCTGACCCAAACTAGCCAAAGGGGTATTCCACACCATCTGACGTCATGCTGAATAATATATAAGGGTGGCTAGTCGGGGAACTGGGGCTGGACTGCTCGGGGTTAGGCTGGGCATCGGTCAACGGGTGGTGAGCAATTGCATTGTGCATCACTTGTTTTGTACACATTATTATTAGTAGTACTATTATCATCATCATTGTTATTATTATTATTGTTATTATTATTTTCCCATCTAAATAAACTGTCTTTATTTCAACTCACAGGCTTCACTTTCCCATTTCTCTCCCCCATCCCAGAGAGGGAGGGGAAGGGTGAGTGAACAGCTGTGTGGTGTTTAGCTGCTGGCTGGGTTAAACCACAACAACAACAACAACAACAAAAAGAAAAGAGAGAGAGAGAAAGAATTTTGCAAGGAAGAGGAAACAAAATATGTAAATCTTACTGAAAGAAAGCCACAATGATTCACAAAATTGCAGTACTTTCCCTTTATTCCTTTCTGCTATCATGCAAAGAATTCAGCTGATCTTCCTTAATGCCATAGTAAGTGCACCAATAAAATACAGAACCAGTCAGATTCTTCATATACACAGTTATGTTCTTTCAAAGGGATTTTCAGATAAATGTTTTGCTTTTGCACATAACAAATATTCATTTGATTGTAAATACTATTTTATTATTGTTTCTTTAATAGATCTCACTGTACCTGGAAAAAAAAAATGGGATGGGGGATATATCTGAGAAGTGTTTACAGTTTAGATGCCTAGATCCAAGTTAGATATTGTCTGGTCTAAAATCACAGCTCTTCCAAATAAGCTAATGAAGTACTGTAACTCCTCTATCTCAGTCTGACAGTCATTACTTGCAGATCTGCAAACACTGCATTAAATCTCTGTGTATCCTTGGTGACTTTTATTAGTAGGCCTGGGTATATTTCACTAGACATCTGGAATTCAGCTAAGATTCTCAATCTGAACTAAACCGTAATGGAACTAAAGATATTATAATCACTCTCTTTCTCAGAATAAAGCAGTAGAGAGAGTAACTACTTCTGCCTCAAATTGTTTGATTTTGATAATCAAAAAAATTCCAAAAGAGCAACCCCCCCTCCAACACACAAGTGCCCCCATACAGCACACAGTTTTGGTGTATGTTTGGGCATCTGCATGAGAGCTACAATTCACATAAATACTCATCCATCTACCTCTTCCAATATCTCAAATCTAATGTAGGCACTGCTTACACATTTAAGGACAACAGTCAGCTTTTACCTACTTTGACAAACATAAATTCACATCTGCAAGGAAGCTGGAAGTCTCCTTTACCTTTATGTTACTTATATTCCCATTCTTATTTTAGAGGAAATATTTTCTAGATTTGTCCGTCCTTTGACTAGAGAAGAATTCCAGAGAAACTGGACTCTGATCTCAGCTGAACACCTGAAATTAAATAAAATGAAGAAGTACTAACATCCTTTGAATTTTTGGATTGCACTGTCTCAATATCTAACTCAAAATTTTAATGTCTTTTAAGTAGTGCAATCCTGGGTAAGAGTAGGTAAATAGAATTTAATTGCTTTATTTTGCTAGAAACATACAGAATTAAACAATGCCTCATATAAAATACCACATTTATGTATCAATGCTTTTACTTATCCTTGTACCAATAGTACTTCAATAATACTTTTTATTTTTCTAATTGTAAAACAGAGGGTTTTATTTGTTTGATTTTTCTTTTTCATTTGTATGTTTGTTTAACTTAACTCATCTCAACTCAAACTTAACTCATCTCAATTAGTTTTTCTCGGATTTTTCTCTTACTGCAACCACTTTAACTAGTTACTAATGTGAGGTCATTCAGAAACTTACCATGTTTACTGATATCTCATTGCTGGCTGACAGCATTGTTCACACTGAATGTCTAAAGTCAGATTTTCAAGAATACATGTGGGATTTTTGTTCAACTGCTAGCAGTTTCCGGTTTAAAAAAAAAAAAAAAAAAAACACTTACATATCTAGCAGTAGGTAGACTCCCTAAACTCTGCAGCATGAAGAATTGCCATAGGCAGTGTACATTTGGACTTGGGGAATATGCTGTTGAATCATTTCACTGCACAAGTGCTGCTGAGTCAGTGCTGATGTGTTAGCCCATTGAAATAGCTGTGACAACTCTCTTATTTTTTTAATTTGAATCCTCCCACCTGTATTTTATGTCCAAGCTCTTCAGCTTCAGTTGCAATCTGAGCCCATTTTCCCTTATCTTCTCACACCATTGAATACTGTGCTAACCAAACAGGAATCTGCTATGAAGTTTTCCTCTAAACAAACTCTACTAATGCCTTCTTACCATGATAAGTCAATAGCCCTGGTATCCCTGTCTTGGCCTACTGATAACTGTGGATGAAACCATCCTGGAGAGCTGTAATTCTTCTATGACACTTCAAATAAATTTGAAATAAGGCCACTTTTTTTTTTTTTTTTTTTTTTTTTTCCTTCAGTTATTTGCATCTTCAGTTGAAACCTGATAGCTACAGACTTCTGTACAGTCTACTCTATTTTTGTTTGCACTTTTAGATATATCCATTAGATGAATTCTGGCTCAAATAAGGAGTTCCCAACTTTCCAGCTGCTAGATACAGGGAGAGGATTTTTGAATGGTTTCAGCATAAACATACCCTGTTATTAGGGTCTTCCATCAGCATCTTATATTTCCCACCATTGCCTCCAGTGAAACCATTCTCAAAACTCAAATTGACTTGTGAAATCAGAATACACTTTTATGTGGCTATTAATTTCATTTTTGCATGTAAGATTATTTCCAGGATATCTAGATCACCATGTAATAACTACTTCCTGCTTATTCATAAAATGAATAGGTTAATTCCTTGTTTAGTAACATTGCTGTAATTATGAAACACTTCTAATGACAATAATGGTAAATGAATGGGTTTGGAATTTGTACTTTACACCTCAATTTTGTCCTTAGAAAGTGTGCAAAAGAAAAGTTATATGTTACTTAATGAGTGCAGAGAACCAGAGCTTTTCATTTTGACTTTTACATGTAAAAGATGTTACAGATGTTACAGATGTTTTCCTTTTGACCACAGTTGTTTCAGTTATCTAACTGATTTGGGATTCTTCCCTCCCTTTTCCCCCCAGTTAGTGACGGATAGAATTAAATGACTATCTGGCACATCTTTAGTTGAAATTCTCCAGAGAAAAATCAAAGGCAGATGTGAAGAAATGTTACATTTGACTCTGGCCAGAGCTCTGAGTAAAGAGCTGTGGCTGATCAATACTGGCCCTATTAATTCTGATCTTGGACAGATGATCATTGCTTCTGTTCCCTCCTCAGAGCTAAATTACTTTGAAACAGCACAAAAATTGCTCACAGGAGTTAGTCTGAAGACATACAAAAATATTTTCTTCCATACTGCCAAGTATAACTCAAATCTTCACAAATTGAATAAAGAGAATTTGGTTTTACATCACACCCTTCATCTGCTCCAAGTACCCCCAAAGCAGTTTGCACATTTGAATTATGGAAAGCACTGACTATGCAGTGAGTGTGAAAGCAATAGCTCAACAATGTTACACAGAATCCCATGTATTAGAACCCATTTTGCTGAGGTATGGAAAAGCCTTTCTTGTGGGAACCTGCACTTCCACCTGCATTGCTAACTAGTAATGGCTAGTTACTAGCTAATGGGCTGCAGGTGTTTCGTTTAAAGGTTTTATTGAATGGTGCAGCACAACCTTTATGCAGCAGTGTCCACATTAGTCATGACTGCACATTCCAGTGAGCATGACAAAGGAACCATATTATAGTAAACCTTTAGGTAAATATAAAGAACTGGAGCTTCAGCGGGTGAAAATTGGCATTGCTTCACTGAACCCAACATAGCACTGTTGATTTCCACCAGCTAAAGATCTGGCTTTAAGTATTTTGGCACTGAGCCAGGCCTCTTTCACAATTGTGTTAAGTCATTAAGCTTTTTACTTGAGTATACAGTTCTATCAATTGCATGTAAATAGCTAATTTATCAATTCTTTGGGAGTTCAGTTCTGTGAAGACATAAACACATTTAAGTATGATTTTCCTCCTTGTTCAGCTTTCAAGCAAGCAGAGAAGAAAGGTAAAGAAGGGAAACCACATTCAGTTACAATTGCTTTTTAATTATGCGTATATATATATATATACGCATAATTATATATTATATTATATTATATTATATTATATTATATTATATTATATTATATTATGCATATGTACATATGCATAATTTGGAAATCAAAATGAAGGGAAAAATAACTCATAAAACACATTCAGAAGAAAAATATTGTATCAAATTCTAGTGTCTACTTTACTTTTATTTTTATTATCATTCTTCATAAATATTCACCACAGATGTCAATGTACTTTTGGAGGATTGCTTACTATCACAGAATCCAATTATGCCTATAAAGTGCTATTGTGCTATTGCAGTTAATGGAAAAATATTAATGTTCCTCTGAAAAAAAAGTGAGGCAAATTTCTAGGCTAAGTACTCTGATGATGTGGGTCTACATCTTACTGGTAAATCTACACTACTCGCAGTCGAACTGTCACCTCTCTGGCAATGTAATAAGAGGGTTAGAAACTGTTAAGCTGTCCGAAGTATTCAGTCACACAGGTCGTTGTAACCTCATATCAGTCTTGGTCCATGAATGAAGATTGATTAACAGCAATTTACAGCAAAGACAACTCTGTCCCAACAGCAAGTAGACTACAATGGTGCTCAAAAGACAATGTTCAAATTTATCTAAATCCATGGACCTCTTGGTACTCCATCTTTTAAACAGGAACATTTCATTAACTTACTTTGGATAAAAGAGACAGATATTCCCTCTCCTTGCATATTTTTATGGTGTGGTAGGTTTATCTTGGCTGGCTATTGGCTGCCAACCCAACTACTCACTCTCCATCTTCAACAGGGCAATGGGGACAAAATAATATGAAAAGGCTCAATTGTTGAGATAGGGAGATCGATTATCAATTACCATCACAAGCAAAAAGACTAAACTTGGGAAAAAATATTTAATTTATTGCCAAACAAAAACAGAGTAGGATGGTGAGAAATAAAAACTAAAACACCTTCAACCAGCTCACACCTTTCTCCCAGAATCAACTTTACACAACTTCAACATTCTCAACACCTCTTCCTCCTTCCCTACAACTCAGGGATGGGAAATGGGGGTTTATGTCAGTCCATAACATTTCCTATCTGCTACTCCTTCCTCCTCAAACTTTTCCCTGTGTCCAGTATGGGGTCATGGACTGCAGTTCTTGCCAGAAAACCTGCCCCTCTCCATGGGCTGCAGCTTTTTTTAGGGCAAATCCACCTGCCTTCAGTATGGCTCCTCCATAGGCTGCAGAGGAATTTCTTCTCCTGTGCCTGGAGCACCTCCTCCATATCCTTCTCATATGACCATGGTGTCTGCAAGGCATTCGCAGCTGGGCACAACTGTGCTCTGCAGTTGGGCTGGCTGCAAGAGGCTGTATCCTGCATGGGGCAGCCTCTTTGAAGAGGCCACCCCTGCAGCCTTGCTCTGATACCAAAACTTGGGTTTGTAAACCTAACACAGAGGGAAAAGTTGCATTTCAGGCACAAATAACATATGAATCTTTAAAACTTGATAAGGAAGGGAGCAACAGCTATCCTTCTTTCTTCTGTAAGATAAAAATCATGAAGGAATTTTTATCTACTTGATAAAGAAAAATCTGATCCAAAATAATAATAATAATAATAATAATAATAAAGTAGCTGTTCAAATAATTCATAAACAAACAAACAAACAAACAAACAAAACCAACTTTCCATATAGGTGTTAACATTAGATCCAGAAACAAACAAACAAACAAACAAACAAAAAAACACACATATGGATACTGAAAATTGTGGAATTTACCTCACTGAACTTTAGACATCTGCAAATGTCACCCACAGCTGAGGTGATCACTTCAGATACTTTTTACAGTTCACGAGAGAAAGGTTCTTTTAGGTTCAAAATTTTTCTGATCAAATACAGATGACCACTTAAAGTTAAGAGTCTTACACTAAAAGTGCTTATTCCTGTCTAATAATAAAGGTAGTTTAGCTGCATAAGTTTGGTGAAATAAATTCCACCTTAGGTGTTTTATGATCAGATTTATTGTTATATGGATGCCTATTAAAGACCATAAGCTGATGTATTAAGACATGCTGAGACAGCAAAAATGCTTCCTCAATACGAAATGATAAGTTTAGTCATAGGCTGGTGGTAATTAGTAAGCTAGAGTGAGAGTGAAAAAATTCAAATCCTTGTTCCATAAATATTGCAAAAATTTTATATAAGCAGAATTTTTTAAAAACAGATTAGAAGACCTGGTCTGAATAACAAATAGCCTATTGGTTAACAGATGTTTCTGGTGATATAGGTTCAGCTCCCTACGGTAGACTGAAAACTGAAACTGGGTCTTCCAGGGGCATAGGTGAATGCTCTAACCAGTAACCTACAATGTAAAAATTAGAAAAGGCAGAAGAGAGTACAACATCTTCCACCAGTAGTTTCTGTGAGGTTCGACCCAACAGGCATGGTTTGAAAAGTCAGTTCAGTCTCAAGTGATAAAAGAGAAGAAAATATCTAGCTGTTACACAGTCAGAGATGATATATATACTGGGGTCTTATATGTTCAGTACTCTCTAGATGTAGGCAGTTTCAAGTAGACACTTAAGGTTCATAAGCAACTTTTAAATGTAAAAATAGATGTTTCTAGTGTTAGGCAACAGGTTTTGAATCTGAAGTCTACAGTACTTAAATTAGTATTTAAAATTTTTAGAATATATATTCTCATTTCTGATGTGAAGATGAGTTAGAGTTTTCTGTGTTATATATGGTCTCTTTTTTAATAGAAAAAATATGATTAAATAAGGTGAGGAAGTTTCTAGCAAACAAAAATTTGTGGGTCATTACCAGAGGAAACTGTTTGTGGCTGTCTAGTGTTCAGCTGTATTGAGATCCAAATACATTATGTAACTATACCCTTTCCTGGAATTGCTTTCATATCACAAGCAGTGGTGTATTGGTCTGTGCCATTTCAGTGTGATGTGTGTTGACAAGGTGATGCCCTGAGTATTGTTCTGTGCACCCTGTGCTAACCTGTCCCCAGGTTACTTCCTCACTTCTTCACGTGGGCAGTGGGTAAGCAGAGCTGTAGGCAGAGACTCAGTGTGTTCAATAAGCCATGATAATACACAACCTTCAGCATGTCAAATATGGTGCAGAGCTCAGTTCCCCTTATATGTATCACTTCTGCTGCTGTTCTCATTTATAATTTTTACTGTACCCAAAAGAGTATTCCTAGGCAGGAGTAATTCAGCAGCATGGCAGTTTCATTAGTGCAGAGTCAGGCTCTTGTGTTCAACACATTTTACTTTGCTCTTACAACACTCTGCAGTTCTTTAGGCAGGATGAAGGCTTATATCTCCAAAAGGATATAGCTGTTTAGCAGATGCCAGAGTATAACTGTAGAGATTTCCTCTTTCAATTTTGGGTTTGCATTGCTTTGTTTGAAGATTTGGTTTTGTGGTTATTTTGAAAATATTTCCTCACTTTCTTTTTTTGTAACTTTTACTGGTAGCATCTTCAAAACCTATCCTCTCCCAACCTGCCCTTTCCAATGTTCTATATTTAAATCCAAAAACAAAGAAATGCGTATTAATAAGTAAAGAAGCACAGGTGTGCCTTGCAGACAGCAAGTTTTTAAAGTCCTTCCTGAGTTCTTGTATCATTATCCCTGAATAATTTATACTTTGTTACTGTGTGCAACCACCATACCTAGCCCACAAAGAAGAGATGTGAGACATTTCAAACACAGACCTTGGATTTTCACATTAGAGGGCATAACCTATTTATTTATGTATCAAATAATTATGAAAATTTCTGGCCATAATCAAAGGAATGTGAAAGGAAGGCAAAGAATATGTTTGCCTTTCTATCCCTCTTGCTTAGAGCCAGGGATGCTGATTCTACGCCAAATGAGCACTGAGTCCTCTTCATTGTCCTCATCCTCCAGCACTTCTAACACTTTCTCTATGGAGAAAAAAAAATAAAATAATAAAAAGGAAGGATCCCTGTTAAACTGGCTGCCAGCTTCATGTACTAAAGGGAAAAATAAATAAATAAATAAATAAATAAATAAAGTAAGTAAGTAAGTAAGTAAGTAAGTAAATAGTTCTCTGGACTAACTTCATTGAATTTACACACAGGACTATACACAGACTGGTCCTGAGCACAGACACACAGAATATAACTGTATTTTACAGGACTGTTCCAGAGGAGCAACAAAAAGCCTGAACACTGTAGCATGCAAAGTCACTCCACTCTGCTTTACACTTTGGGAATGCACACTACATAATATAGAATCATAGAATCATAGAATATCCTGAGTTGGAAGGGACCCTTAAGGATCATCAAGTCCAACTCTTTGACACCGCACAGGTCTACCCAAAAGTTCAGACCATGTGCCTAAGTTCACAGTCCAATCTCTTCTTAAATTCAGACAGGCTCGGTGCAGTGACCACTTCCCTGGGGAGCCTGTTCCAGTGTGCAACCACCCTCTCTGTGAAGAACCCCTTCCTGACGTCCAGCCTAAATTTCCCCTGCCTCAGCTTAACCCCGTTCCCGCGGGTCCTGTCACTGGTGTTAATGGAGAAAAGGTCTCCTGCCTCTTGACAACCCCTTACGAGGAAGTTGTAGACTGTGATGAGGTCCCCCCTCAGCCTCCTCTTCTCCAGGCTGAACAGGCCCAGTGACCTCAGCCGTTCCTCATACGTCTTCCCCTCCAGGCCTTTCACCATCTTCGTAGCCCTCCTCTGGACACTTTCCAACAGTTTCATGTCCTTTTTATACTGTGGTGCCCAGAACTGCACACAGTACTCGAGGTGAGGCCACACCAGCGCAGAGTAGAGCGGGACAATCACCTCCCTTGACCTACTAGCGATGCCGTGCTTGATGCACCCCAGGATACGATTGGCCCTCCTGGCTGCCAGGGCACACTGCTGGCTCATATTCAACTTGCTGTCTACCACGACCCCCAGATCCCTCTCTTCTAGGCTGCTCTCCAGCGTCTCATCGCCCAGTCTGTACGTGCAGCCAGGGTTTCCCCATCCCAGGTGCAGGACCCGGCACTTGCTCTTATTGAACTTCATGCGGTTGGTGATCGCCCAGCTCTCCAACCTGTCCAGATCCCTCTGCAAGGCCTTTACGCCCTCATTCGAGTCCACAACTCCTCCAAGTTTGGTGTCATCAGCAAACTTGCTCAAAATACCCTCTATTCCTACATCCAAATCGTTTATAAAAATATCTGAACTTCAGGTTGGTTAAATACATCACTGTAAGCTAAACTTTTAGTAAATTTTACTTTCAGTTTGTAAACATACATACATACGTTTGTGCATATGCATATTCATATATATATATATATATATATTTTTTTTTTTTTAAGAGTACTGCACCCTTTAAATAACCTGCTGTGGTGAGTTAGTCTTGGCTAACAGCAAAGTGTCCACCAATACGCTCACTTATTCCCTCTCCTCAACAGGACTGGGGGAGCAAATGAGATTAGAAAGCTTGTGGCTCAAGATAAAGACAGGGAGATTTCTTACCACTTACTGTCATGAGAGAAACAAGTTTGGCTTGGGGAAAAATAATTTAATTTATTGTTGAGTAAAATAGATTTGTGTAGTGACAAACACTTAAAAATACCGTTGTTCCCTGCTCTTCCTGGCTAAACTGCCATCCTTCTTCGCAGCCTCCTCTGTCTATGCCCACACCTCAAGCGGTGCAGGTGGATGGGGCATGAGGGCTGTGGTCAGACTGTAACAGCTCCTCTCTGCCTCTCCTTCCTCTTCACACTTTTCCCCTGTTCTGGCGGGGGTCCTTTCCACATGGTGCAGACTATCTGCAGCTACATCGTCCCCAAGGTGCCACCAGCTTGGCTGCTGGGCCAAGCTGTGCCCAGCAGTAGGGCCCTTGGAGCCAGCTGGAACCGGTTGTGTCTGGCATGGGGCAGCCTCGGACTCTCCTCACAAAGGAGCTCCACGGTGCTGCCCCTACCTGCCTCAAATCTTGTCATATACACCCAAATACACTCACCAAGTACAGTATTTATTATTCTTATTATCATTAGGTGAAAATAAGAAAAGATGCATGTGAAGAAAGAGAATTTAGTGAAAATTTCACAGAGGCAAAATGACCACTAAAGTCATGCTTGTCAAAAGGGAACGTTTTGTTTGAACTGGAACAAACAGATTTTATTTTGCATTTTTTTAGAAGCTTTGTCTTTTATTTAATTATTTATTTATTTCCCTCTTTATCTGGTGCATTTTTTAAACATTGTAATGACATTTTGAAACAAAAAGTTAAAAAATATTATTTTAAGAATGCTGAAATTTTTAACACTATTGATTTGAAGCATTCCATTTTGGAAATGTCAAAATGAAATCTGTATGACTTTTTTCTCTTTTACTATTTTTATCCCAGACTATGTTGGAGTGTAGGGGGAATTTTCTAGAGATTTTTCTCCTCTGCTACATAGAAATGACTCATTCTGGGTTTTTCAGAATAGCAAAAGATTTAAGCATCTGTCTAAAGTCCACACTGTGGCATTGCCTTGCAGCTACAGAGAATCTTTTTCACCTGAAAGCTGAGAAGAATAGCTGTGAGGAAACGAGAGAGAGTTCTACTGGATACGTCTCAGTTGGTTAAGATTTCTGTTTAGATGAATCAGCATTTTCACTGTGGATTTATATTGCTCTACAATTTTTCGACTAAGTTAATTGTTAATTCTTGTCATGTCATTGCTATAACTTCATTGACCCTGCTTAGTACGGAAAATTTTACCATTTTACATGATGGAAACTTACAGTTTGAAAGTATCCAGCAGTGAAATGAAGTCAAGTCAAGGCTTGTTTGATTTTTCAGCAAGTTATTTTCAGTAATGGTTTGTGGGTTAGGGGAATGTGTAGAATGCCAGTATTGTAAAATTGTTTCCACAACTTCCACAGTTTAAAATCCTTTGTTGACCATCCCAGTTCAGATGCTGATGAATAAACAGGAATGAAGAGTCTGACTCAAAGATGTGGTAGTAGTGGAACCAGATATGCATCTTAATTGTGAAATGTGCATGAGTACTAAATGCTGGCTATACCAGTCTGTCTATTTTTGTGTCCAAATAACTCACTTTTTTTTTTTTTTTTTTCTTTTTTTTTTTTTTTTGGCAGACTAAAGAGAGAGAGAAAAAAAAAAGTAGAGTCTATGGTACAGGCATACTCATTTAGTATATTTTTATTTCTGAAATAACTGAAAATCATGATCATGTTGCCAGATTAAATCCATTTTTCTTGGCACAAAAATTTGGTCTTGTGATTTAGAATGCTTATCTCTCTTCATCATCTCACTTTTTAGATTTTTTTTTTCTTTCCTCTGAAATATGTCTGGATAGTTTGTATCTCATTCTTTTAAAATTATTATTGTTTTTAATTTATTTTTGTTCTTTTTTATCTACCCCTGCTCTTTCATGTACAGGTTTTTTATGTCTCCAGAGTGCCAGAATTAAGGGGTAGAATGCAGATTGGAATTTTTAAAGTATAGGAGTACTCAACTATTTAAGCTTTTGAATGCATAGATACATATTTTTGTGCTTTCAGACAATTTTTGTTGTAGTAGTCTGAAGTGCACCACTTTAATAATCATTGACTGTTTTTCATCCATTGCCTGTTGTGGGATGGAATAGCAATGAGCATTACAGCATTTCCTAGTGGGCTCAGGGAAGCTTGCTCACTGTGTAAATAAGTCATCAATAGTCCACTGCAGGTATTGCCAGAATACTCTGTCAGGTGGATAGTTTCCTAGATGCAAACCAAATTATTTTATGCTTGGTTAGTTACATGGTATATTTCTACATTTACTTGTATTGTTATGCTGCATTTAGCTGACTAATGACTCAAGAACTTTATTTGCTAACTTCATCTACAGCACCTGCTCAAGTATTGCAGTGATATAAATAATTTCTACGGAATTAACAGAGGAAAGAACCACTTTCAGCCAAAGTTCAATACTGCTTACAAAACAAACCATGATTGCTTAATAAAATCAGAGTAAAGATCTGGCCAGAAGATTGGTCATTAGGGAAAGCAGGACATATTGATGTACATCTCTTGGTGACACTTCAGGACAGATTTGCTGAGGTGAAGGTAAGATTCTGGGGCTGTAGCCAACCCATCAAAATGTCATTGGGCAGTATGCAAAGATGTGATAGGGCAGTAACTTTATAACTGCGAAGGTGTGATGACCATACTAAACCTGGATCCGATCTTATGTTATCAATGGATAGATATTGTGGGTTGTTTTTCTCCAGTCTCATTATGATAGAATTTAAGCATATATTTAAGTGTTTTGACTTATGGCACTCAGTAACAATGCAGAACAAGAACTGTTTTCCAATAGCACATGCTATCATTAGTAAATCTCTACCTTATTAAAAATTTGTGCTAAATTAGAAACCTTAATCTTCTCATTTTCAGTCTTATTCATGTTTATATTGTGTGATAATCTATTTTTAACATGTAGACAAATAATTTTATGTAGTGGTACTTAACAATAGGAAGGAAGACAGAGTTCAAGGATGTGTTCTTGCACTAAAGTATTGACTAAGGCTGTAGGAAAGAATGGAAAGAAGTCTACATATATTTCTTAGAGGAATGAGAATGTATTTGTTCCCATTCTAGTTTCAAGAAAACATACAGTAAATAAACACCATTTACCAGACATAAAATTGTGTATGTGTATTCACAGACAGTTAAGAACAAAAATATGTCCTATCTTCAGAAGATGTAATTTATTATTAAAGTTCCATGTGCATTAGGCAACTTTTAGGAGCTGAACTTACAAGCTTTTCATACATACACACAAACATTTTTAAGAGCACTTTTAACTGAAAACTATGTTAAAATGGTGAACTAAGCTTTCAGAATTCATAAAAATAACAAGTGAAGAAGGAAAACAAAGAATGTAAATCTGCATGATTCTCTACCTGATGACTTTAATGCTATATTAGTACTTCACCTGAGCAGAGCAACAACCATGTTAGATCAATGCAACTGGAAAAGGAAGTGAATCTTATTCAGTTCAACTTCAGCTGTCATAAATTAAAATAAATTATTTGATCTTAATTTTCTAATATATATTAGCTGAACTTTATGATTCATATTGGAGGGAAATGACTGCAACAAGATTTAAAACTATTGCAAATGGTCCTATGTGGAAATAAGTTGACTTGACCAGTGAGCAGTTGTCATATACTAATATTAAACAAGCTGTCAAATTTAATGAATACCTTTGAAAGTGACATTAATTGCCTCTGGTTTGACTTAAATACAAAATAACAGAAGGTATCACATAAAAGAAAAAGAAAAATATTTATAATGTGCTATCTTCACTGATGAGTTCTCCAAACAAGGAACATCCAGGGCCCATTCAAGTGATAGACAAAATGAGTTTTCTCATTTAAATTTGAAAAATGTGCACTTGACAGTTTTTAAGAGCTGTTTTCACAACAGCCACAGATTTAAAAGTTAGCCAGGGTTTACCTGAGACCTGACCAGAGCATTCTGTTCTAGGGGAAATAAAATTGTTGAGGTTTCTCAAGGGACCCTATAATGTGCTGATTTCTTTTCTTTCCATATCTGATTGGCCATATTCACCACCACTGCAGTTCTGCACAAAGTAAGAACAGACTAGAAGATGTCTTGGTCTTGAAGTTATGATTCAGGGAATAATCTCAATGGTCAAAACATAAAATTCTTCTTATGTCAGGAAAGTAAAAACCAAGTCTGTGTTTATTATTCTGTGTTTCCATACAAGAAAGTGATTCTTGAGTCCAAAGCTTCCCCATTATTTACAGTTCTAACAAAATCTACTTTTTATTTGAATAGAAGGTATCGCCTTATCTGCACTGCAGGGAACACATAACTGAAGTGTATTGTTATCAGTCTAAGTCAAACAGATACCAGTTGGGGACATTTGCATGGAAACCCACATAAGATACAGCTTAAATCATTTAAAAACATTCTAACCTATCTGTTCCTCAGGGTTCCACGTTACTTTGTTACATTTTCATTGCTGAGAACTAATCCTTGTCTTGCTTTTCTATTCCTTTGAATAGAAGGTGGATTGGATAAAATATAAAAAAATGCCTAGCTTTTATCCAAGTCACTCCTAAAGGAGTAAAGTAGCCTACTCTGAAAGGAAGACTGTCAGAATTTTCATGTATAAATGCTGAAGAGAAGGTTTAAAAAAATGTATTATTTCGATATTGAACTACTGGGAGAAGAATTAGATCACACTGATGTATTATTCATTATTGATATTACGTATACCATATCAAAACTAAAAGCATACTAAATTTTGAAAAATTCTCTTGGAGCTACAACGTTGTTTTCAATGTAGATCTAGTTTCTAGAAATCTTTTAAAACATTTTCTGTCATTTATGTAAACAAGCTAAACAAGGATTGTAATTCATTTTATATCTTCTTAATATTTGGAGTTTGTCCTTATTTTTATTTTTGATTTTTTGCCTGCATATATTAATCCATTAGATAGTATGTCACTTCCACTACAAACAGTGCAGTCTTCTGAGATGTATAACTGATAGGGCAGGATGCAGCTTCTTGGACTGTAATCAGTACAAAATGGATTGACCATAAACCATTAAAACTTAGTTCATCAGCTTGCATCAGCCCTAAAGTTTTCTGATGGATGTGTGAAAAACTATGAAATCTCTTGTATTATTTGACCTTTGCATTTCAGAATTTTTGATGAAATCATCAAAGAAAGCTTTCATGATACTTGCTTTAGGAAACAGTTTTTTAGTATGTTTCTGTCTAAATAGAATTCTTTGCTATGGGATAGGAGAAATACATTTTGCTTTTCAGTTGCAAGTCATGCTGCTTATTCCATTTCTTATATTTGGAATTATATATCCAATATGGTGTGTCATTATGTTTTGGTATTTAGTTTCCCACTAAAGAACTAAATTGATTGTCTACCAGTTATTTGGTTACTGAAGAATTAAAAGTTTAAATGTTAAGACTTCTGAACTGTAGGGAGATTTTAATTTTGTTTTTAAGTTGAAAAAAAAAAAAAAAATCTGGACCGAATCCCAGGTGTGAGTGTTCTAACATTTTAAGGTGTCTAAAATCTCCCTATGATTATAATCCTGTAATGTAAATTTATATCCGCCTATTTTTCTTAGAGTTCTCTATATGTATGTTTATGTTACTTTTAAACATACACACACACACACACAAAAAAAAAATCATTGTCCTTCCAATACACCAATACAATATTTTGGCTTTCTGTTTTAATGAGAATATTGTCCCTTTTGAATGTAAACTTTAGAATTCTGTGATTACAGCATGAACTCCTATGACAAAGACAAAGAGATCTATATACAACAGAGTATTTTGCATTGCTTTATTGCATATATTACACATCAGCCTGTGCTAAGTTTACCAGGACATACAGAGTCTCTCTGACTTAGTTTCAAAGCAGCCTATGACACGCAAGCATATCAAAATCAAGCTACTATATGGCCTACTTCTGGGGAAAAGACTTAAATATGTGCATGTGTTTATATACATTTTTCAGAGTAATCTATCTTTTGTTCTCATTTAAGTTCCATAAGTTACATGGCAGTTTCCTTCAAATGTACAACTTAAAATTTAATATTAATGTGACATTAATATCATTTTATATTTACATGATGTCCCTGTGTATTGGGTCTGGCTGGAATGTTAACTTTCCCGGCAGCAGCCCATTCAGTGCCGTACTCTGTACTTGTAGCTGGAACAGCAGTGTTATCACACCAGTGTTGTGTCTACTGCTGAGCAGCAGTGGCACAGCATTGGGCCTTTCTCTAACCCTCCTAGGGGGTGGGCAAAAAAGTGAGGAGAGAAACATCACTAGGGCAGCTGACCTAAACCAATCAAAGGGATATTCCATACCATGTGGTGTCACACTCAGCAATAAAAGGTGGAAACAGGAAGAAGAGGGGAGGGGTGGGCTCTCGTTGAGAAGACGTCGGTCCTCCTCTCGAACACCGGCTGCGTGCGTTGAGGCCTTGCTTCAAGGACGTGGTCAATCATCGCTCATTTGTGGGAAGTAGAGAGTAATTTCTTTCCTCTGCACTTCCATATAGCTTTCATTTATTTTGTTTGTTTGTTTTCCTCCCTTTTTCCCCTTTCCCTTTTATTTCCCCTTAGTTAAATTGTTTAGTTCATAGTAGTCTTTATTTAATTATTATAATTATTTCCCTTTAATTAAATTATCCTTATCTCAACCCGTGAGTTGTTCTTTGCTTTACTTCTCCCCCTCCTTATCTAAAGGAGGAGGAGTGAGAGAGCGGTTGTGGGGTTTAGCTGCCCAGCACGGTAAAACCACCACACCCTACTTTAAATTCTATGTCTTGTGATTACAATACCTGTAACAGAAGCTCGTACACACAAAAGTTTGTAAACTATGAAGAGATAAATGAAATAATATTAATCCTTTTTCATAGGTGAAAACTGAAAGAAAACAGAAGTAAAAGGGGAGAACTATGAGCAGTCATCTGCTCTGATTTATGAGTTTAAGCATGAATTGATTATTCAGATCCATCAGAAAGTATTTCTGGAGCACTAGTTCTGTCTCCTTATACCATAAACAACTGAAGCTTCACATAAAAAGCAATAGCATCACAAACTACCATCTCCAAGAAAACTAGACGTGACCATGCAGTGACTTTTCAGGCAACTCTAAAGACAGAGGAAGAAATTAGATGTCTTGGATATTTAACCTGATTTTCAGTGGGTCTCAGTGGATGTATGGGCATTGTTAAAAAAAAATAAAAATAAAAATAAAAATCTAGGGAAGAAGATACATAATAAATCTATGCAACATTATGTCAGATTGTCAAAGCAATTAAGAAAGTTGCATGACTGTCTAGGACAGGTGAGTTTCAGTTGGGTAAGGCAAGTTAAAGATAGGTAAATTAAGGCTGGATTTATGTGGAGTGTATCTAGCACTTAGAACCAAGCAATTGGATGCAAGCATTAAATGAAACATTCAGAACATGTACTCACCAAACGGGAAATTTCCCTGGCAACCTAAGCAATGGGCTTCTGACATTCACCGAAAGATTGCTCTTTTTCACATACTATATTGTGTTTGTTGAATTAAGCAGCAAAAGTGGGTCACAGAATGGAACGTGTGCACTAAGAGAAAATGTCATATAAGTAACAGAAGTCTATTTGCTATAGTCTGAAGTCAATATGCATCTTGCTGAAACAGCTCATATTGTTTTATAACTGCTCTGTCACCTGTCATATTTCTGTTTTACAATAATATCAATATGCTGCATTGATATGATAATGATTCTTGAACACCTTTTGTATTTCTAAGCATCATGTACCTGTTCAAGGTTTCCACTTGCAGGGAATCTTAATTATTCTATGCAATTAACAAAGATCTAAGTTATCTTATCCAGTGAAAGTTCAATAGCACTTGCAAAGCTGTTCCTGGCAGCATCAATTTACAAAATTCAAGTAGTGCAAAATCAGCTTCCATCTGTTAGGGTAGATAAAGTGACACTTAACACATTGAAAAGATTAAGTGAGTATATTGGGCAACATTCAGTAATTACAGGTACTTTAAAAAAAAAAAAAATGGCCTCCTTACCTAATGAATGCTATGAATGCTATGAATACTTTTCCTACTTTTCTGAGGAAGGAGATGGGGAGATGGAGGGGGGAAAGGAAGATCTAAACTGATGACTCATCTATCTATCTATAAGCTTGCCTAGTGACTATTTTTCCAGAATATTTTTTCATCATATAGATATAGAAAAGACTATTTTATTTTTAATTAAGTGTTAAATAGAAAACTAACTAGAGCTGTTGAATGACTCCACTGATTAGAATATAGCATTCTGACTTATATCTATGTGTACAAGAAGTATAAAGGGGAAAACATTAAACTGTTTCTAATACAGAACTCTTGGAAGCTGAATTTTAGCAGACGTGAAGACGCTCCATCACCATAACAAGGTAAAATTAGGCCAGATCTGCATGGGTACAAATTAAAATAAACCAATTCTCTAGTAGTTTCTTTAGCTAAAAGATGGTCTAAAAAAGCCTGTGACACCACAAAACTGACAGCCACAGCCACTGTGCAAGAAATGAGGGTTGGGTAAGAGACGTTGCTCAGAAACTCACTCACCTGGTAAGTCCCTCTTATTATTACCCTTTATTGTTTTTGTTTGTTTGTTTGTTTGTTTGTTTGTTTCAAGTTGGCAGTGATGAGATGGCAATGAGTAGCCCAAGAGCTGGGCTTTGGGGCAATTGGTGAAGGATCAGGTGCACAGGTGTTTTCCTCCATCCGTCCAGTAGAGGGTACCAATACTGAAATGAACAGACAGATCCAGCTGATCAATACATGTCTCCAAGGCTGGTGCCACCGACACAGTTTTGGGTTTCTTGATCATGAGAAGGTTTATGTGACACCATGCTTACTGGATCCTTATGGGGAGCACCTTTCTCAGAGGGCGAAAAGGATTTTTGCCCAGAAGTTAGTAAGGCTGATTGAGAAGGCTTTAAACTATATTTTAAAGGGGAAAGGGACAAAACCAGGCCCACCAATGATAAGCTATGGGACTGCACGCCAATTTTTGAGGAACTGCATGCTAGTGAGGCCCTTCAGTCTGTCCTGTGAGGAGCTGTATTGAAGGAAAGGCATCTGACATGTTTCTATTACAAACACGCACATCACGAGAAGCAAACATTTTAGCTCCCTGAAATGCTTACATCCTAATGCACATAGTATTGGAAACAAACGGAAGAACCGGAGATCTGTGTGTGGTCACAAGGCTATGATCTCATTGCAGTTACAGAGACATAGTGGGATAACTCACACGACTGGAGTGCTGTCATGGAAGGCTACAGGCTTTTTAGAAAAGACCAGCCAGGAAGGTGGGGTGGTGGAGTTACTCTTTATGTGGCAGAGCAACTGGAATGCGTGGAGCTCTGTCTAGGAGTAGTTGAAAAGTGAGTTGAGAGTTTATGAGTAAGGGCAGGTTTCCATGGCTGATACTGTTATGGGTGTTTGCTACAGACCACCTGATCACGAAGAGGAGGTAGATTAAGCTTTCTTCAGATAGCTGGAAATAGCCTCTCAGTCACAAGCCCTGCTTCTCATGGGGGATTTCAAGCACCCTCATATCTGCTGGGAAGACTACACAGCTAGGCACAAACAGTCCAGGAGGTTCCTGCAGTATATTGATGACAACTTTTTGACACAGGTGGTGGAGAAGTCACCAAAGTGAGGTGCAATGCTGGACTTTATAATAACAAATATCGAAGGCCTAGTTGGAGAAGTGAGGGTCGGGGACAGTCTTGGCTGCAGTGACCATGATATGGTGGAATTCAGGATCTTGCAAGGAGGAAGCAGGGCAAAAAGTAGGATTGCAACCTTGGGCTTCAGGAGAGCAAATTTTGGCTTCTTCGGGGATCTAGTTGGAAGAATCCCATGGGTTAGGACCCTAGAAGGAAGTGGGGTCCAAGACCACTACATCTCCCACCAGTCCTTCTCTGTTTGTGAAGAGAAGGTTTAGCAGGGCACCTCCCCTGGTAGGCTCACTATCCAGCTGTGTCAGGAAGCTATCTTCCCCGCTCTCCAGAAAACTCCTACACAGCTTTCTCTATGCTGTGTTGTGCTTCCAGGATATGTCAGGGAAGTTGAAGTCCCCCACGAGAACAAGCACCGATGATTTTGCAACTTCTGCCAGCTGCCTGTAGAGTTCCTCATCCGTCTCATCATCCTGGTTCAGAGGTCTATAACAGACCCCCACCAGGATGCTTGCCTTGTTGGCCTTCCCACTGATCCTAACCCATAGGGACTCAACCTTATCATTCCCAGCCTCAAGTTCCATGACATCAAAACACTCTCTGATATAGAGAGCCACACCACCACCCCTTCTGTGCTGCCTGTCCCTTCTGAAGAGCTTATAGCCAGACATTGCTGCTCTCCAGTCATGAGTGGTCCCACCATGTTTCCGTGATGGCAACCAAGTCATAGCCTGCCTGCCACATGATGGCTTCCAGCTCCTCTTGCTTGTTACCCATGCTGCATGCATTAGTGTAGATGCACTTCAGTTGGGCCATTGCCTTCTCTCACAGCCTAGCCATTATTCCCCCTGGCACAGCTCTAATAAGCCTTATTTGAGCCCTGGCCCCCTTCTTACCTAGTTTAAAGCCCTCTCAATGAGCCCTGTCAGCTCCTGGGCTAGGATCCATTTTCCCCTTAGAGATAGGTGGGACCCATCTGCAGCCATCAGGCTGGGTGCCGAGTAAAACACCCCATGGTCAAAAAATCAAAATTTCTGTGTTGGCACCAGCCTCTGAGCCACGTGTTTATCAGGTGGGCTTTCCGTGTCCTCTCAGTACCCCTCCCTGCCACCGTAGGGATAGACGAAAACACCACCTGTACTCCAGCTCCATCCACTAACCATCCCAGTCCCCTAAAGTCCTGTTTGATAGCCTTCAGGCTTCTCTCTTCAGTATTATCACTGCCAGCCTGGACTATCAAAAGAGGATAGTAATCAGAGGGGCAAACCAGGTTGGGAAGCTTTCTGGCAGCGTCCCTGACCCTGGCCCCAGGGAGGCAGCAGACTTCCCTACAGGTAGGGTCAGGCCAACAAATAGGGCCCTCTGTTCCCCTGAGAAGGGTGTCACCTATAAAAAGTCACTTTTGACATTGTCTCACATAACATCCTTATAAACAAGCTCAGAGAAGTGGTGATACCCTAGAGGGTTGTGCTGCCATTCAGAGACTGGAAATTATTGGAGGGTTGGGCTGAGAGAAAACTCTTGGAGTTCAACAAAGACAAGTGTAGGGTCCTGTACCTAGGGAGGAATAAGCCCAAGCACCAGTACAGGCTGGGGGGTGTCCTTCTGGAGTGCAGCTCTGCAGAAAGGGATCTGGGTGCCCTGATTGACAGCAGCCTGAGCATGAGTCAGCAATACGCTCTTGTGACCAAGAAAGCCAACGATATCCTGGGTGCATTTGGAAGAGTGTTGCCAGCAGGTCAAGGGAAGTGATCTTCCCCATCTACTCAGCCCCGGTGAGGCCACACCTTGAATATTGTGTCCAGTTCTGGGCTCCTCCATACAAGAGGGACATAGAACTGCTGGAGTGAGTTGAATGGAGGGCTACAAAGATGATTAGAGAATGGGAGCGCCTGTTGTGCAAGGACAGGCTGATCAAACTGGGCCTGTTTAGCCCGGAAAAGAGAAGAACAGGGGGGAGACTTCATCAATGTGTATAAATATTTTATGGGAGGGTATCAAGAAGATGGAGCCAGTCTTTTTTCAGATGTGCTCAGTGAGAGGACAAGAGGCAACAGGCTCAAACTGAAGCACAGGAAGTTCCTGCTGAACATGAGGGTGCACTTCTTTACTGTGAGGGTGAGAGAGCACTGCAACAGGTTGCCCAGAGAAGTTGTGGAGTCTCTTTCTCTGGAGATATTCAAAACCCACCTGGGTGCTCATCCTGTGCAAGGTGATCCTGCTCGGCAGTGGCCTGGACTAAATGATCTTCAATGGTCTCTTCTAACCTCAGCCATTCTGTGATTCTGTGATTCTCCAATCAAGACCTAATAAATACTAAAAGGAAGGGGAAAAAAACAGGCAGACATCTATACAAAGGAGTGTCTTCCTGTTAGTGCGGGCTGGTATAGATATATAGTAACAAGGTCTTTTTGCAACTGTTTTTCCTTATTAATATTTATCAGGTATGTATAAATAAAGGGATTCTCTATTTCTGCTCCTTTATTGCTTAGGGGTATTGTCTCCCTCTGCCATTGATAGGAGCTACCAATACCCAATGCCAATTGGGTAGCATTTTATGATGTTTCAGCTGTATTTATATGGAGCCCTTACAATGTCTTATACCCTGTTCCTTCAAGAAGAATTTGAGGAAAAGATTCTGAGAATCTAACAGAAGACAAAGAAATACATCAAGGTTGTTTGGAGTAAGACAGCTGGTCAGTTATTTGAGCCACAGTGATAGAGTGGTTGGGTGTGATGAAAACTTCATCATTGCATAGAAAGAAGAGATCAACAGTGCTTTAGGTCAAAGATGTTTTACAGATGTTTGAGAACAGAACAGAACAGAACAGAACAGAACAGAACAGAACAGAACAGAACAGAATAGAATAGAATAGAATAGAATAGAATAGAATAGAATAGAATAGAATATCCTGAGTTGGAAGGAACCTACAAGGATCATGCAGTCCAATTCCTACCTCCACACAGAACAAAAATTAAACCATACGTCTGAGAGCCTTGTCCAAATGCTTTTTGAACTACTTTGGGCTCGGTGCCGTGACCTGGGGAGCCTGTTCCAGCACACAACCACCCTCTCAGTGAAGAAACTTTTCCTAACATTCAGCCTAAATGTCCCTTGTCACAGCTTAATGCCTTTTCCTCTGGTCCTGTCGCTGTCCGCAGAGAGCAGAGCTCAGTGCCTGCCTCTCCGTTCCCCTCTTGAGGAAGCTAAAGGCTGCCATGAGGCCTCCCCTCAGTCTCCTCTGCATGGGCTTAAAAAAAAAAAAAAAACAAAGAACTTCAGATCTTCCTCATACATCTTGCCTTCTAGATACTTCACCATCTTTGTAGCCTTTGTTTGGACAGTCTCTAATAGTTTATGTCCCTCTTGTATACCATGGTGCTCAAAACTGCACACAGTACTCCAAGTGAGGCCACACCAGAACAAAGTAGAGCAGCACAACCACTTCTCTGAACTGTCTAGCTATGCTCTGTTTGATGAACCCCAGATTATGGTTGGCCTTTTTGGCTGCCAGGGCATATTGTTGACTTATGTTCAGCTAGCTGCCAGCTGGAACCCCCAGATACGTTTCTGCAGTGTTGTTCTTCAACCTCTCATCCCCCAGACAATCCAGTTGGAAGGGACCTACAAAGACCATCTAGTCCAACTGCCTGACCTCTTCAGGGCTAACCAAAAGTTTAAGCATATTAATGAGGGCATTATCCAAATGCCTCTTGAAAACTGACAGGCAGGGGCATCAACCACCTCTCAAGGAAACCTGTTCCAGTGTTTGGCTATCTTCACAGTAAAGAACTCTTTCCTAATGTCCAGTCTGAACCTCCTCTGGTGCACATTTGTTCAGTTCCTGCTTGTCCTGTCATTGGTTACCAATAAGAGACCAACAACTCTTTCTTCACCTCCCATCCTCAGGAGGTTGCAGAGAACAATGAGGTCACCTCTTATCCTTCTTTTCTCCAGACTAGACCATCCAAATGTTCTCAGCCTCCCCTTGTAGGACATGGCTTCCAGCCTTTTAGCAGCGTTGTTGCCCTCCTCTGGGTCTTTTCAAGTTTCTTAACATCCTTTTTATATTTATATTATGGAGCCCAGAAAGATGTCTTTAGTCCAACACAATATGTCACATATGTCATAGGTTACATGAGATACTATTTAAAAAAAAAAAAAAATGTAATAGGAGTAGATACCTTGTATATTCTCTCTCTTGCTCAGATTCATTCATTCTGACTTGAAGCTGTTGTTTTGCTATCATTCTTAGTTTTATTTTGCATCATAGGTCAAACTGGGAGCCCTTGTCAGGAGTTTTTGTTCCTAGATACTGTTCAGATGGAATAGATAGATTGTTTCCCTGGAAGCTTAAAACCAAAATCTAAGACAAAGGGACGCTAAAATGAAACAGGTAAAAGTGAAATACAGGCACACCCTTACAGTGTTAATCATACTGGAACAATGTTCAGATTGTCTGTCTATTGTCAAATTCACCAAGAGGATCATGAACAAGAAGAACTAGAAGGAAAAACTTCAAGGGGGAAAATAAAGTTTTATAGATGTTAAAAAGAAAATCTTCCAAGTATGGGAGTAACATGGGAGAAATTTCAAGGTACCTAAAAATCTGGGATGAAAATAATTTGTATAAAACCTTGAAGATGAAGTTTAACTTTTAAAACAATTTATATTTGATAAGGGAAAGTCCATTAAAGATTTCATGGTCAAAGGAACAGGCCACAAAAGTGATCTTTGAAATAGCATTTTGGGTACAAGTAAGGAAAGATGTACCCAGGGCAATTGTCAAGGCCAAAGCAAAGGATTTTGTGATGACTAACAGATACTGTGAAACTGAACAACAAATTTGGCCATATATATATGGAAAAACAAAACAAAACAAAACATAAATTAGACCTTAAATCAAAAGAATCTGGAAAATACAGCCTTAGTTTTGACATGAAGATCTAAATACTATACAATAGAGGGAAGCAAATTATATTCTTCCAGTGACTGACTGTCAGGGGAGCATCCTTGTTTTCTACTCCTTATCCCTTTTCCTATGTAGGTTAAAGGCACTGCTGGATCAAGTAACCTTCCAGCAGACAGGTGTTTTGGTTTTTATTTGTTTGACTGTTTTTTATTACTTTCCTAGACATTGTCATAACTCTGAAGCTATTGATGTTCATAGTACAGCAGCACAAGTAACCTATCAAATTCAGTCTGGAATCTGGCAGCTGAAGTCACCAAAAGTATGGCAGGAGCTGTGCTAGCAAGTCATGCTTTTCTGGGCCACACAAAAAGAATGGAAAACAGACTGCTGGAACAGCAGCTAAACAGTTAAGTTAACCCCTTTTTTGTCCTTTCTTCTCCTCATAAATCCATCACAGGAGTGTTCAGGTTTCTGTCCATTGGATGAAAAACTATGAAGTAAACTTTTGCTTTTATACTATAACTATTACTTGTTGCTATCTAAGAAGCATGCTAAAAAGTAATAAATTGAACATTATTGTTATCTTAAAATATTTCATTTAGAATTATTTTAATTTATTTTGAGCTTGTAAGTCTGAAACGAAATCAAAGGGAATCTTTAAAGAATGCTTTAAAAGATTAAAATGCTTCATCTAGAAAGCATTGAAGCATAATATTTTTGGTACACTGACTTCTTTTCTTCATGAAATGAGAGTTCATTGAAATATACAATAATAGTTTGGTGTTATTGTAACTGCTCTTCTGTGGTGGAAATGTTACTGCAAGGAAGATGAGTATGGTCAAGTGCTGTTAGGGTGAGAGGGGGTCACCACAATGTGCTACTGAAGTAGAGGAAACAGGAGATTTAGAGAGATAAAGGTGAACCTCAGGGAGGGAGAAAGTGCAGAGAGCTGTGCGAAAATGTGTGCAAAGAGAAAATTAGAGCCAGAATAAAAAAAAAAAAAAAGTCTAAAGGAACAAAACAGCAGCCAAGGCTGCAGACGTGAGATTCAATTAAGCTCAAGAACAAACACGTGTCAGTAGGAAAAAGGCAGAAGTGAATCAAGAGAGGATTTGTAGTGGAAAACATCAGACTGGTCACAATATTTTCCATATACACACACAAAAATACATTCTTGCCTATGTATGCAACATATCAGTTCCTTTGGATCAATGTATTTTGCTGATAATAGTATTTATTTATTTTGGTATCAATGTATTTTGGACTTTTTTTTTTTTTTTTTTTTGAATTGACACCTCCTTTAGGTGTTTGTGTTTGGTTGTGCAGCCTCCCTGTGAGCTGTACTCTAGAGAGATATGTCTGTTGGATCTATCTATATATCAATCTGGCTTAATGATTATAGGAGGACAGGAACAATTTTAAAACCCTATATACATATAAGGTTTTATATATATTATATATATATTTATTTATATTATATATATAAATTTAACACTGATATGAAGCTCTAGTATTCATAGTGGAAACTCTAAGCCTCCCTAATTAATCAATTAAAAAAAATGCTACTCAAATAGCCTAACAAAAATAACTAAAAAAAAAAAAAATGATTACACAAAATTATGTCAATTTAAAAACACTTTCACTAGAGCTGACAGAAATGTCTTGAATGGTGAAATTCTCCCTGAAGAATCCCTGAAGAATGTGTCTTCCTATAAATATTTTTCAATAACTTCTTTTGAGGAAGACATTTGAGAGAGAAAAACTGTTGTTTTTTTTTTAATTGCAAATTGAAATGGCTTTTTTTTTCAGATTTTAAAAATTATTTTTTGTAGTTGTCTCATAGCGTTTCTTACTGTTGTACATAGAAAAAGAAAAAAAAAAAAAAAAGAGAGAGAGAGAGAGAGAAAGAAAAAGGCACTTAATATGTCCTACAGGAGTTCATTCTTTCCCTTTTATCTTGGTTCCTTAGCACACAAGGCATGAGATCACAGCATGTGGCTCTGGGAATGCCTGCATTCCAAGTCCAGCCACGCCAATGCTTCAGCCTATTGATGAATTTCAATTGCATTTCACAAATATCTTGATTTGTCCTAAAGTTTTACAAAAATAGGCTGCTATAAGAGGGAAGACTGTGACTGAAGCACTCACAAATTTGCCTCTTGGGATTTTTTTAACTTCTTTCATAGTTTCAGCAGTCTCTGCAAAAAGTCTCTGAAGGATGAGGGTTACAGAGAAATGAAAGGCAACTATACATTTTAATGGTAGTTCCGTCCCTCCTGCACACAACATTTCCATGTAGACTAAAGCCATTATCCACCCTTTACATTTTCCCCAAATTGAAGCTAAATGTTTCTCATACCTCCTTGTCTACATCCCCACACTCTTTCTGTGTTTCTCTCTTCTAAGAAAGCAAACCAGACCTACCTCCAGGATCATGACTTCCTTCTGACCCTGAGGTTAGAGATTCCCTGACATTCCTGACTCCTGCAGATCCCTATACCTGTTTATACCCTGTATATTAACCTCATTGTATTTTTGAATATTTTGTCCTTTACATCATTTCTGTGATGAGATGAGATGCAATGCTCAGCTCTTGACCATTTGCCTCTGATCTCTCTGGTTCACTAACCTGAGTATTTCAGGTGCAGCTACAGCATAATGAAGTCTCCAAGCTCACTTAGCAAAACAGAGAAGGCTACATTTCACACATCTGCAGCCCTGCAGCACGGATTCCAATTCCAGACTCCTTCACTTGTCTAACATGGCATAGGAATTTATCACCTATGATATACTTCTTACTGGAGAGGATGGGATGTCAGAAGGAAGACAGGTGTTTTTTAAGTGGTTCCATGTTGGGAAGGAACACAAATAAGCAAAAGGTTGCAGCATTTTACCATGACTCTGTGTTTGTTTTTTTTTCCATATTGTGAGACTTGTCTTCCCCATCAGATGTGCTGATGCAGCCCTCTTCCTATTATGTAGCATGGTGCAAGTTGTTTCTTTCAATGTGAAATGGAACACTGAAGGAAGAAAGGGCGAAGCAGCAAGCTGGCTGAACTGAAGGAAGAGCAGATGCTTCACTACTTATAGTATCTAGTATGGTCACAAAACACCCCAAGGAAGTTCATTAATAACTAAGAGTCACATATCTATTAGAAACCAGAATTCTTTAGCTCTGTATCTCATAGAGTTCTCTGTTTCCCCTTTCTTTTCATTTCATTATTTTTAAAACAGTATCAATTCAAAAGAATTACAGGACTCCTAAAAAACAAATAAATCATGTTGGTTTGCTATGTTGTAGCATGATTTAAGAAAATTTGAGAGAAAGTTGTAGAAAAAAATTCAAAAAAGAGCAAAAGGACAACTGTAATAGGGTACTTTTGAAATTGCAGATGTCTGTAAAGTTTCTTCTTTGTTTATCAGCTGTCACTAACACAGTCATACTACTAACAAATACTAATTCTAAAACCATGAGTTGTTTCCTCTGTATTTCAGTATTTTGCTTAAGTATTGGAAACTAATATACTATAATCTCTTTTAAGTACATGAAAACAAGAAAATAGGAATGATTGAAATAGAAGTGCCATTGATTAATTATTTTCCTTTCTACTAAGAGAAAGGCAGAAAAAGAGAATAATATCTGCAAAGTTCAATTATTTTGTCGGAATTAAATAGCACTAAAAGGTATGGATGTCTCAGTGTATTTTAATATGTGCTTCTTTAAGTTTGAAAGCTATTTTTATCTTTATACCATCTCATATCTTTGAAACAGTATTGATTTGAATCATTAATGGTATGAATCCAAAGTGGTACAAAAGAAATGTATGATAATCTATTCTCAGTTATTTGAAAAATTATATCCTCTACTTCCACCACTACCACTACCATCCTTATCCACTGAAATTTTAATAAAATTGACACAATGCATTTTATAAGTGATCTGTGTACTAATTGCTCCATCATTTTAATGTCTGCTGAGGTAGGTTTAGGACAAGCTGAGGTTTGCAGAGGATGCTCTGAGGTATACCAAGCTGCTAGAAACATGATTGCAATTTATAATTTGCAGTGTGTCTTTCTAAGAGTCATATCATAGAATCAGAGAATGGCTCAGGTTGAAAGGAACTTTAAAGATCATCCAACTCCAACCCCCCTGCCATAGGCAGGGATACCACCCACAAAATCGTGTTGGCCAAGGCCCCATCTAGTCTGGCCTTGAACAACTCCAGGGATGGCACACCCACAACTTCTCTTGGCAACCTGTTCTAGTGCCTCACTGCCCTTACAGTGAAAATTTTCTAAGTAATATCTAGTCTCAATCTATCCTCATTGAGTTTAAAACCATTTGCCCTTGTCCTATCATTATCTACCCAAGTGAAGAGACCCTCTCCATCTATTTTATAAGATCCCTTTAAGTTGAGAAAGGTCACAGTGAGGTCTCCCTGGAGCCTTCTTTTCTCCATGCTGAATATCCCCAGCTCTATTAGCTTTTCTTCATACGAGACGTGTTCCAGCCCTCTTGATCACCTTTGTAGTCCTCCTCTGGACTCCCTCTAACAGGTCAACATCTTTCTTGTTCTGGGGGCTTCAAACCTGGACGCAGCACTCCAGGTAGGGCCTCATGAGGGCAGAGTAGAGGAGGACAATTATCCCCCTTGACCTGCTGGTCACACCTTTTTTGACGCAGCCCAGGATGCAGCTGGCCTTCTGGGCTGCAAGTGCACATTGTCAACAAGACTCTTGTCAAGCTTTTCATCTATCAGAACCCCCAAGTTTTGTTTGCTGTCATCTGCAAACTTGCTGAACATGCACTCAGTCTCATCATCTATGTAATTGATGAAGATATTGGAAAGAACTGGTCCCAAAACAGACCCCTGAGGGACACTGCTTGTCAATGGCTTGTCACTTGGACATAGAACCATTGACCAGTTACATCCTCAATAGATATATGGCACATGGAGTTACACAAAATGACTCTATATACTATCCAGATATTTCTATATACAAATGGAAATCCTTAAATGTTTAAATACCTTTACTACTAAATATCTTCAGATGCTTAACCCAAACAATATGAAGATCCTGACACCTATTGAAAAATACCATTTGTATCCTCACACAGTCTTATATCATTTTAATGAGTACTGCAGAGATCAGAGAAGTTGCTGAAGCTGCCTGCTGGAGCCATCTGAAGGAAAAGTAAAATAAATGACATTCGATTCTCCTCTCTTATTGCTGACTTTTTCATCAAGAAAAGGTCCTCCCTCTTGTTCAGCATGGTAGCTCACACTTTTTCTGTTACTTATTGCCTTTAGGAAAGCCTGACCTTCTTGACTGCTAGAGAAAGCACTTATACACTCAGCTTCTGTGAAAACAAAGGTATTAACTGTCTTCTCTTCAAGCCTAAGAGTCAGTGAATTTGAAGGAATATAAGCTTGTGTAACTGATTCTTTTCTCAAGACCCTTTCACTTGCATGTTTATCTTTCTCTTAAAGCCTTAGATAGATTGGGAAGATTTTGTTTCTGTAAAATAACATTTAACTCAACTACTGTAGTGTTAGAGGACTGTTTATAAACCTTATGGATCCAGAAGAATGGTGGTCATTAAACCATCCTTAACTTTAGAGAAGAAGATTGGAAGGAGACCTGGTTCTCTGTGTTCTTGCCCTCTCAGAAGCTGTAACAGCTGTGTATGCTGGAATAAAGTGTTTTCCAGTCAATGTGATGCTATTTCTACTGCCTTTGATTTTAGAAATTTATAAGTTTATTTTATAGAATGGCATTGGCAATGCAATATACAGTACTGAAAATAAACTGTGTTTTATGCTTTGGACAGTTGACTTTCTACAATAGTTGTAAACTAGCTCATAGAATATTTTTGTCTGTCTTGGTTTGATAGAAAGTCTTTGATGTAAAACACAGTAAAAAAATCATCTTTTTATTGGTTCCTCTCTTTCTTATCTTTTAAACAAAGCTGGCCTAAGCAAGTGGGTTCCATGTCAGAAGAGGGTATAGTGAATTCTGTATTAGGACAGCAAAGTTTGTAGTCAGGGAGAGGCAGCCCAGTATTTTTCAAGCTCACTGATGCATGTCACAGGGCTGATGCATGGAAATTCTGGATCTAGGTTAAGCTACCCTTAAAATACAAAAGTTTATAACATCCTATAACATTGTAAAGGTGATAAAGTTATTTTTTCCAAGTTCTAAATTTCTAATATCATATTGGTCTCCAGAAAGCATTTTTTGTTGTTGAAATTGTTGTTGAAATTAATTGTTGCTGGAATTTCTAATAAGTGATTTCTAAGAAAATATGGAAGGAAAACTTTTACTACAGGCAAAAAGAGATGTCATTACTGCACTCAGAGGTGTTGTGAAATTGCAGAAGGAAACTCAGTGCCCCTGGTTTGTACAGTAAAGTCTTCTAGTGCAGTGACAGTTCATTGAGGAAAATGTAAATCATTTAATCAAAAGTAGCAAAAAAACAGTATATGCATACACAACTCTGCCACTTCCCTCACATCATGAAAGCTGTGCAATATTTCCAGACTGATATAATTGTAATAGGCTACTTGCCAGGCTGCAGTTTTTTGTACAAACTGAAGGTGGGAAAACCCTGCTGTCCTACCGTGCATGCAAAACTGATTTGAACAGTTGCTTTGATTTAATGTAGTTTTGGATTTAAGACAGGAAAAGATGGTGCTCATACTGTGCATTAGTATGGATGAAAAGTTTGCTCTATTATGGTAATCCTTCGTGTACAAGGAATTCTAAATAACGTATCAGCATAGCAAAACATAAGAATTAAAGGGCTGTTAAAAAGACTTTCATAAAAGAAAATATGGATAAAGAAAGATTGTAATGTAGAGGACAAAAAAAAAAAAAAAAAAAAAATTGGTGCTGCTAATTTTTCCAGCATCCACTCCTGACTACCACAAGGTAGTATTCACACATTACGTTGAAATGTAGGTGTCATATATAGGTGTACAGCTCTTCTGAATATTAATTGGGTTTGGCCCACAGGGCAATTCAGAGAAATTCTTTGGAAGCTTACAGACTCAATATTTGACTACTTTCATTTATGCTATTTTTTATACACTCTTTGCAAATGTTCCCATTATTTTATATATGTATGGACATGTACAGTACTTGAAATGTTTCAGTGGTGTTTTCCTTACCATTGTTATAGCTGAACTTTTAGAAACACTGCTCCCAAAAGTACATAAATAGTCTCTGTTAGGGGAAAGCAGTCATATGCTATGAATTTTGGGTTACTTTCTCATAACATTTTTTAAAAAGGAACATAACACAAACAAAACAAAACAACAAACAAAAACCAAAGGGAAAAACAATAACAACAACAACAACAGAGCGCTGACAGTCTTTTAAAGCAATAATAAAGCCATAAGTCACAGCAGGGTGTGGGGCTACACTACTGCCTAATAGTTGTTAATCTGAATAAATAATATGTTTTTAATCATCAAGTGGCATTTAATTAACCTGCAATAACTGGCTTATTAATTTTCGATTAAATCATTATTTGGAACACTTAATTTAAATGTGAGTGAATATATTTTCTGCTACCTCCTATAAGGTATCTCACTATTTGTGATGAATTATAGGTTAAAGTTTGGCATTTGCTCTCCCTCTTGCTGAATGAACATCAAGGACAGGTTTGAGAAGCTTCATGCTGTTTGTTAATTAAAGTAAACCAGAAGAGCAAAAGCCAGGGAATTCAGAAAACAAAATAACCCAATTACCATACACTCCAACAGTGCAATATGATTTATTTACACTTAATCCCACACTTAATAAATACTCAGGGCCAGATCCTCAGCTAGAGTAAACTGACATTATTGACTTCAATTAGTTTACTTACTAAGTCACTTTGTGTTTGGGTTTTATTGTTTGATTGGTTGGTTGGTTTTGCTTGATTGTTTTTTTCTTTGATGTTGTCTAAATATGTATGCTGGGTTTTGCATGTGGATCAGAAGAAAAAAATAATTCCTGTTCCAGTCAGCTTATGGTCAAGGGTACACAAAAGTGGGGATAATATTTTATTCCTGTGGTGTGACACTCATCCTGGTCTAAAAAGAACATTTTTTCTAATAATTTGTATAAAAGTGTTGGCCTGTAACTGTGAGGCAGAAGGGAAAAATATGCCACAAAGAAAAAAGAAAGATAAATCTAGAGCCCTAAACACTGATACACACTCCATGACAGGAAATATTTTAAAAGGATCATCTTGTAATGAAGTATGACAAGCCTTTGAAAGGTTAGTCAAAAAGACTGACTTACCTGTGAAGAAGAATCTTCTTAGGCATCTTCAGTGGAGGAAGACACCTTCAGTGATGATTAAGAGCCCCTTGTTCTGAAACATATTCTTTGTGGAATCTGCTCCTCTCCTTTAATTAAGGAAGATACCTGTGGAGATCATCTTCCCTGTTATCAGATTAGTCACTGCAAATCTCTTTCTGTAGTTTCCCTCAAATAGCCACAAGATTTTCTACACAAGATAAATGCTGGAGTGGTCCAAATGCAGTACATTGCATTCCAAGACATTGGCTTTCTTTTAACTGCTATTTTCTTATAAAAGTTTTCTTTTAAACTGCTTATATAGCCCAGACAATATAAATATAAAAAATTTTTCAGCAACATTTGAGTGACTTTTTCAACAAATTTTTTTTAGAGTGAGAAAAAAACTAAGTTTGAAACACTAAGACTCTGTTCCAAAAAGTTAATAAGGATACCGTGTAACCTGTACAATTGGAACAATTGTATTAAGCAGCTGTGATAATTGTATAAGGTGATAATCATATAAACTGGGACCTTAAAGATCATCTAATTCCAACTCCCCCCCACATCCCGAGATGAGCAAGGACATCTTCCACTAGACCAGGTTGCTCAAAGCCTCATCCAACCTGGTCTTCAACAATCCCCAGGGTGGGGCATCCACAACTTCTCTGGGTATAATGCAATCTATTTCTTGCATTCATAGGACATGAACCCATCACAGACATTTATAGTCCATATAATGTAAATCAAATTTTGCACCAAATTGTTTTATCTTTATCTTGTACCCATATCAAGCCTTTGCTTTCATATTTCTTTCATTATTATTATTTTTTTTTAATTTTTATTTTTTTTCTTTAATTTTCTGAACTGATAAATTCTCTCCTTTCACCTTCCACCCAAGATGTTTCCCAGATTTTCCTGCAGCATGGAATACTTGCTCCTATAACAACCACTTGTGTGCTAGAAAATCTGGTTCTAAATTGAAATGTCTACTTGTTCTTTACATAAAGAGGCCAAAATAGGGGAAGCATAGAAAGGATTTTAATGGCTGTGGATCAGCAAAATATTATTCAGCAATTTTATTCGTGGTTATGGATGCAAGGATGAAATTAGTCATTGATAAATGCCAGCAAAACCTATGAACTCCCCTCCCACCACCACCCACCCAATTTCTTTATCTTCTTTCCAGAGTATCTCCTTCAGAGAAGGTGGTGCAGTACTGCAATATTCAGATTCACATCAAGTCATCACCCTTCCTCCTTTAAAATAGAAGGAGGTAGAAGGGTTAAGGATAATAAAGGAGTACCTGAGTGTCAGAAGTTGCATCCTTAGCACATCTATCTTCACCTATCATTATTTCTGCTATGCTACTACTGGAGAAAATACCTTGAATTTTTTTTTTTTTTTTTTTTTTTTTTCCTCAGTGGAAGCTTTTCCAAAGTCTCTTGCTTTCAGGCACCAGCTGCAATCATTGAATATAAAACTTCCAATCAGAAATACTCTTTTCTGTGAGGTGATGGGGTTAGAGGAGATACAGAAACTCACCAGAAAAATCCTGTATTTTAATATCCATCAAGGGATACTTTGAAACAAGTTCAGGTATTTTACTACCAGCATATCTCTGCACTAATGTAGCATTTCACAGAGTTTCCGCAATAACTATCGTTAGGTCTTCTCATAAGAGCCCTATAATAGTCATAAATATTCCTCAGGAGAGCCAGATAGACTCTGAAAGGCATATAATAGCTATCATAAATGAATAATAAAATGTAGAAAGGACAAGCCACCATGAAAATGGCAAATGAATATGATGACGTGTGTGTTGTACATGAGTTAATTGTCTGAGTTCTGTATTTACAGAAAAACCCAGATGTTTTTTGCTGTGTCAGCAATCTTTGTGGAAGAGGCAGCATTCTCTGGAACTTTTTGCAGAAAGAGTAAAGTATGGTACAGCATGGAAAGCTTGTACCAATGTTCTGTGCATACTCCTTCTGCATGTTGTCAACTTGTTTGCTACTGTGCCAAATACTGGAATTTAGAGTCCAAGCATCATCTTTGTCTTACTAAATGGTGCAGATGTTACTTCTGCATAAACACTAAATCATACTTTTCAAAAATAAGCTAGTACATGTGTAGAAAAAAGCACAACATTGCACTTTTGAATTTTTGAAATCACACAATTGAAATTTTTGAGCCACCTTTTCAGGAATTTGACCTAGAATGGACAGATGCTAGGTTCACTTATACAGTCAAAATGAGTAAAAAGAAAGAAAGAAAGAAAGAAAGAAAGAAAGAAAGAAAGAAAGAAAGAAAGAAAGAAAGAAAGAAAGAAAGAAAGATTAAAAAAAAAAAAAAAGATAATCTCTTTCTCTACGTATGAAGTAATAGGGAAATGGTTTAGTGGGGACTGTTAGCGTTAGGTCAGAGGTTGGACTCGATGATCTTGAGGTCTCTTCCAACCTAGAAAATTCTGTGATTCTGTGTGATTCTGTGTAATATAGGAGTTTCTGGTTTAAAACACCCATGTATTTCTGCATAAAAACACTGAAAATAAAACACACTGCAAAGTAGAAATGCACTAAGATATGTGACTAGAAAGCAAGCTGAGGTTTGGTTAATAGTGGCTCAGTATTCTCCAAAATACTTTACATTCTCAATGCACTCATTTTGTTCATTTTCTATTTCTGCATTTACTTAAAATTTAAAATAATTATTATTGTTATTTAAGGTGAGTCAATCAGCTCATAAAAGTCAAAGAAATATTTCTTCTGCCTTGACATTCCCAGAATCCTCTTAAAAAGTAATAGTAAAATGAGAAGACTATATAAACATTTGAAGCATAGGAAGGCTATAGAGAGCAAACATCATGAGTTATTGAAGACTGTTCCTGAAATGTTTCCTTTAGATTATATTATTTTATGACCATGAGTCTCCTTAAATAGACAAGGTTACAAAAAGACTGAATGACACAGCCTAAATCAAAATTTTCCAAATGGTTGTTTTTGAAGGTTAAGGTCTTGAAATAAGAAAACCTGCATTTGATTTTTATTTTTTTTTCTGTTTTCCCTACATTTGATTATCACTTTTGAGTATTATATGTCTTACAAAATAAGAATAATTGAAGTCAAATCTGTGTTTAATTATGTGTATAATTTACTAATATATAGATATGTTTAACCTCATGCTGTGTCTCTGACTTGTTTTATGAAATCGCATGCACAATTGTACAGAGGTGATTTGTGTTGGATGGTTTTTTTTTGTTTTTTTTTTTTTTTTGAATTGTACATTAAGTCACTGTACTGATCACAAGTAAAATGAACCTGATTTATCCACTGAAGATGATGTCGGATTTTGCTTTTCTGATTCACAGATTTTGTTTTTCATCTTCAACATCCACTTTTTTATTTTATTTTTTTTAAATGACACAAAGCCTACCTGAGGGGAAAAAAAAAAAAAAAAAAAAAAAGATGTCTTAATGTGTGGGCTCATAAACACCATTAAACTGTTCTTATTACAGAGAAGAACTTAACTTTACATTATTAGGCTCTAAGACAGGGAAGAGTCTCCATGGGAATATATAACAACAAAAAGAAATCACAAATATGAGTCTTAAATTACATTTATTTGTCTTTTCATATAGTTCTTTCCATCTTCTGATCTTGCTATCTCCATTCTAACATTATCAAACCAGTAGTACATATGCTGCACAGTTCTTGTCCTGCTTTTTATTAGGTACATGGAAGGAAAACATGTTAGAAAGGAAAGTCTTAACTGATATGTCTGTAAGTATATCTGATTTTCAAGCATAACAACAGTTTACCTATGTCAGAATTATAAGAAGAAAAAGACATACAGGAGAAAAACACGAGGTTCCGTATAGGGTATTTCCTGTAACCCCTTCTGACCTTGTTGATAACTGCATGAAACCTCCAGTTCTAAAGTGGACATCAGCAATGATGCTGTCATCTTCCTCTGCATTTTTATAGCTGGTGAAATCAAGGGCTGCATAATTAGATCAATTTAACACCAACTAGAGCAATATAGGTATTGCTCTAAAATTGCTCAAATCTGCAACTTCCACACCAAGTATCTAAATTATATATCTTGATTTAATATGAGAAAATCTATAGAGGGAAAGGCAATTATTAACATGTTTGACAAACATTAGACATTTCAAACTTTCAATCAAGACTTACCTACTGATGTCATATCAGAAAGTTTTATTCAAGTATCTATGAACAACATTTTTAAAAGTCAAAGCTTAGATGCCTAAATTATACTTCACTTTACAGCTTGCTGTTCATCAAAGAAAATCTGTTGAGATAATTTAGAATCTAAGCAAGATGATTATAAAGCCAGACCATACCTATTGGCTCTCACAGGCAGTTTTTCTCTGGAATGGTATTGGTATCCATCTGCAGACATGATCTTCTATTTTGGGAATTATGTTTAAATAATATAAATTTGCCTTATTACTTATGTTCAGAAAGCTCGGTAAATGAAATCTGTTCTTTCTATGAATATTTCAGAAATGACTGTGTAATCTGCAGAGGACAGTTTCTGAAGAAACAGACGCCTGCAGATCACAGAGGAACCATCCATATGTCACGTTTGGGTTATGATGTGGAATACAAAGTAAGTACAAACTACTCCTCCCTCTTAATAAATTCGTCTGTATGTCATCTCTATTTTAGAATAAAGTATGTCTCAGTTTTACTATTCAAAATATAGTTAGTCATTTAATCTTAAAACACAGTGAGGATACTTGCAGGTTTTTATTATTATTATTATTTTATAAGCAACAAAATCACAAGGAATTTTTGTGTCTTTGCACAGAATCATACAATAACAAGGGAGCTGCCAGGGCCCGGCAGCTCTCGTGGGCCCTCTGACGAGACGTGGGGGGCAGGGCCAGTAGCTTCAGTGGCGGGATGTTTAAATCAGGCGTCGCCGCCATTTTGTAGACACTTGCCGAGGCAATCAGCTCTGGTGCAGCCCTCACGTGGGCTTGTGCATTAAGAATGCTTGCCCATTAAGAGGACAGGTTCTCTGACAAAGAGGTTTTATAGTGACAGAGTTCATACAGGTTGTGACTATGTAGAGTTAGACAGCAAGTTATCCTTATCTGATAGTTAGGAAAAATGGAAGCAACAGTAATACATGCAAATCTAGACTTCTTCCAAGTACATGTACTAAGGGATGATCGATGATCAGCATTTTCTTGTAATACATTTTTTTCTTGTCTCTTATACATTCTGTTGATTTTCCTTTTTAGAGGGCTTACCATTATGTCTTAGACCAGAGAGTAGCTGTGCTTCTCACAGATTCCAAATCAGGTATATTCTTTGTGCTATGGAAGTCAAGAGTCCTTCTTTCCCAAGCAATATTTTGCAAGAAGTTCTAAAAGCATATGCATTATTCACATTGGAGATATGTATATATTTGTCAGATCAGGGAAAGGGAATTTATTTCCAAAGGCTAATTTTAGTCTATAAAGGCTAATTTCCCTAGGGTCCCCTGTAGTCAGTAGAAGAAGATTGTATGATGGTATCCTCCAGAGAACGGTTCAGAGTAGGAGACTAATTAATCTCAGAGGGGGGGATTCACCACACTAGACTACAGTCAGTCTTAGTGAATGGTTCCCACTTTGGATATTCACCCAGATTATTCCAGTTGCACAGAAATAACCTCTCCTTGTCTTCATTTATTATTGCACCAAAGCCTGTCATCTACAAAACTTGCTAATAAATATTTTTACATAAGTATCATTGACAGAGCAATGGACTGAATTTTCATCCTAAGAGGACTCTCTCTACTACTTCACCATTACCTACACACCCCTAGAAATACGTGCTGCTAAATGTGATTTTACTGTCAATTTACGTTTGTTCTCCAGATTAAATTTTGTAGGGTGGTTCTTCAGGGTTAGCCTAGAGCAAACATACTGCATACGGACTAAACTTAGTACCATGTGGTGGTCATTTGAATAAAAGACACAATTGTTGATCTGTGATTTGATTGTTTTTGTTTGTTGAAAATGTGACATGAAGTCTTTATTGTGGCGTATCAGAACTACATTCTTAGAGCCTGAAATGTGTTGCGCGCCTTGGCATTAGGGTATGTTCAGATACTTGAGGGTCAAGAGCAAGTTCAGAAAGTGTCACAGAACTGTTTAGAGCCCAGAATACCAAGCCTACTGCTGTCTTATTCCTTCATTATCTATTTATTTATTTATTTATTTATTTGGAAGCTATCTGCAAAAGAAGCTATTACCAAAACAACTGGTTGTGTTTCAGAGGGAACTATATTTGTTTCTCTTCAAGCAGAAGTTTGAACAAATACTTAATGCAGTTAATAATGCAGCAAGATCTGAAAGTGATGAGGGGAACTGAATTATTTGCTAGTGCAATTGTGTCCACTAAGAATTTTTATTTAAGATTATTTGGAAAAGACAGTTTTCAAGTTTCATGCTATGGTTTTCTTAATTCCAAATAGCAGTAAATCTTCAGCTGAAATATTGTGTGGCACTACAAAAAGTCAATAAACAAATTATGTTTTCTAAGATTATAAGCAATCCATTTGCTGAGGGCTCTTGAATAGTTGAATAGCTGGCTAGTGCATGATTCTCACTGTCTGATCTCATTTTTTTAATTTATTTTATTTTAGAAAAAAAAAAAAAACACAACTAAAAATAAGGACAGTCTCTTGCAGTATTTATTTATCATATCATAGGTGCATTTATCAAGGGTCTGTTTAATCAAAGTAAACAGGAAAAGAAGTGGACCTTGTAATCCTGAATGGAAAGAAACTGCCCATGTAGCAGCTTCTCCCTTTAATAGTGACCCTTATTAAGAAAACATTTGACCCCCATTGCTTTAAAGGAAGGTCTTGTTTTTCCTATGAGTGTAAGGAACTTCAGTTTGCACAAATACCCACATACCACCTCCTTCCTCATTTATTCCACATCCCTTTGGTAAATACAACAATCACTTATGTGGAAAAATATCTTGAAACAGAAGCTTAGCAAACATTCAAGCAAGACATATATACTCTGTGGGAGACTATTTTTCTGTGACAGAGATACAGATAATGGATCTCTTTTTTATGTCCAGAGTTAAATGAAAACTATAATAATGTTATTTAAATCAACTCTACATGTTTCATTTTGTTGGTGCAATGAATGACCATATACATCAAAAAGCACAGTTTTTTAGCCTCATTCTGGACATAGATCTATGTGTGAAGAAAATTTAAAAGCATGTAATCTCAAAGAAAAATGTGATACATATTATTTGAATTGCGTCAGTATCATGCTGAGGAAAAAAAAAAAAAAAAGTAGTTTATAGCAAAAGTTTTACTTCTAAGCTGAAATTTAAGACAGCTAAACAAGAGTGAACTTTCCTTCTGTAGGGATTTAATGTGACAAAGTTATTGCTCCAGCTGCTTCTGGTTGAAGTGCACATAAAGGCAGAAACAAAGCCTTACATCACATCATATAATCTCAGCTGTGCTATATGCATGAAGGTGTGTCACTACAATAATTCTCTCTTCTTTAACAAGAGAGAATGCTACTAAAATATGTGCACTTTCAATTTTTGTAGACAGCAACAACTGTCTCCTACATATTCCAATGACATCAGGAGCGTGGATCTCACAAAGGAACCAAGGTTTTCATTACCAAGATATAAAGGCATGTAACAAGAGTCCAATGTCTCTCATTATTCCAAAGAATAACATTAACTATGTTTCAGTGAATAAGCACAGGCAATTAAGGGTAAGAGAAATAATAAACATTTATTCAACATAATTTCTGTAAGTTTAATGGGGTCAAATGGTTTGGGTTTTGTTAGTAAAAAAACAAACAAACAAACAAACAAAAAACATAAAGAAGCTCATCATAGACTGAAAAACATGAAGTCCTGCCACAGTGATTTTTAATGAAGTTCAAAATATGTTTAAGCTTGCAAGAAATCTATGAGTCTTTTTTGTGTTATCTTCAAGTACTAATTTCTTAGAACGGGTAAAATTACAGAAGTTACATTGTCATTTTGGAAATCAAGAATAACAAAAATATTCTAAAATTATGTTCTCCCAGGCAAGTTTGGAGTGTAAAAAGAATGCAGCAAAAAGCAAGTCATAGCATGCAAGGAAGTTGGAGCACACACAATATGAAACTTGCAGAGCTCTCTGGCAAAATGCTGGTGACTTTTAGCTGGTATTTTCACCTTTTCAAAGAAGGGCATGCCATGAAAAGCATCATTTTTTCTTTGACATAAGGCTTTTATGAAACAGACGCTGAGTGTGTTTTGTGACTGCTGGAATTAACACAGGTTTAGGTTCATTATTCGCAGTAGCATGAAGGGGAAAAAACATTTAAAATTCTCTTTCCATGTGGTCTTTCATAACTGATTTTTAGTTTTGCCTGAAACATCATTCTGGCCTTCTTAATTTGCAGCCTAAGTGATTGTGAACACATTTTTCCTGAGGTGTTGAGAAACTCCACTCTTTAACAGAAAATATACGGCCCTCTAAATACAGCTTATCTCACTGTCATCTTGCATCTTTTTAAATGTATGCAGAGGGATTCACTTTGGCTTCAGAAATCTGAAGACTCATGTTTTTCTCTGCCTCTTCACAGTGGTTTGATCATTTGTCTTAATAAAATCCCCTAGAACTCCAAACAGCAAAGCACAGAATCACCGAATCACAGAATTTAATTTAATTTAATTTAATTTAATTTTATTTTATTTTATTTTATTTATTTATTTTAACATGAATAGGAATTAACATTTAGCAACTGCTTGAGTATTTTACATTTTGTTAGCCTGTGCCTCCTATGTGTGTCAAGAAAAACAGAATGCTTATACCTACCTCCCTTTCCTCACAGATGTTGCAAGATTTAATCAGTCTGAAGAGAGCTGGGGTTTTAATCTCATTGCAGAGAACTGAATGGCCATGATACGTGCAAAGACATGCAGTCTGACCAGCAACAGGACTTGCAGGGAAAAGGTGGAGTTGAGAGACTTAAAGTAAAACAAACATTTGTAAACATCAAAATATATAAGGGGTGGCTGTTCAGCCCTTGGTTTGTTCAGCCCAGAGCAGAGCAGAGCGGGTTGAGAGGAGGCCTCATGGAGGCCTGCAGCTTCCTCACGAGAGGAATGGAGAGCTCAGCAGAGCTGAGCTCCGCTCTCTGGGGACAATGACAGGACCTGAGGGAACGGCATGGAGCTGGGACAGGGGAGGGTCAGGCTAGGAGTTAGGAAAAGGTTGTTCACCAAGAGGATGTTTGGTCTCTGGCTCCCCAGGGCAGTGTCACAGGACTTCAAGAAACATTGGGACAATGCTCTCCAATACTCAGACACATGGTCTGATTTTTGTGTGGTCCTTTGTAGAGCCAGGGGTTGGACTTGATTGTCCTTGTAGGTCCCTTCCAACTGAGAACATTCTGTGATTGTATGAAAAAAGAATAGGCTGTTGCTTCCAAGCTCCCATTAACTTTTATTTATTTATTTATTTATTTAATTATTTATTTTTCCATCTGGTGAAGAGTTTTCCTATTTTGTTGGGTACTTGTTTTGAAACATATTCAAGAAAAAATATTGAAATAGCTAAATATCAGAATTCCCTAAAAAAATTCCTTTTTTTTTTTTCCAAAAGTTTCAGTACTAATGAATGCAATTAGTGTTTACAAACAAGGGGATTGTAAAGATGAGATATGTATAAAATAGATACGGTTTATTTCATCATAGAAAGTTCCCAGAGCTACCAATATTCAGATAAATCATCTTTTCATCTTTTTTGTTTGTTTGTTTGTTCCTGAGGAATTCTAAAAAGTTAAGATATGAATAATTAAAGAAACAGAAGAAAACAAACCAAACCAAAAAATAAAAACCTTGTTACCAACTCCAAATAGTTCAATCCAAATGATCCAAAAAAAAAAAAAAAAAAAAAAAAATGGAACAAAGGAAAGAAGCTGAAAGAGCTTGGAGACTGATTTGAAATATTTTCTGGTATGCTTAAATGCTAAAAATTCTGTGTATATGTGTACCTAACACTGATGCCTTAGGGAACTCAGCTGTTGGGATAAGTTCTTAATATTCTATTTTGGATACTCATGGAAGCATTCTTCCATCTTCCTGTTTCTATCTTGCAAGACCTTGTATGCCAGGAGAGGTCACGGGTGTCCTTGCAGATGTGACATTCCAGACTTGACCTTTCAGAAGAACAATAGAATGAAATATTTAGAATAGATGACAGGAAATATTAAGCTTCTTCTCTACAATGAAGTTAAAATCCGATATTTCTTCAGACTGAATAACATCACTGTTTATGATCTATATGTTGATCTTTTCACCATGCATAAAATAAAGCTGAACTCCTGATACAAATTATCTGGGACCAGATAATTAAAATATTAATTAAACATATGTTTTAAAGAGGTAAACATATAGGAAAATAGGTTACTATAAATATACATGAGTATACATGATGCAGTTCACAGATAAAAAAAATAAAAATAAAAAGATCACATAGTTCTTGCTTCAGAAACTGTAGCATATATAACAAATATAACAGTGATCTTAACAGTTTGTTCCTAAGGAAACTATGAAAGCCTTTTCATGTTATCAAAGTTCAGGTTTGAAAATTACATTGTCTTTCTGGTAACAAGGTTTTGTACTAAGGAGAACACCTGGATGTGTTTTTATTGTGTGATCACACCTCTGTTAAATTTTAGCCTGCTTCATAAGCTAAACAAAGAATGAAAAAATGAATAAATTTTCTTGATATTCTTATATATTCTTGAATATTCTTTAATATTCATCTGGATACATGCTAGCTGTATGCCAGCGTAGAGCTAGACAAATAGAAACTGTGAAGGGTAAACAATTAGATGATGGATTGGGCTTAAAGGGATATAGTAAGTGGGGTTATGTCAGGCTGATAGCCAGACACTAATGGGGTTCCCCTGGGCTCCATTTTAGGGACAGTTCTCTTCAAGATTTTTATAAATGATCTGGACGGAAGACTCAAATGCATATTAAGGAAGTTTGCAGATGACACCAAATTAGGAGAAGCTGTTGACTCCCATGCGGATAGAGAGCCCTTGCAGAGAGATCTTTTCAGACTGAGGGCAATCAGCAACTGTATGAAGTTTACAAGAGCAAATTCTAGATTCTGTACCTGGGACAGGACAATCCTGTCCAGTACAATCCCAGTACAAACTGGGGGAGACGGTGAAGGGAAGGGATTGCCCCACTCTACTCAGTGCTGATGTTACCTCACCTCATAGTACTGTGAGCAGTTTTGGGTATCACAATATGAGGACATAAAATTATTAGAGAACATCCAGAGGAGGACAACAAAGATGATGAAAGGTCTGGAGGTGAAGATATTTGAGGAGCAACTGAAATCACTTGGTTTGTTCAGTATAGAGAAGACTAAGGAGAGACCTCATGGTGTCCTACAGCTTCCTTACGAGGAGGAGTGGAGGAAGACGTGCTGATCTCTTCTCTGGTGAACACAGAGAGGACTCAAGGGAATGACAAGAAGCTGTGGCAGGGGAGGTTCAGGTTTCTAATGGCAAGGTTTTGTTAGAGAGGGGCTGCAGGGTTGGCCTCTGTGAGAAGAGTCCTGAAGCTGCTCCATGTTAGATCAAAGCCAGCTCCAGCCAGCTTCAAAAGCAATCAGCCACTGGCCAAAGCCAAGCCAGAGAGTGACATTGGTGACATTGTTTGCACCTCTGTGAGTACAGATTTAAGAAAGAAGAAAAAAAAAAATGCTGCACACCAGCAGCTAGGAGAGAGAGGTGTGAGAAAATGAGAGAAACAGCCATGCAGTCCAAGGTCAGAGAAAAAGGATGGCAGGAGGTGCTCCTGGCACTGGAGCAAAAGTTCCCCTGCAGCCTGTGGAGAAGCCCCTGGTGGAGCAGGCTGTCCCCCTGCAGCCCATGGGTCCCACAGCGAAGCAGATATCCATGCTGCAGCCCATGGAGGAGCCCCCGGTGGAGTGGGTGGATGTGGCCAGGAGGAGACTGTGGCCCATGGAGAGCCCTCGCAGGAGCAGGCCCCGGGCCGGAGCTCCAGCCCATGGAGCCGGAGCTGCAGCCCACACAGGAGCAGGGGGTTGGGGGGGAGCTGCTGCTTGTGGGGGACCTGTGCTGGAGCAGTTTGCTTCTGACAGATGGACCCAGTGGTACAGACCCATGTTGGAGAAGCTCCTGAAGAACTGCTGCCTGTGGGAAGCTCACACAGGATCAATTCGGAAAGGACAGCATCCCGTGGGAGTGACCCCATGCTGGAGCAAGGGCAGAGAATGACCGTGAAGGAGCAACAGAGATGAAGCGCTAGGGGCTTACTGTAGCCCCCATTCCTGTTCCCCTTTGCTGCTTGGTGGGAGGACACAGAAGAGGATGGGTGGAGGGGGTAAGGTGTTTTGAGTGTGCTTTTAGTTTCTCACTTCTCTAGCTTATTAGTAATAGGCAATAAATTACATACATCTCCCTATGTTGAGTCTGTTTTGCACATGCCAATAAGTGTTGAGAGATCTCCCTGTCCTTATTTCAACCCTTGATCCCTCTTCATTGCATTTTCGCCCCCTTTCCCTTTGAGGAGGAAGAGTGAAACAGCGGTTGCGGTGGAGCTTAGTTGCCCACCTGAGTAAAACTATCATAGGTATGATTTTTTGTTTTCCATGTGAGTGAAACTCATTATCCATGGTAGTTTGTTGTAGCAAAGTTTTCAGATGCTGATCTCAATTGCTGAAGTCTACTTTAAATAGAAAGGAAGAGCCTAGCAACCTTGAGAGCTCTATATCAAGTCCAGGATCTTAGCTTTTCAAGGTTTCTTGGCATGAAAATGTTGAAATGGACAGTTGTGACAATTTTACATGGCTAGTAGCAGCAGTCAACCTGAAGAGAATGTTAATTCCACTCCAGCAGCTGCTGGAGATCAATGGTATGGGATTATAGGGAGCCCCACTGGGCAGATTGTCCTTTGGCCTAACATTCTAAGATGTCCTGACTTTTAAGCGAAGTTGTTCCCTAGCCACTTGATCCCCTCAGGAATGTGATTTTTGTTTAGAAGCTGCAGGTCCCAGTGCATTTATTTTACTTGGTGGAAGCTATTGGGAAATTTTTATATTTTTTTTAATTATTTTTTTTTCCTTCAGAATTTCTGTTCATGGAAAATTTAGTAAAATTGTTTTCTGCATGATTTGGTTCAAGACCAAATATAGAAATATCATTATGTAGGGTTTATTACACAAAATAGAGTATCTGAATTTTGGCCAGTTGCTGTGCCAAATATTCCCATCTGCCCTGGAACAGGCATGTAGCAGAAGTAGGTTCTAAGGACAAAAGAGAGTGGCTGGTGTTCAGGTGCCTCAACTGCTACAGAAAGTCAAGGGAAAAAAAGAGAAGAAAAAAAAATAAAATAAAATGAAAAAAAAAGACGTTCACAACAGATTTTGAGACAGACTCTTTCTTTATTCTGTTTATTAAAAGAATATTTTAATAGATACTTGATTGAAAGCTATCTCTGGAACAATAGCAAAAAAGCAATGTGGTTGTTTCAGATGCTAAACAGGTCTTCCCAAGTCTCCAGCAGTTAGATTCTGTTAACACTGATCTACTTTTTTTTTTATTTATTTAACTTTCTGATGTTGGTGAAAAGTGCTTACACATGCAGTATCCAGCCATTTTGTATAAATCTGTACTAATACTCTTAAAACCACACAGCATTCAGAATCCAGGATTAAGGCTTTAAACCAGATGAAATATATATTGGGATTCCCAACAAGTTTTCTTTCTTTTTATAATGCAAATGTGTTAATGCGCTGACCTTAAAATTGAAAAACCAAAGCCCAGATAGCTATCAAGAATCTGGCAAAGCACTGTTCATCTAGCACAAGCACAGAAAAGCACGAAAAGAGGACCATCCCCTCCTAAATAACAACAAAGAAAGAATTATCAAAGTCTTCTGCCTTGATACAATTATTTTGTTTCCATTCTAGTCACAAATTGAGATAAAAGTACTTCAATCTTTCATCTTTCTGCCTATTAAGAAAATCTGTAATTCCACAAAGTACAGTATTTTTGAAATCTATTGCTTCTTGAAAGAAGATATATTAATAATTTAATACAAAATACTAAAAAATGCTGAGATGTTTTTCTGGCCTGTAAGCAGTTTATAATAAATAAATAATAAACAGTACCAATAATAAAAAGTTAAACAGTATATTCTAATTTTTCTGATTTTTAAAGTATGCTTAATATCTTTCATAAATACATAACTTTTGCTATGTGTTTCATTAAGGTAATACTCCAAATAAAGAAACATCACATGACAATCTCAAAACTATCACTACAGTGCCACTTACAGTTCTATGTTTAGCCCAAGAAAGCACAGCTAATTATATGTTAGACATTCCAGGTGCTTAGAAACAACTGATCTTCAAATAAGGAACAATATCCATTCTGTTAATATTTCTTTCATGTTCTCTGTTGTTTTAAACACCACAGTTGTTAGGCTTCCTAAATAAAATAAATAAAATAAAATAACAAATAAAACAAAACAAAACAAAACAAACAAAAAATAAAATAAAATAAAATAAAATAAAATAAAATAAAATAAAATAAAATAAAATAAAATAAAATAAAATAAAATAAAATAATAAAATAAAATGTCTGATGCTATATAGCCCAGTGAAATAAATATTATACACTTTTGTGTGCACCTGGGAAGGAAGAACTCCTTGGAAGCTGACTAGGGAATTACTAGCTGGTGAGCAGTTCTGCTGAAAAGATCCCTGGGCCCCCAGTGGACAGTAAGCTCAATGTGCATCAGCAGTGTGCTCTTAGTGTGCAGCTTAGACAGTCAACAGGAACCTAAGCTATATGAGCAGGAGCATGGCCAGTAGATCAAAGGAAGCAATTGTTCCCTGCTATTTCCTCCTCATCAGGCTATATTTAGAATACTGAAACCGGTTTTTCCTGGCCATCTCCCACCACTCTTGGCAAGGAAAACGTTAATCAACTTGATTTCAGATTCTTCATCAAGAATATCAAGGTGGGATCTTCACAGTGGTGCACAGTGGGAGGAAAAGAGAAAACAGACATAAATTGAATGAAAGTCATAAACTGAATATTTATACTGGATATAAGGAGAAAACTTTTAACTGTGAGAATAGTCAAGCAGTGGGACACACTTCTCATAGAGACCACGTGGTTTCCATCCTTGGAGGTTTTTAAGATCCAACAGGATAAAGACTTGAGCAACCTGGTCTAATCTCATAGCTGCAGCTGTGTTGACATTGTAACTCACATGTGTATTGTGATTTCAGTACATTTTGTATCACTCTGTTACATCAAAATCATGAGTATTGGACTGTGATATGAGTGTAGCAAAATGGCAGTTCCAAGCAAGAATTCATGATCAGAAAATCCTTGTGCTAGAATTCTCTCTTCGTTAGCACTGGACCTCACTGACGCCCTACTACCCTAAAACTTTTCCTCATTCTTCTGCAAGATCAAAAGTTTCAAGAAGGCATCTAATTAAAGACAGGACTGAATACATGTATGAAGGCAGAATAATATTATGTTTGCCTAGTTTCTTGTTCTTTCCGTATGTATCCACAAGTCATTTACTCAGAAGAGGTGCTGGGCTAAAGAGACATTCAGACTGACATTCTAAAGACATTGACAGAGAGAATCTGGCTTTGCAGGTAGAAATTAAGTTTTATATTTGTATAAATTTTAAATCCTCAATACCACCAAAACAGTGAAAAGTTAATTCAGCAAATAACTGAAAACCATCAGCAGATGCATTTATCTCTTATATGGGAAAAAAAGTGATTTTCTTAGGACAAAGTATGGATTCAGTGTTTTGTATTGGTTAAGTGAAGTGCAAATACCAGGAAATAATAAATTAATACTAATAAATTTAATAGCCAAGCCTTTGCCATTCAGCCAGATGCACATCTATAAAGATCTGGCCTTTTTTTTTTTGTCGTCTTGCCAGGGAAGGGAAAAAATTTGTTACCAAAATTTAACATGCTGTATGATTTTGTGAATAACCCTTCAAAATGTCAGTCTTGTTGCCAAAACCACTGTGCAACAGTATTAAGCAACAGGAGCATGGACTCATTTCAAGTCCAGGTGCTGAGCAATTTGAAATGCATGAGCTCTTTGTTGGGAAACAATCATTTCCTCTGAGGCTCTTTGTGGCCTCATCACTTCATGAACTGTGTTCATGGTGAATGTACATTTGCTTGCTTTTTAATTAGCATTCCTATGCAAATTTTTGAGATGAGAGAACATTTCTGCCTTCTCCTTTCTTTAGGTGATAATGTCCTTTTAAGAAATGGAGTACTGTAAAACTAAGCTGACCTGGAGATCTCAGCACTTACAGCAAGAGTATCATAGAATCATAAAACGGATCCTAGCCCAGGAGCTGGTGGGGCTCATTGAGAGGGCTTTAAACTAGGTAAGAAGGGGGACGGGGCTGAAACAAGGCTTGTTAGAGCTGTGCCAGGGGGAATAATGGCTAGGCTGTGAGAGAAGGCAATGGCCCAACTGAAGTGCCTCTACACTAATGCACGCAGCATGGGTAACAAGCAAGAGGAGCTGGAAGCCATCATGTGACAGGCAGGCTATGACTTGATTGCCATCACGGAAACATGGTGGGACCACTCATGACTGGAGTGCTGCAATGTCTGGCTATAGGCTCTTCAGAAGGGACAGGCAGCACAGAAGGGGTGGTGGTGTGGCTCTCTATATTAGAGAATCTTTCGATGTTGTGGAACTCGAGGCTGGGAATGACAAGGGTGATTCCCTCTGGGTTAGGATCGGTGGGAAGGCCAACAAGGCTAGCGTCCTGGTTGGGGTCTGTTATAGACTGCAGAACCAAGATGAGGAGATGGATGAGGAGTTCTACAGGCAGCTGACAGAAGTTGCGAAATCATCGGTGCTTGTTCTTGTGGGGGACTTCAACTTCCCTGACATATCCTGGAAGCACAACACAGCCCAAAGAAAGCAGTGTAGGAGGTTTCTGGAGAGCGTGGAAGATAGCTTCCTGACGTAGCTGGATAGTGAGCCTACCAAGGGAGGTGCCCCGCTAAACCTTCTCTTCACAAACAGAGAAGGACTGGTGGGAGATGTGGTGGTTGGAAATTGTCTTTGGCAGAATGACCATGAAATGGTAGAGTTCTCCATTCTTAGAGAAGCCAGGAAGGGGACCAGTAAAACCACTGTATTGGACTTCTGGAGGGCCAACTTTGAACTGTTCAGGACACTGGTTGGCAGAGTCCCTTCGGAGGCGGATCTGAAGGCAGAGGAGTTCAGGAAGGCTGGGCACTCTTTTAAGAAGGAAATCATAATGGCACAGGAGCGGTCTGTCCCCACGTGCCCGAAGACGAGCCAGCATGGAATAAGACCGGCCTGGCTGAACAGCGAACTGTGGCTTGAGCTTAAGAGAAAAAAGAGGGTTTATAATCTTTGGAAAAGAGGGCGGACCACTCGGGAGGATTATAAGGATGTTGCAAGGCAGTGCAGGGACAAAATTAGAAAGGCCAAAGCTCATCTTGAGCTCAATCTGGCTACTGCAGTAAAAGACAATAAAAAATCTTTTTACAAATACATCAGCGCAAAATGGAGGACTAAGGAGAATCTCCATCCTTTACTGGATGTGGGGGGAAACCTTGTCACAAAAGATGAGGAAAAGGCGGAGGTGCTTAATGCCTTCTTTGCTTCAGTCTTTAGTGGCAAAACCAGTTGCTCTCTGGATACCCAGTACCCTGAACTGGTGGAAGGGGATGGGGGGCAGAATGTGTCCTTCACTATCCATAAGGAAATGGCTGGCAACCTGCTACGGCACTTGGATGCACACAAGTCAATGGGCACAGATGGGATCCATCAGAGGATACTGAAAGAATTGGCAGAGGAGCTGGCCAAGCCACTTTCCATCATTTATCAACACTCCTGGCTACCGGGGGAGGTCCCAGTCGACTGGCAGCTAGCAAACATGATGCCCATCTACAAGAAGGGCTGTAGGGCAGACCCAGGGAACTATAGGCCTGTCAGTTTGACCTCAGTGCTAGGGTAGCTCATGGAGCAGATTTTCTTGAGAGTCATCACGTGGCAGTTACAGGGCAAGCAGGCGATCAGGCCCAGTCAGCATGGGTTTATGAAAGGCAGATCCTGCTTGATGAACCTGATCTCCTATGACAAAGTGACGCGCTTGGTGGATGAGGGAAAGGCTGTGGATGTGGTCTACCTTGACTTCAGCAAGGCTTTTGACACTGTTTCCCACAGCATTCTCCTCAAGAAACTGGCTGCTTGTGGCTTGGACTGGTGCACGCTTCGTTGGGTTAGAAACTGGCTGGATAGCCGGGCCCAAAGAGTTGTGGTGAATGGAGTCAAATCCAGTTGGAGGCTGGTCACTAGTGGCGTTCCCCAGGGCTCGGTACTGCGGCCGGTCCTCTTTAATATCTTCATCAATGATCTGGATGTGGGCATTGAGTGCACCCTCAGTAAGTTCGCAGATGACTCCAAGTTAGGTGCGTGTGTCGACCTGCTCGAAGGTAGGAAGGTTCTGCAGGAGGATCTGGATAGACTGGACCGATGAGCTGAGGTCAACTGCATGAAGTTCAACAAGGCCAAGTGCTGGGTCCTGCACCTGGGGCACAATAACCCCAAGCAGAGGTACAGACTGGTAGAGGAATGGTTGGAAAGCTGCCTGGCAGAGAAGGACCTGGGATTATTGGTTGACGGTCGGCTGAATATGAGCCAGCAGTGTGCTCAGGTGGCCAAGAAGGCCAATGGCATCCTGGCTTGCATAAGCAGTGTGGCCAGCAGGTCTAGGGAAGTGACTGTCCCCCTGTACTCAGCTCTGGTGAGGCCGCACCTCAAGTACTGTGTTCAGTTTTGGGCCCCTCGCTACAAGAAGGACATCGAGGTTCTTGAGCGAGTCTCGAGAAGGCAACAAAGCTGGTGAGGGGTCTGGAAAACAAGTCTTACGAGGAGCTGCTGAAGGATCTGGGTTTGTTCAGCCTGGAGAAAATGAGGCTGAGGGGTGACCTTATTACTCTTTATAGGTACATTGAACGAGGCTGTAGTGAGGTGGGGGTTGGTCTATTCTGCCATGTGCCTGGTCACAGGACGAGGGGGAACAGGCTTAAGTTGTGCCAGGGGAAGTTTAGGTTGGATGTTAGGAAGAAATTATTTACTGAGAATGTTGTTAGACATTGGAACGGGCTGCCCAGGGAAGTGGTGGAGTCACCATCGTTGGAGGTCTTTAAAAGACGTTTAGATGTTGAACTTAATGATATGGTTTAGTGGAGGACTTGTTAGTGTTAGGTCAGAGGTTGGACTCGATGATCTTGAGGTCTCTTCCAACCTGACAATTCTGTGATTCTGTGATCCTGTGATCCCAAGTTGGAAGGGACTCACAAGGATCATAGAGTCCCGCTCCTGGCTCTACAAAGAAACACACAAATCTAATCCTATGTCTAAGAGCATTGTAAAAGCACTTCCTGAACTCCTGCAGGCTTGCTGTCATGACTACCAGTGTTCGACTACCCTCTTGATGGAGAACCTTTTCCTAATAGCCAGTCTACCCAGTCTGAACCTCCCCTGACACAGCTTCATGCCATTCCTTTGGGTCCTGTCACTGAACAACAGAAAAAAAAAAAAAAAAAAGACATCTGCACCTGCCTCTCTGCTCCCACTCATGAGGAAGGTGTAGTACACCATAAGGTTGCCCCTCAGTCTCCTTTTCTCTGGGATGAACAAACCAATTGCCTTCATCCACTTCTCATACATCTTCAGCTCCAGACCTTTCACCATATTTGTTGCCCTCCTTTGGACACTCTCTAATAGTTCTATGCCCTTTTTATATTGTAGTGCCCAAAACCACACACAGTGCCCAAGGTGAAGCCACTCCAGCACAGAGTAGAATGGGATAATCCCTTTCCTCGACTGGCTAGCACTACTGTGCTTTATGTACCCTAGGATACAGTTGGCTGTTTTAGCTGCCAGGGCACACTGTTGACTCATGTTCAACATGCTGTCAGCTGGAACCCCCAGATCCCTTTCTGCAGATCTCTCTCTGCAGAGCTGCTCTCTAGCTTCTTGTCACCCAGTCTGTACATGTATCCAGGGCTGCCTGATCCCAGGTGCATATTTCACAGCACTTGCGCTTGTTAAACTTCTTATGGTTGCTGATTGCCCAGCCCTCTCGTCTGTCCAAATCTCTGCAAGAGCTGTCAATGGAGTCAACAGCTCCTCCTAATTTGGTGTCATCTGCAAACTTACTTAGAAGGGTGCCTATTTCTGTCTCTAGACTGTAAAGTAGAACTAAATGATAAGCTAAAATTCAGGCACCTTAACTATGATTTCAGAAGTATTTAGCTGGAAATTTGTTGACTTAAGCAGGTTCACAACTCAGTTGCTTGTGTGTTTCTATAAATCAGAGGGGTAAAGAGAGCAATATAGTTTTGGGGCAGAAACAGTATATGTCTGTGGTGGTGAGAAATACTTCAAGGCAATATTGCCAGCAAAAAAGTCATCTTACTGTAACTTTTAGATATACACATTAGGTGAGATAAATCCATTCACAGTACCTCACTTCAGTGAAGCTGAAAAATGTTGCAGTTATTTACTTCAGAATTGTAATTTCATTATCTATTCAAAACATGTTTTCTATTGTTGTGTGAAAATCACCGTGTAGAGGATAGTAAGAATGCTGCAACAAACAGCATATCTGTACCAGAGCCAGATACTGATCAGTGAGTTGTGTTTGCACCGTGCAGTCAGGGCAGTGCTACAGCTAGTTCATCCATAAGGTACAGTTCATGTCATGCCAAGAGAATTGTCCAGAAAGAGGATTTATGTATCCTGCATCCTGTAGAAAAATAGGGCACAAAAGTAAAGCAGAGTGAAATAGTATGTAATATGTACCAATACTGTGGTACACTGTAGATGGAAAATGTAGAAACCTAGTGTGTTTATAAGAGGAAGGTAATATTTTTATTAGATCAACAGATATAACTGGTAGAAAAAAAGCAAACTTTTCGTCATGCAAACATTCTCATGAGTTCTCTATTTCTCCATTTTAGAAAATCTATAAACAAACAAAGACAGGTTTTATAATGGAAAATGTAGTGAAAATGTAACAGCACTACTATCACTATCTATTATTTACTATATCAAATTTTTACATACATGCAATATCAATATTCCTAGCTTTACTAAAATACTTTCAGAGGAAGAAAAGAGTATTAGCATTATACAGACTTAAATCTACAGTTGGAAATAGTGTCTTATGACTTAAAAACATACAGCTTTTATAAATAACAACACACAAGAAAAGCTCAAGGAAAGAAAACTGTGACATTAAAAGAACTGCAACCCACTCTGGAGCAGGGGAAAATGCGAGGAGGAAGGAGCAGCAGAGAGGAGCTGTTATGGACTGACCATAATCCCCATTCCCCATCTCCCTGAGATGCCCAGGGAGGGGCAAGGCAAGGATTCACGAGTGAAAAAGGGCAGTTGAGCCTGGAAAAGGCAAAGAATGGAGTCGGTGAGGATGGAGTGTTGTTTTATTTTTTGTCTTTATTTCTCACTAACCAAAATCTATTTCAACTAATGATAAGTTAAATTAACTTTCCATAACTTGAGTCTGTTTTTCCTGTGATGGTAATCAATATGTGGTTTTCTTGCCTTTATCATGAGCTTTCTTTTTCATATTATCTGCCCCTCTCCCACAAGGGAGTGACTGGGTGGGTCATCTGGCTAACCCACTACAATAATTTACAACAAATGAGGACAATGTTAAAAGGCTGAATCCACCTTTCCGGATACTGAAATATATTAATAGCTTTAGCACAACGTTTCCAATCCTAGGAGGAACAAGATTTTTTATTTCACATTACTTATTAGAAATTCTGAATCTCATACAGGAACAACTGTGTGTGTGTTCCTCAGTAATTTTAGGAAAGGACCATACTAGATAGCTTAACTTGCACCTAGCCTTGTGCTAACATAAATCCATTTTCTGGTTCTAAGGAAATCCTCAGTCAGCCTCTTTCATAGGCCCTCTGCATTGCTCTTCAGAAATCTCCTCAAAGGAGATTTCTCTCTTCTTTGACTAGCCAAAAGAATTTAGGGTGACTTTGGTCTCTAAATGCTTTAAAAAGCCAGGCCACAGACATATTCTTAGAGATATGAGCATGCAAGGTAAAAGGCATTTTGTACTGCACTGACACTTCTATTTGGAAGTCCACACGGAGAGACACTCATCCAGTTAAGGATGTTCTGCAGATGTATTAAGTTTCAGAGACACTGTGAAACTGTGGTCACTAATGCTGCTTTCATACGGTGTTTGGCACAACTACTGACTTTTCTAAGGTACTGTTTATATGTTTAGTAGCTTATGTAAATCTTTTCCACACTTCATGTTGCTTTAAAATATGTTGTTTTGTTTTGCATCCTTTGCATCCGTTTTTTTTTTTTTTTTTTTTTTTTCCTTTACTTAAAGTATTAGCTTCTTGTTAACTATTAGTGTTTGGTCACATTTCAGCGTTAGTGACCAGAAAACTCTGAAAGAGGAGCTATATGTCAGTGGTGCTGATATAACATATTTTATCTTCTTCATTATCTTCTTCATTCCAGTACATTATTTCCTCAAAAGTCCTGTTTTGCTTTAAGAAGTCTTAGGTATGAAAGATTAAATATTGCTTAAAAAAAAAAAAAAAAAAAAAAAAAAAGTATTTGCTTTTGTTGTCCAAGCATGTTTTTCAGGTCATTTCCCAGGTCTGCAGTCTGAAAGCATTTCTGATTGTTAGGTCCAGGATAGTATACTATGTAGTCAGGGGCTTCCATGCCCCTGAAAGAAGTAAAACATTTACTATACCATATACCTACAGACTCTACTTACTAAATACCCATGAGAAAACTGATCAAACACAAATATTCATGTAGTGTCAGAAGACATGGGAGGAAATTGTGAAAGGGATTGCCATGACTGCAGCTTGAAGCATTCCAAATACAAATGTAAACTATTAATCATAATAGAAAGAAAGACATAAAAAGCAGATTGTTAGTGAGAGACTAACAAAAGACTAAGTACTTTCTGGATGAATGTTCCTTCCAGTCAGTACAGTGGAAACTATAAAATAGTGAATATAATATGACAAAAAGCATCTTTCAGTATAAAAGCCAAGATCTAATATTGGAAAAGTAAAAGTGGGTGAATAATAGTTTCAGTATTTGAAAATAAAAATACAAATCACGCTTTCGATCTTGATTGAAAAAAATGTGTTCTTAGTGCTTCCAGATACTATGTGTTTCACAGTTAAGTTATCTTAGAGATGTAGGTTTTCATCAGCTCTGAAATCAGAGCACAATCATTTCAGTTTTGGCACATCAAGATGAAGGCATATACAATTACTAGGCATCATTTTCTCCATCTGAAAAATATGGGCTATAACTCTTTTTCACCTCACAAGTGGTTTTGTGGTAGTTAAATCATTATTGTTTTCAATAATACCTATAATACCTAGGAATTTCTACTTCTGTTCTGTTCTGTTCTGTTCTATTCTATTCTCAAGATATTGAGTGAACATTGTTACATAATTGAGTCATTCTTTCACGTAAAGTGACATTTTACCATTTCATTCATCTGTGTTTTTATTGACATTTTCATTGTCATGAAGATGATTTTTCTATAATAGAGTCTGTTTTATTTACTGTCTCTATGAGTGACTGGGTATTTACACACACACACAAAAAAAAATATATTAAGAATGAATAACTATAATTAACATGAAAATTCATGGCAATGAGATCTATATGTAGATGCTGAGTGAATCATTTCAGATGGTATTAGAGTCTACAGTATTTGTATTTCTTTTAGGAAATATCAAGAGTTATTTAATATGTCCTTCTTACTATGACACTCTTTTAATTTAAAAACTTCTATAGAGACCTTTTTATACTTATTACCCTGATAGGCCCCAAAGCCACAGACAATTCTAATCTTATCAATCAATCCTCCTAGCAGAGCTTAGCCTCTTAAGTCTTATAAATTTAGAAGTGCAGGAGTCAGACTTAGTTACACTTGGATGCTACAGATTTCATTTGTATTAATGTCTGTAAACTATATATGGATCACATATTGTCATTACAGTGTCTGTTGATGATTTCCTGTTTCCAGGTTTGATGTTATCAAACCTAATAGAATTGACTATTGCCTACCTCTTCGTTCTTGGATTTGAAAGATTCAAATTTTGATTAATCCCATCTTTGCTTTCAGACAGAGATAGATATTAAAAATATCGATGCCAGTCAGTTTAGTTGTGATGTCACATGAAGCTAAGAAAGATCAAGTAGAGCCAAGGAGAGGGCATCTGCATTTCCATATAACTATAATGTCCCTATCATGACATAATTTATTTTTAAGCATCTAAAACATTCATATCGCTATGCAAGCCCTTGCAATAGAAAAAAGTGTATTCTGTATAAGTGCATTTGTGCATGTTCATGCATGCGTATAACTGAACAGGACACATTCTTGGTGCTTTGGAACCTATTGCTTTGAAATGATGTCATTTAGATTTGTGTAAGAAATGAATTTCATGTAGAAAAACAGGACTGTAGTCATGTAGTAAACAGGACTGACAGACAGTTTCTTCTTAGAAGTTAAGATTCTCAGACCATTTTTCCCAGAGATTTTAAGGAATTAAAAAACAATGCAGTAATGAGAACTCCTGGCAAATAGTCTTTGCTTGGGGAAAAAAAAAAAAAAAAAAAAAAAAAAAAAAAAAAAAAAGCTAACATTAATCTTGTAAGTTAATAAGAGGAGCACATAACATAGCCTATTGACACATGATTTCTTTCCCAGAGGCTACTGAAGTGTTTATTCTGGCTTATACTGGTTCATCCCTTTCTTTGCCAGTTACTTCAAAGTCTACTTTGAGCATTTTAAGAAAATATCAGTTTTCCTGCCAGGAAAAATTCTGTTCCTTCTCCACATTGTATTTGCCTGTTTGGTAAGTCCTGACAAAAGGAAAGAGAAAGCTGATAATAAGTGGCCATTATTTCCCACATCTCCATGACTTATCTCCTTATGGAACCTCTGTGGAACAGAGAGTTCCCACAGAACTGTTTCATAATCAGTGAGTTTACTAACGACAGCTGATACATTGGATGCAGAATATTTCAATCTCTTAGTGCTTCATGTTTAAAGATATGGACAGAAATCAAACCTTTCCTTTATGGAAAAGTTAATTTTCATTCAGCACTAGAACAAAACTAAAACTTTAAACAATATAGCAGAGATGTCTTCTCAGGCAGAGAGACCTATGTATTGAAAACAGACTTGCCAATAGCTTTGTGTTTAGATCTTGACATGAAAAGCAGAAGGGCCAAGTCGAACTGCTTGTGTAAGTGTAAGGATGTGTGCCTTCAGTGTGTCTTTTATACCTCAAGACTGATTTTCAATACTTCCTTCTTGGCATGCTTCTGCAGTTCAGTGTCTAAAATATACACTCACGGTCTAAGAGATTCACAATCATTCTATATTTTACTTGACTTTGAAAGAAAGTAAGGACCAGAACCTAACTTTCCAGTTCATTTTCTATTCTAAATAATGATTGGTCAGGGCTGAACTTCTCTCCAGTTTCACCACTTTTCCATGTGAAAACCTCTCCTAATAAAATCTGATCTAGATTGATATCTATTGTTGGAAAAAGAGTAGAAAGTTCTGTCAAATAATTCACAATTGTCTATCCCAATGAGTAGCTGTGCAACTTTGAGGTAAATCATAGAAGACTGGGCATTACATATGCCATCAGCCTGTTTGAGGTCATTCAGGGTGTACGTTTACCTTTTCATCATATTCAGATTCCAGGGTTTCAGTACATTCACAGTATATGAAACAGAGCACAATATGAGCTAAAGCAAACTAGATTAGAATCACTGACAAAACAGAGTAATACTTGATGGGTGAAGAAACCCTTTGCCTGGAGCTTTTGGCATACATATATCTCTAAGAAGCGTGTGTTCACCTTTAGCTCATTGGTTACAGAGGTCTAATTGCTACTCATGACAGTCTTGGATTTTCAAATAGTATAGAAGCTTCATAACACTTCTTATCATTATAAGACACCAAGATGTTTGTAGATGCACCTCCTCAGGATACATCTGAAGGCTGAAAACTTCAACACGAACACTATAGATTTGAACACGTGTCCCAGTGCAAGGGACATGCATGTTCAAATAGTACTGGTGCATAAACCTCTGCACTGTCTTCATGTTACTTTCTGTGTGAAGATCAGCTTTCTCCTGACTATCTTTAAAGCTTCAAGAAAGTTAGAATCATATCAGACTTATACAAAAAGACTGGAAAGTGACTGAAAACACTTTCAGGTAGAACAAGACAAAAACGAAGTTATTTGGATCATTTAGGCTACTGTTAATACTCCAGATTGTTAATGTGCTCAAAACTAGCTTACAACTAATTTGGAAGGTGTTATAGGTAAACTTATCAGCATAGAGCTCAACCTCAGCCTCAACCTCAGCTAAAGCATCCTGTTTCTCAGAACAGGACTTTCTAGATGATGCCACTGTATTTTGCCCTCCAGAATTTGGCTGGCCAAACTCTGTTTCATTGATCAACCTCTGTTTCACTTTACTATGCTCTAGAGAGCATTTATTTGGTTAGGTTTCTGGTCAATATTTTTGTTTGATGTTCTGTTTGAATTTATTGAAAATTTGCTTGTTTTATAGGGAAAAACTACTGTATACAAGTATTTAAAACTTTGGTAGTTACTGTTGATATTCATTATGTGACTGCTGTTGATATTCAATAGTATATTCAAATAGCAGCTACTTTTTGACGCACCTCCATACCACCACCACAACCAATAAATAAATAAATAAATAAAATGAAATAAAATAAATTATGCTATCAACCGACTGACATTTCCAAATAAACTTTATCTAATATACGTTAAATATAAATACAGTTGATATAATAGACAATATTGTGTTACTTATTATTATCATGTCATTATATCTAATATACTAGACATAATAGATATAGATATAGATATACACATAGATATACATAGATATACATTATAGATAATGTAATTTCTATTTAACAATTTACCTTGACTAGTTAGAATTTTGTTTTCCAGTCAGGCATCTCAGACTCTGAACTAGTTTGGGCCTTTTGTATTCTATGCATTTATATGCTGATTAGTGTACATTTTTCTGGATCTAAAGTAATACATTTTGTGTGAAGACAATCCATATATCTAACCTTGCACAAAATCTGGAATATTGACTCAGGTATACAATTACCACTACTGCCCACTAGGATGATTATTGAATCAAAGGGCTTGCTTAGAGCTCTGTCTTTAGAGGGCAAAAAGTCAAGAAAAGTATGTTGTCAAAAGGCTTGTCTACATTATGGATTTTTCCTACAGACACTCTTACACCAACGTACACTATATTTACTTGGTTCAAAACTTGATCTGTACCTTGGTTTCTAACACAGCAACAGTAGAAATCCCATTTAATTCAAAAAGACTTCAATGGGAGACTGAAGCTATACTGGTAATAGAAAGTCATTTGTAGAAAATGCCTTTTCTGTTGGCAAAGATGTATTTCATTTATTCCTCCTTCTCCTCTATCATATAAAATATTCTGTACCAAAAGCAAATGTGATCTAAATACTGACACATTATAAGGAAACTGAGAAATACATTAAGGCCTGAATTCTTCCTGTATCATTCTTCTTTGTTGTGTCTATAGTGAGTACCCCATTGGCATTGCTGTGCACTCAAGTCCTAGTCCACATATGTCATCTTCCTCTCACAGAAACCAAGGAACAAGGAGTGATGGATGCCCAATAGAGGTCAATGTCTCATCCAAAAATAAAGTTCACAGTACAGCTCCATTCAGCAAGCGGTGAAGGGAGTGAGGTTCAGGTGTCCATGTGCAGCAGGGGGATAGTTTATTGAGCACCAAACCCAGGGAGTTTCTTGCAGTAGGTACTTATGTGACCAGCTCAGTAACAGAGATGTTCAAAATCCAATGTAATCATTTCATAGACTTCCTTTGTAATCAAAATAAATAAATGAATGCCTTTAGTGCATGATTTGAAAATATCAATTTTTAAATGAGGCCAGCGGAATCTTGCCCTAAAAGTGCCCATGTGTTCCCACTGACAGTAAGTGGACCCGAAGGTGATGGGCTTATACCTAAACTTACATGGAAGGAATCCCACTCTCAAAGCATTATTTAGATATCTAAATCAATATAGTGAAGATGTCAATATCATCACAAGAACTGTTTGAAGAGAAATAAAGCCTAGAATGGTACATTGATTTGCCATGAAAAAAAGGCTAACATAATAATACTTATAATTGGAAAATATGCCAAAGCATGCTGTGACCAGTCCATGTTTTCAATTAAGAAGATGAAAAATATTTAAAAATAAGAGGGATTGTAGTTACCTATGCTACAGCCTCCATATATTTCTAGTGTTATATCTCACTTTCCATATTGAGTTTATGTGGCAAGGTTTTGGTAGAGGGGGATAGCAGGGGTGGCCTTTGTGGGAAAAGTCCAGAAGCTGCTCCATGTTAGATCAGGGCCAGTTTCAGTCAGCTCCAAAAGGGATCTGTTGCTGGCTAGAGCTGAGACAGTGAGAGACAATGATTGCACCTCTGTGAGAACAGATTTAAGAAAGGGGAAAACAAACAAACAAACAAACAAACAAACAAAAACTGATGCACAACAGCAGCTGGGAGAGAGAAATTTGAGAAAATGAGAGAAAAAGCCCTGCAGCCCCCAAGTGCAGCTCAGCAGGAGGGCAGGAAGTGCTCCAGCCATGCAGCAGAAGTTCCCCTGCAGCTTGTGGAGAGGCCCCTGGTGGAGCAGGCTGTCCCCCTGCAGCCCATGGGTCCCACATGGAGCAGATCTCCACGCTGCAGGCCGTGGAGGAGCCCCTGGTGGAGCAGGTCGATGTGGCCTGGAGGAGGCTGCGGCCCATGGAGAGCCCCTGCAGGATCAGGCCCCGGGCTGGAGCTGCAGCCTGTGGAGAGGAGCCCACACAGGAGCAGGGGGTCTGGGAGGAGCTGCCTCCCATGGGGGACCCATGCTGGAACAGTCAGTTCCTGAAGGACTGCACCCTGTGGTATTGACCTATATTGGAACAATTTTTAAAGAAATTCAGCCAGTGGGAAGCCCAGTTTGGATCACTTTGGGAAGGACTGTATCCCATTGGAGGGACCCCACTCTGGAGCAGGACAAGAGAGTGAGGATGAGAGAGTGTCAAAGTTTTATGGGTTGACTGCAATTCCCCATTTCCCTGCAAAGCTCAGGGGGAGGAGGTAGAAGACAGTGGATGGGTGGGAAAGCGTTTTTAGCTTTTAGTTCTTACTACCCTTGTCTGTTATCAATGAGCAATAAATTACATTAATCTCCTTATGCTAAGTCTGCATTGTCTGCGATGGTATTTGGTGAGTGATCTCCGTGTCCTTATCTCAACACGTGAGGGTCTTTTTATTGTATTTTCTTCCCCTGGTCTGTTGAGAAGGGAAAGTGAGACAGTGACATAGTGGTCCTGCGCCACCTACCAGTTTTAAAATACCACACTTCTGAGATTCACATGTGTTAGACACCTTAAAATGACATGAGTGGCTAGAGAACCTGAGTACAGATAAAACCATGATCATGAAGCTCAGTTATATCATAAATCAATTTAATGCTTGACCTTTATTCCAGATGGCACTATAGAAATGTGTGTTGAAATTAGTTTGTACCTGTCGGTGTCTCTGTTTCAAGAAAGTTAAGGAACTGTCCATAATTTTCCTTACAGGTCCTTTCTCAGGTTTGACACATTTGGTATTAAAGACCATGGTGACATCTGCTTTCAGCCTAGGAGAGACTTTTTTTCAGTCTGTTACAAATAAAGCAAGTATTCATACTTCCTCCATCTTGAACTATTACTTTGGCAAAATTTGCATTGTTTACTTTTGGTGAGTGCACATAGTCTCTAGTGTTATTAGTGAGAACAGTTTCACAAATCTGCTATACCAATATTTATAATTATTATATGTCAAGTTCCGAACCTTTAGTTTGTATCATGAGACTCTAACCCTACTGAAATCTAGGGACAGCCTGAGTAAGTTCCCATAGGTTGAAAATTGAACAGCCAACCAGAGAAAGAAAAGAGAACTTAATTGTTATGCTTGGAAGAGATGTTGTATTAGCATTAACTGATAACTGCTAGTTTGTTTAACTCTTGTCATGTTAGAGTAAACACTAGTGATTTTGTCAGTGAAAGATTACTTGAAAACAGAAGGAGAAGGAGAAGAAGGGAAAAGAAAGGGAAAAAAAAAAAAAAAAAAGATGAAGAAAAAAGGAGAAGGAGAAGGAGAAGGAGAAGGAGAAGGAGAAGGAGAAGGAGAAGATAACCAGGAAAAGGAAAAGGAAAAGGAAAAGGAAAAGGAAAAGGAAAAGGAAAAGGAAAAGGAAAAGGAAAAGGAAAAGGAAAAGACATACAAAAGAGTTTTCTGATGATCTAGAGCAAATGAGCAACATACAGGTAATTCAAAAAGGATAAATTAGCAGTATTTACTTTTAGGAATGTACTCTGATAAATAGTGTAGCTTAAGGGAGGGAGAAGATAAACTTCCTTCACAGTGCTATAACAAAGTCAATGTGTCATTGACAGCTGTATGGTTTCTAGAGATTACTATTGAGTCACTTGTTACTTGTGTCAGAAAGTGGTAGGCATTCAGCACTGCACCCTATTTAGTAAAGCAGTTCAAGTTCAATTGTCCCAAATTAATCCAATTTAATCTAAAATAATTGAAATTCTGAAATTCCAGTGTCTTTATTTTGCACATAAGGACTGAAATATATTTTTTGTGATGTATTTCCTAGTCAGATAAGCTAAATTCTTCAGTGAGTCATTTGTCTCTCTCATTTTAAGTATGTAGTTTCTGAATGTTCCTCCATGTTGTTCTCTGGGGATTCTTCTCTCCCTCTGTTTCATGGACAGAAAATTTAGACAACTTTAGATTAAATACGTGCATGGCTTTCAGAAGGAAGATGAGGCAAATAGAACCATTCATACAAAATCATAGAAAATCATGAGAACATTAAACGAGAAAGAGTTCGGTTTTTCCTTGTTTATTTCGTACTTCGATGTTAGCAGAAACGAAATACAATACAAAAAATACCTTTCTGATGGTTCTTGAAGCCCATCAAAGCAAAGTTAATTCAATCTTTAAGGGAAAATTTGAATACCACATCTGTCCCGTGTGTATGCTAATGATTTTGACACTTATAAATAAAATGAAATGTGCAATGCAGAGTAATTGCTTATTTTCAAAAACTTCATAGAGATTTTTATTATGTATAGTTACCCTGTGTGCTTGGATGAGTGCTTTAAAGTCTCCCTCAGTAGGCATTGATACAGTAGACCATAGCAGCACTAAAAAAAACATTATGGACTATTATGCCAATGGGCTGTGCATGAAGAATTTCTTTAGTAGTATTTATTGGCATAATACACCATGACAACTGTAGAATGTATTATTATGCATTTGACGGAGGATTCATAGCAGTCACATTAAAGTTGCATAGAAATTAAATAGCAGTGTCCCATGCACATTGAACAAAATCATAATAGCTTTAAAGGGTCTCCTATGATCACCATGGATGAAATGGAGAATAATTGTCACTGTAATTACACCAGGTCCTTTCAGTAAGAGATTCTTCTACTAAATTCTACATTTTTTTCCATTACTATTAAAAATTATGGAAATATCCTTGTTAAAATGTGCAATAAGTTCTTATTTAAACCTCCAGAAGCCATGAGACTGAGACTGGCTTTTCTCTCCATCTTTAACTCATTTCATTGTACCTTGAAGTATTATAGGGGTCTGAAAAGACTGTGTGATCTTATTGACCATGTGTGCCATAATCCTCCTTAAATACAAAAGCTGTGTAAAAATAATCCAACAAAAGCCAGGAACTACAGAGTTAAGGCTTCTTATTCCATTCTTAATACAATCCACGTGTCTGGGGATTGCATTTGATGTTCTTTGGTTTTAGGCAGATTGCTAGTAAAACACTGAGCAGATTCATGACAAGACACTGTTATACCTCTTCTTCCCCCTACCCCCTCCCTCATGAGGAGGTGGAGGTTTGTGCAGCCAGTTATCACAAAGGTATTCCAGTTTAGCACAGCATGGAATCACCATAGGTTGCCAACACAAACTGATTCAATACAATCAGGTCTTAAAAGAACTGTTGAACTCTAACAGTTCAGTCTCTCCACAGATACCTTTCACAGAGTTCTTAAAAATCACAGGGTACTGAAATGTCTAGTCACCTCTGAAGCATTCTGAAATCTATATTGCTGTAGGCAAAAGTCAACAAACATAAAATGGTTATATGGTTCTTACTCATAGCCAGAGAAAGAACCATTACAGATGTTATTCTTTGTAACAACTCTTACTGAAGTCCTTGCCATACAGGACAAGTCTTGGAGTTGTCTGTCAATATCAAAATTATACTCAGTGAGATAGAAGTTAGGAAAATGAATCATTTACATAAAAGACTGAGGTTCTCCAAGTATACAGGAGTAGCATGTAACAAAATCTTGTCATATTATGGTAAACACTAGTGATTTTATCAAAGTAAAAGATTCCTTGAAAAGAACGAGGGAAAAACCAAACCAAACCAACTAACCAACCAACCAAAAAAAAAAAAAAAAAAAAAAAAAAAAACAAAACAACAAAGAAACCAAAAACACAATTCACCAACAAGTGAACACCAATTATCATTTTTCTTCCAATCATTTAAGGCTTCATGTGAAACACTGAGGTAGAATTAAGTGGTGTAATTGCCTGAGGTAACTAGGAAAATAAAACTAACATTTGCATTTTTAAAGAAAATGTACAACATTGAAGAGGCTTTCAGGGTAGGGCATAGCTGCATTACCTGAGCATTACCTAGGCTTCCAACCTTAGATGCGATCGCGCTGGGGAAACTTGGTGTGCTAGCCCTAAGGAACAGTATGGAGCATAGAGTGGAGTGGAGACACCATGGCTAGGCTCTGTGACCAGGTGGGGACTCTATTGTTCTTGTGCACACTGAGACCGATAAGCTGCACTTTTTGCCACCCTGAGCCAAGGATCTGTCATGTTTTGACAAATGCTGTACCCTAGTGTACTTTTTGCTCTTTATAATATCATTATAATACCAAAACACACCTCCATCCCAAAAGCTACCCGCCTCCAAGGTGCGACTACCCCCCACCGAGCATGCGCTCTGAATTTCTCAGAGCCTATTACTTTAAACGGAGACGGGAGAACTTTTCACCAATCATAACTAAGATATGCTTGACTAGAGTCACTCAAGCTCCACCTAAAAGATAGAAAATAATATAAATTGGCCTAAGAGAGAAGGGATGTTAGGGAAGATACCACCATCAGGGGAGATACCATCCCAAGGAAATACAACATCCATAGGACCTCCTGACTCCTGGGATCAGTCGACAGGCTGAGCCTCTCTTCCCCCCCATTGGGACGCCTTTGGGTGAGATCTGAATACTTGCTTATAAATCTCTCTAGAGTCTTTGATCTTTTTAACGCGTTTATTTCTAGGCTGCACACCTGTAACACCTGAGTATTTCATGCATGCTAGCTTGCCTTTGCAGACAGTCACTATCGCTGGCAATCCAAAAGAACCTGGTTATCTGTTGCTGTAATAAACCATACTTGATTGCATTGTGATAGATCTCATTAAGTGCAGCTAGGGTAAGAGTGGTTATCTGTGACCGTGATAGTTCAGTGTTCTGAATCCAACCAGACCCCAGACGGTTAACTCGTTATTGGTGAATCCAACTGGACGTCCAGATGATTAATGCGTTATTGGTGAAATCTGTGATTGTGACCGGACCCCAGACGGTTAATCCATTGTTGGTGAATATCCGACTGGCCCCCCAGACTGTTAATGCATTATTGGTGTATCCATCCAACTGGTTCAGTACCCTGAATCCAACCAGGCCAATAACGGTTAATCAGCTACACCCCTTAACATGACAAATTATTAACCTGTGTTTTTTTGTTTGTTTTGGTTTTGGATTGTTGTGCTTCCCCCCCTCTCCCTCCAAAGGAAATATTTTTTTTTACAGTGAGATCTAATTTTCCTCTGCCTTCTGCTACCTAAGGTCATTTACATACCTGAAAAGTGGGTGAAAAATAATTGCTTGGTTTTAAGCATCCTATATATGATTAACCAAAACATAAGACAGTGTAAAATCAGTAAAAATATATTTTAAAAAATAATCAATCACTAATAATCAAACTTCTTATATATCCTCTTATATATTCATACTAGTAAAGTTAATTTGTAAAGAAATTGAATCCCCAAACTGATGTAACAGGTGACATTTCCTGTTGATACAACAAAAAATCTCTATATGGCAACCTTTTGCTGAAAGCCTGAGTTTATTAGCTAGAAAGCAGTGCCTTGTGAATAAAGGCTTTCTGATTTTAATTTGACAGCTCCCTATAACCAGGATAGTAGTGAAAGTTCAACCTCATTTTATAGTGAAGTATAGAAAAGAACCAGTGGAGGTACAGCATTTTGTATGTGTGTGTGTGATATGGTCCTTTTATAAATACACTTCCAGAAGCATCTGAAAATTAATAGAGGCTACCCCTGACATTTGATAAAAGAAATAATTTTGGTTTTAGTTTTGTCTTTAACATCTGTTTTGATAACAAAACAAAACAAAATTAATGTGAACTTTTAAATTTGATTCTTTTGAGGAAAATCGAGCTGTATATAATTGATAGTGCTAGTCAAAATAGCATCCAGCATTTGAAAAGGTTAAATATAATCCAACAACTAAAATAAAAGTCATTCTTTCACTGGTGGCCTCCCCTCCATCTTCTTAATTATAAGCCCTAAACTGACTTTTCAAAGGCTGACAATAATCCTATATAACCCCTTTTGTAGAACGTTAAATAGGATCAAAATATTATATTAAAGAATGAAAAAGATAAAAGTAGCAATTACAGTTTAATCTCCCCAGTTATAGAGCTTATTTCCATATACTGCACTTCTTGCCCACTGCACCTCTGTTCCCTACACTGTCACAGGAAAAATAAATACAAAATATATGCAGTTGGCATATGGGCATGGTTTTGAAAGACTTACAGCTTTCAAGTCATTCACAAAAGATCTAGGGGAGAAAATAGTTCTGCACTGTTTGTGACTCCTTAAAGAGTCCTTGAAGCAAACGCAATGCAAATTTTATTCTATTTTTATGTCACATACTGTGCTCATAATAAGAGAACAGATTATTGATTTTCAATAAGGAGATTGCTTAAACACTTATTTTATGCTTTCTGGATCAGTATTAACCATAAGCTTGGAGAACACGTTTTAAAAGTGTAACTTATTTTGTCACTAGAGTAATTGCTAAGTTTGCAGTACAATGGTACTGATATTTAATATCAATACTCTCATCCATATTCTTAAAACAATTGAAATATATACAATATTTTAAAATAAAATTTTACATTAATGCAGCTTAAAATAACTATTTTTAGGTCTTTAAGTACATATGGGAAGGTAGTTGTCCTGTTGAAGACAGTCTTTCAAATATTGATACAATTTTATTGAATTGAACTGTAGTAATAGATGCATTCTTATGGCAAATGGAATGTTAGCCTCCCATAAGTGAGTGCTGCATGACAGCAGAATGAACTGTCTCAATTATTGTGCTTCAGCTGTGGGACTCAGCGCTGCAAGAATTAAGACCATATTACCTTATCTTCAGAAATGCCAATAATTCATCCAATAAAATAACAATTTAACAAATTTAACAAATTTAAAATCCTAACCATAAAGATGAAAAAGACAATGAGATAGAAAAAGAAATAATAATCTGTACTTTCTAGATTGTGTTAGGTTGTGTTTATTTTTAATAACTACAACGTCAATTAGATATAACTTCACTGACATGAATTTGTACTATGCATTTGGATTCAGAAAAAGTAATACCTCTGAAAACAGAAAACAGCTGCCTAAATTCTTCCAATCATCTGAAATAGCAAGTATAGTTTTGTATATAGTTTTATATACTCAGACCACCGTGCATTTGTCCCCTGGAATAGTAAATTAGTTTTAACAAAGTCATAGAACAGAGAAAATATCTTTTGCATTTCTTTCATATTTGTATTTGAAATATTTATCCTTGGAATGATACACAGTTCAGTAAGGAAAGAGCAAGGAAGGAAATTGTAGATCTTGCTATGGAGAAGAGTAACAGTTTTTGGAGATATGAATGTGGGTGTAAGCTTAGCTGTGAGTGAGAGCACTACAAAGTACATACATATCCTAAAAAAAAAAAAAATAATTAAAAAAAAATCCACATAAGATACAAGGTCTCCTGTTTGGCCTCCATGTGTTTCTCAGAAGGTACTTGTTGCCTAATCTGAGCTAGGGAATCAAAATTTTGAAGGTGTCATTCATTATAAGTTTAAGACACTTGCTCCTGCTCAATACAATTAATGAAGATGAGAACGAGTCATTTAAACATTCACAAGGGTGAGATTCAGTTGTCTAAATGTAAGCATCTGCTTTCATCAGGTAATGGAAGCACATGTCTTCCCTAGTTCATATGGCATCCCCACTAATCCAGGATGTCCTAATGCATCTCAGTAGCATCTGTTCTATTTTTGGACAAGAAAGTCCTACTCTAGGTTTGTACCAAATTTAGGTTTGACACCTGCTTCAGACATCTACCTCTACACATAAGCGTATCTGTCTTAATCTATCCTTGAACAAGAGAAATGCTCAAAAATAATAATTAAAAAAATATCTTTTGTCATATTTTTATGTCAGGAAGAGACAGAATAGGCAGACTGCATTTACTTTTGAAAACCTAAATATTTAAATGTCATATTTAAATATATAAAGCCTTTCTATTAAACTATATGTGAACTTCACTAAATGGGCCCAAATCTTTGTGAAGAATATTGGAACAAAGGGAATCCAAGCAGGCAATGAAGTCTGACAGAAAGCACCCAAATACCATAGACAGATGATAGGACAACTGTTTTATTAATGTCTGCCACTTGTCACACAGTCACACAGACTGAGTCTATGTTCCTACCCAAGTTTTATCAATCTAGAGACTTACCTTGATGTTGTCTCACCTGAAAAACAAGAGGAATGATTCAGACACTTAAAGAAACAGAGGTACCCACCCTTCGTGCTTCTCCAATAGATCATTTCCCAGTATATGATCAGCACAGTATATGATCACCACAGTATTTCCCAGTATCTGATCACCACCATTTTTTGGACAAATGATAACCTCCCTCATCTTACAAGCCTTGCTTTCTGAGAGACAAGTATTCAGGCCACAGAGCCCAATTTATGTAAGAAAACAGAGTGCCTCAGAAAACATTCAGGATACCCTGGAGACATATGAGACAAGGAGGATTCAACAAATAAACTCCCTGGGTGTCAATTTGCATGGAAGTAGGGACCCATTTCTCAAGATAGGCAGGCTCTGAAATCCCAGAACAGGACATGATGAAGCTTACAGGTATGTTCCTATAAAACATACGATCTGTCTTTCTCCCTAATCTTTCGGTCACCTTCACAGATCCACACTTTCCCTGCTTCCAGTCCCATACTCTCACCTGCACTTCAGTCTCTAAATCCTCTTGATAAATAAAATTCTACTGACCCGCCTTAAATACTATTACTACATTTACTGTCAACTCACAGTATATATTAGTTAAATAAATGCTATGGTAGTGAGCAGGTTGCACAACTACCACAAAGCTAAGGATACCCATCATAATAAAGGCATATAATAGTCAGACACAAAGTGTTGTATCTGAAAAATTAACTCAAGATAAAACTGTGCTGATCTGGAAGATTAGGAACGTTTCTTAGAAATTTGACAACAGGGTAATCTAATGCTTCGTAAGTGCCACAATCACCAGTGCATAGAAGACTGAACTGTCACATGAGTGAGGACTGAACAGTTTTACTTGTGGTCTTCCCTGAAGTTCTATATAGGGACATTCTAATGTGTCTAGATGTTCCTATTACAGGGAAGTCTGTCTCTTTCTACTTCTGGCTAATAAAAAAGACATGGTAGCAAAAGCAATCTTTTGTTCCATTTACTCTATAACAGGTGAGGTCTGCTTTGTTTTTAGTGACACTGTCGCCCCACGGAACAAGAATTAATGTGTATGAAAGTATTTTGAAACTACGTCATGTGTTCCAAAATTAAATTTCTACTCAATAAGATGCTGAAATATCATCACACAATAGAGTTCCTTATTCTCTGCAGTCTCTCTTTTCTTCTGCTTCTACTAAAGAACAGGTTCAAATTAATACAAGTAAAGGTCCCAAGTCACCTATTTCATGCAGTTACATCTTTCAGGAGAGAAACCTTTAAGCTAATTCAGTCTATGTGTGCGCAAGTAATTTGTGCAGTTTGCAAACATTAAGCATGCACTTATGTTGAGAGCTGTTTTTTTTTTTGTTTGGTTTGTTGGTTGTTGTTTGTGGTTTTTGTTTGTTTGTTGTTTGTTTGTTTGTTTGTTTGTTTTTTAAACACAGATGTCATTTTTGCTTCCTATTAATTTTGTTAGGTGATGTGTTGTGGTAATGAATCAATGACTAAGACTCTCCAAAGGCTTGATCTTAACCTTTATGTGATCAATACAAAAATGCAGGTAGAATATTTCAACCTTGTATCTTACAACTCTATTGTTCAAATATCACTGATCTGCAAATGTTAAAGCTGCATTTAAGTTTATGTATTGGAATATGCAGAGAGAGAGAGAAGGGGCCTGGGAGGGGTGGAGAGTAGGCTTAAATGTGTGGTCTCTTTATTGCTCAGAGTGCCATGGCTCTTTTCTGGCCAACAGTCAAGGCTTGGCAAACTTGGATCTGGGACACAATAAAGTCTCCCATATCTCCTTATCTCAACAGAATTTACCTCTATTTCAAAGACAAAGTAAAATACTTCATAAGGTAGCTTTGAGGATTATTTCCACTAACAGCTATAGGCTGCCTTATTTAAAATACTAAGGCTTCATTTATCTTAACACCATCATGACTGAGATGCTCCTTCTTATCTGAAACATCTGCCCAGCACTGGCATATATAAAATAGGATCTACAGGAGATCCCTGTTTTTATGAAGCAGCAGCTGGAGACCAGGTGAGATGTTCTACTACACATAAAATGACATTAGTCACCAAGAGCGTGAATTATTTCAAAAATCCAAATAGTCCATCCACTGACTGCCGGTTTCTAAATTCATAGTAGTTGAAAACCTGAAACCATTTTTTTTTCCCAATAAAAGGCACTAATTGTGACCACAGTTTTAAAAAATAGCATTTGAAGATATAATTGAACAACCAGACACTTCAGGCTTTTGTTAGCTGTCATTCATTGTTTTAGCTTATTTTATTTCAGTATGGCATACTCCTTATTTAAAGGAAGCCATGGATCATTAAACTATATAAAAATAAAGGAAAGATATAAGTGTTTCATACAGTGACAATAACAGCTTTGTTCTGTTTTGTTCCCACTGAAAATTTCCCATTTGTTCCTGAGCCAAGGTAGTATGTTTTGTTGTTGTGTTTTTTGTTTTTATTGTTATTAATAAAATGGAAGAAGGTGAGTTTATATCTGCATTTCAAAGTATATTTTTTGTTGTTGTTGTTAGTAGGCCTGCCTAAAAACAAAATTCAACAAAACTTTTACAGCCCACTACATTAGTGGCTAGTTCACAATCTGTAATGAGGGGAGCATAACGGAATTTTCCTGAACTTAATAGAATTTTTCCTAATGATTGAATTATCATTTGTATTTCATGTTTTAAGAAATAATTTTGTTCTTTGTAGAGTGCTCAATGTCATCTTTCCTTTTGTCACAAAGTAAATTAAATAGCTCAAAGGAGCTTTGTGCAGAAGTGTTTGCTCCTTTATTCTGTCCCAGAATGTTGGGAATACAGATAGCCTCGTTTCTTTGTAACAGCAAGTGTAATAGCTTTGACAAGAACATAAGAAGGATAGTTGGGAGCAAAGACAAAATGCAAATAATATGGCTAAGGGCCCGGTTAGAGAATAACGAGCACAAGTGTGAGCCATTATTACCATGTCAAGCTTTGCTGAAGTAACCTCAAACTTCAAGATATTTATTTGCAGACTAATTAATAAAAATCTGAAAAATATAATAAAATTGAGTTATTTGCTACTACTTTTCTAATATGATACACAAGCCATCTTCTTTCCTGCATTCATCAGAGATGAGTTCAAGATGCCTATCAGTAGAACTTACAAAATGAGTGTTTTTCCTAATTGGACAAGACAATAATAACTCATAATGTACAAATAAAATATATTTATGAAACCATTGTTGTTTCTGCTTGTTCTCCTTTACAATGACATGACAAGAAGCACAAAAATCTATGAGAGCGAGCCATGTGAGCTGCATGATCCATAAATATGTAGGACTTCATTTAGGGACCATAGTTCACACTATTCAGAATTTACAAACCTCTTCTCAGCTGTCACCTCATTTTGGAGGTGCCTAAGATGTCTAGCTAAGTTTTTGTCAGTTAGAATTTCTATTGCCAGGCTTCTAATGTCCTGAAAAATATTGTGTCCTTAGACCACAGTGGGACTAACATAGTCAAGATAAGCTATCTAGTGAGTGGTACTATCTGAAAATTTATGTTGGACCAAGAACAGAACTAGTTCCACATCCAGAGCTTCTGAATATTCTTCATGTGCATCATGTATGGTTATGATTTTAACACAGGTGCCTTAAACCTTCAGTCAACTAGGATACCAGGTTCTTAAGTAAATTTTCTCTCTTTTTAACCAAATGAGAGATTTAATCATGGGAGTTCCATATGACAGATGAATGCTCAACATCCCTCCTTCTTGGGAGGCTTTGTGTGAAGACTAATTGGATAGTTGTTTTTGTTTTTAATTCTAGTGTATCTGTGACAGCGAGTGCTGCTACAAGCAAAATAATTCCCGTGAAAACTGCTTTAAAACTGCAGTGTGAACTTCAGATCAGAATGACTCAGTAAAGTAGCTAGGTGATCCCCCACAGCCTTAGCTCAAACTTGGGCTTACAAGTGAGATCTTAAGTAAGATTCATGATAAGACATTTTGGCTTGCCTACAGTCAGTAATAAACAGGAATCTTGTGGAATGAGATTTGAAGGTATTCAATTGACACTGCAATGCCTTAGCCATAACTGAAAATGTTATGAGAGTTATAAAAAGTTTTATGTTACTACTTCTTGCCGAGGCGATCGGCTCCAGGGCAGACGCGTTCTGCAGCAGAACGGGGGATCGGGCCAGGCAGGGCTAATTTTTCCGGCATCGAGCCTACTTGAGGGAGCCGGCAGCACCCGGCAGCCCTTGTGAGGGAGGCTGATGAGGCATAGGCGGAGCCAGCAGCGCCCCCTCCCCAGCCGTTCAAAAGCTGCCCCTAGGGAGCGCAAGAGACCAGGAGCGCGGCAAACAGGGTCGGTAAATAGGGTGAGCAGGAAGGGCAGAGAGCTCTCCCCCGCCCATAAGAACACCTCCTGTAATGACAGCCTCCTGTTAGCTAGGCTGCTATGGTCTCCACCAGGCACAGTGCGCTCTCCAGAAAGTCGGTACACACCCAGACCGACTACCTGTTCAAAAATGCAGCAGTTCAGGTCACCAGATGTGGGGAGTGTCTGAGACTGTTGCTCCCATCGGTGAGAGGCAGAGAAACTGCATGCATGAGGTGTGAACAGGTGGATGACCTGGTCCGCATGGTGGCAGACCTCAAGGAGGAGGTGGAGAGGTTGAGGGATATCAGGGAGTGCGAGCGGGAGATAGACTGGTGGAGGAACTCCCTGCAGGGCCTCAAGGAGAGGTACCGGGGTGAGACACCCCAAATGGGGGTGGACTCCTTGTTGCCATCGGGCAGAGGGAGGGGACCTGGGAGTTGAGGAGGAATGGAGACAAGTCCCTGCTCAACATCACAGGTGATGCCCCCCCCTTCCAGCCCCACCTTCCCAGGTGCCCTTACACAACAGGTTTGAGGCCCTGGAGATTGAGAGACCGGTAGCTGAGGAAGAGGTAGAAAGTGTAGCCAGGAGGATGCCTAGGGTGAGGAAGTCGACTCCACGCCTCAGGACTGCCTCCAGCAAGAAAGAAAGAAGGGTGATTGTTGTGGGAGACTCTCTTCTCAGGGGAACACAGGGCCCTATTTGTCGGCCTGACCCTACCCGTAGGGAAGTCTGCTGCTTCCCTGGGGCCAAGGTCAGGGATGGTGCCAGGAGGCTTCCCAACCTGGTTCGTCCCTCTGACTATTATCCTCTTTTAATAGCCCAGGCAGGCAGTGATGACACTGAAGAGAGAAGCCTCAAGGCTATCAAATGGGACTTTAGGGGACTGGGATGGTTAGTGGATGGAGCTGGAGTACAGGTGGTGTTTTCGTCTATCCCTACGGTGGCAGGGAGGGGTACTGAGAGGACACGGAAAGCCCACCTGATAAACACGTGGCTCAGAGGCTGGTGCCAGCATAGAAATCTTGTTTTTCTTGACTATGGGGTGCTTTACTCGGCACCCGGACTGATGGCCGCAGACGGGTCCCTATCTTTTAGGGGAAAATGGATCCGGGGCCAGGAGCTGGCGGGGCTCATTGAGGGGGCCTTAAACTAGGTAAGATGGGGGATGGGGCTGAAACAAGGCTTGTTGGAGTTGTGCCAGGGGGAACAATGGCAAGGCCAGGGAATAAGGCAGTGGCCCAGCTGAAGTGCATCTACACCAATGCACGCAGCATGGGTAACAAACAGGAGGAGCTGGAAGACATCGTGCAGCAGGCAGGCTATGACTTGATTGCCATCACAGAGATGTTGTGGGACCACTCTCATGCTGCAATGTCTGGCTATAAGCTCTTCAGAAGGGACAGGCAGCACAGAAGGGGTGGTGGTGTGGCTCTCTATATTAGAGAATCTTTCGATGTTGTGGAACTCGAGGCTGGGAATGACAAGGGTGATTCCCTCTGGGTTAGGATCGGTGGGAAGGCCAACAAGGCTAGCGTCCTGGTTGGGGTCTGTTATAGACTGCAGAACCAAGATGAGGAGATGGATGAGGAGTTCTACAGGCAGCTGACAGAAGTTGCGAAATCATCGGTGCTTGTTCTTGTGGGGGACTTCAACTTCCCTGACATATCCTGGAAGCACAACACAGCCCAAAGAAAGCAGTGTAGGAGGTTTCTGGAGAGCGTGGAAGATAGCTTCCTGACGCAGCTGGTTAGTGAGCCTACCAGGGGTGGTGCCCCGCTAGACCTTCTCTTCACAAACAGAGAAGGACTGGTGGGAGATGTGGTGGTCAGAAGCTGTCTTGGGCAGAGTGACTACGAAATGGTGGAGTTCTCTATTATTGGTGAGGCCAGGAAGGGGACCAGTAAAACCACTGTATTGGACATCCAGAGGGCTGACTTTGAGTTGCTCAGGACACTAGTTGGTAGAGTCCCTTGGGAGGCAGTTCTGAAGGGCAGAGGAGTCCGGGAAGGCTGGGCGCTCTTCAAGAGAGAAATCTTAATGGCGCAAGAACGGTCTGTCCCCACGTGTCCAAAGACAAGCTGGCATGGAAGAAGACCAGCCTGGATCAACAGAGAGTTGCAGCTTGAGCTTAGGAGAAAAAAGAGGGTTTATAATTTTTTGAAAAAAGGGTGGGCCACTGACAACTATAAGGATGTTACAAGGATTTGCAGTGACAAAATTAGAAAGGCCAAAGCTCATCTCGAGCTCAATCTGGCTACTGCCATTAAAGACAATAAAAAATCTTTTTACAAATACATCAGCGCAAAATGGAGGACTAAGGAGAATCTCCATCCTTTACTGGATGCGGGGGGAAACCTTGTCACAAAAGATGAGGAAAAGGCGGAGGTGCTTAATGCCTTCTTTGCTTCAGTCTTTAGTGGCAAAACCAGTTGCTCTCTGGATACCCAGTACCCTGAACTGGTGGAAGGGGATGGGGGGCAGAATGTGGCCCTCACTGTCCACGAAGAAATGGTTGGCGACCTGCTACAGCACTTGGATGTGTGCAAGTCAATGGGGCTGGATGGAATCCACCCGAGGGTACTGAGAGAACTGGCAGAGGAGCTGGCCAAGCCGCTTTCCATCATTTATCAACACTCCTGGCTACCGGGGGAGGTCCCAGTCGACTGGCAGCTAGCAAACATGATGCCCATCTACAAGAAGGGCTGGAGGACAGACCCAGAGAACTATAGGCCTGTCAGTTTGACCTCAGTGCCAGGGAAGCTCATGGAGCAGATTATCTTGAGAGTCATCACGTGGCAGTTACAGGGCAAGCAGGCAATCAGGCCCAGTCAGCATGGGTTTATGAAAGGCAGATCCTGCTTGACGAACCTGATCTCCTATGACAAAGTGACGCGCTTGGTGGATGAGGGAAAGGCTGTGGATGTGGTCTACCTTGACTTCAGCAAGGCTTTTGACACTGTTTCCCACAGCATTCTCCTCAAGAAACTGGCTGCTTGTGGCTTGGACTGGTGCACGCTTCATTGGGTTAGAAACTGGCTGGATAGCCGGGCCCAAAGAGTCGTGGTGAATGGAGTCAAATCCAGTTGGAGGCCGGTCACTAGTGGTGTTCCCCAGGGCTTGGTACTGGGGCCGGTCCTCTTTAATATCTTTATCGATGATCTGGATGAGGGCATTGAGTGCACCCTCAGTAAGTTCGCAGATGACTCCAAGTTAGGTGCGTGTGTCGACCTGCTCGAAGGTAGGAAGGCTCTGGAGGAGGATCTGGATAGGCTGGACCAATGAGCTGAGGTCAACTGCATGAAGTTCAGCAAGGCCAAGTGCTGGGTCCTGCACCTGGGGCACAATAACCCCAAGCAAAGCTACAGGCTGGTAGAGGAATGGTTGGAAAGCTGCCTGGCAGAGAAGGACCTGGGACTATTGGTTGATAGTCGGCTGAATATGAGCCAGCAGTGTGCTCAGGTGGCCGAGAAGGCCAATGGCATCCTGGCTTGTATCAAAAACAGTGTGGCCAGCAGGTCTAGGGAAGTGACTGTCCCCCTGTACTCAGCTCTGGTGAGGCCGCACCTCAAGTACTGTGTTCAGTTTTGGGCCCCTCGCTACAAGAAGGACATCGAGGTGCTCGAGCGAGTCCAGAGAAGGGCAACAAAGCTGGTGAGGGGTCTGGAAAACAAGTCCTACGAGGAGCGGCTGAGGGAGCTGGGCTTGTTCAGCCTTGAGAAAAGGAGGCTCAGGGGCGACCTTATTGCTCTCTACAGGTACCTTAAAGGAGGCTGTAACGAGGTGGGGTTTGGTCTATTCTCCCACGTGCCTGGTGACAGTACAAGGGGGAATGGGCTTAAGTTGTGCCAGGGGAGTTTTAGGTTGGATGTTAGAAAGAACTTCTTTCCCGAAAGGGTTGTTAGACATTGGAACAGGCTGCCCAGGGAAGTGGTGGAGTCACTATCCCTGGAGGTCTTTAAAAGACGTTTAGATGTAGAGCTTAGGGATATGGTTTAGTGGGGATTTTTAGTGTTAGGTTAGAGGTTGGACTCAATGATCTTGAGGTCTCTTACAACCTAGAAATTCTGTGATTCTGTGATTCCTTATGGCCTTAAAGAAATCCAGTAAGATGACATTTCTCTAGAGATCTGCTATACCTATAGGGCCCTTCTCTATACTAAGTATTGGGTTTTTCTTCAGTCAAAGTTTGAACTTCCTCCTCAAAAGTGTATCCAAAACATTTTTAAATTTCAGTGACAAATTTCCATTGAATTCACTGTATGTGGGAGAGGACTTGAACAAGTCATAACATTGTGGTAGTTTTACCTTGCTGGGCAGCTGAGCTCCACCACAACTGCTCACTCACACCCCCTCCTAAAACGAAAAGGGGGGAAAATATGATGAAAAGGGCTCAAGGGCTGAGATAAGGACAGGAAGATCACTCAACAATTATTGTGACAGGCAAAACAGACTTAGCATAGGGAGATTAGAGAAATGTATTACCTATTACTAACAAGCTACAGAAGTGAGAAACAAAAAAATGAAAGACATCTTCCCCCCAACCACCCTCTTCCACTTCCTCCCCCTGAGTGGCACAGGGGAACAGGGGATGGGGCTGCAGTCAGTCCCTAAGGTTTTGTCTCCGACACTTCTTCACAGTCACTCTCTGCCCCTACTCCATATGAGGTCCCTCCCACGGGATGCCGTCCTTCACAAAGTGATCCTGTGTGGGCTTCCCACAGGCAGCAGCTCTTCGAGAACTGCTCCCATTTTGGATTCATCTGTCAGGAGCTGACTGTTCCAGCATGAGTCCCCCACAGGCAGCAGCTTCCCCCAGACTCCTGCTGCTGCGTGGGCTCCTCTCCACGGGCTGCAGCTCCGGCCCGGGGCCTGCTCCTGCAGGGGCTCTCCATGGGCCGCAGCCTCCTCCAGGCCACATCGACCTGCTCCACTGGGGGCTCCTCCACGGGCTGCAGTGTAGAGATCTGCTCCATGGGCTGCAGGGGGACAGCCTGCTCCACCAGGGGCCTCTCCACAGGCTGCAGGGGAACTTCTGCTGCATGGCTGGAGCACTTCCTGTCCTCCTGCTGCGCTGCACTTGGGGGCTGCAGGGCTGGTTCTCCCTCCTCAGACTCCCAGTTGCAGTTGAGCAGCAGTTTGGTGGGGTTTTGTTTGTTTGTTTGTTTGTTTTGTTTTGTTCTGTTTTCCCTTTCTTAAATCTGCTTTCACAGTGGTATAAACAACATCACTTGTTTGGCTTGGCTCTGGGCAGCGGCAGGTCTCTGGAGCCCGCTGAAACTGGCCCTTATCTAACATGGGGCAGCTTCTGGATTCTTCTCACAGAGGCCACCCCCACAACCCCCCACTGTTAAAACCTTGCCATGAAAAGACAGTACAACCATCCAGAACATTGCAATTATTTAGACATCTGAATAACGCTGAAATCAATAGGAGTCAGTTGCAGTGTGGCAGAACCACCTATTAACAGTGATAAGAATGCCAGAAACCTTCACCCAGGCGATTTGAGTACTAGGGCTATATAAATATGTCCGCATACCTTATTTTTTCCTAAGCTATTAAACAATCAAACAGGAAGCAACCTTTACACAGCTTTTCCATTTCACGTACTCAGTTCTGTCCAGAAAACAAAACGGAAAGGAAAGGAAAGGAAAGGAAAGGAAAGGAAAGGAAAGGAAAGGAAAGGAAAGGAAAGGAAAGGAAAGGAAAGGAAAGGAAAGGAAAGGAAAGGAAAGGAAAGGAAAGGAAAGGAAAGGAAAGGAAAGGAAAGGAAAGGAAAGGAAAGGAAAGGAAAGGAAAGGAAAGAAAAGAAAAGAAAAGAAAAGAAAAGAAAAGAAAAGAAAAGAAAAGAAAAGAAAAGAAAAGAAAAGAAAAGAAAAGAAAAGAAAAGAAAAGAAAAGAAAAGAAAAGAAAAGAAAAAAGAAAAAGGTCTCTTTACCGTTCTTGTTGTATTATCTCATGGTAGCGATTCCACATGACGGCTGGACTGGAACCTATCACAATAAATAAGTGCAATGGCCAGGACTTCTTTTCACTTCAACCTAACTCACAGTTCTGATGCCAGTCTGCCAGTCTCCCTGGCCAGTCCCAGGGCTTAATGTAGCTGCAAAATTTGCATAGGCAGCAATTTCGCTAAGGAGGAAAGCAAAAAGAAGCAAACAGTGTTTTGTCTAAAATAAGAGCACAGGCCACATTATAGCAGCACCAAAACCTACATTTCTGATAACATTGTCAGCACAGAAACAAATAATCATTCTGGGAGATATGACTTAATTTCCTTTCCTAACCAGCTTCAAAGGCAGGGAGAATAGCTTGGATATCTTCTCCCTCCTTATCTCTCATGACAGAAAGCTTTACAGGCATCTATGCTGTGCCTACTATCCCACAGACTTTGTCAGCATTGGTGAGACAGCGGAGGTGGAAGGTACACAGCTGAGTGTTGACAGCTCTGCTTGGCTGTGTTATTTTTCTTCATTTGTAATACCTGAGATGTCGCATTGATAAAACTTTCTTTTCACAGGACTCCTCTGTTTCCTGAGTTATACTGACTGCCCTTCAAAATCACGGCCTGAAGGAAAATTAGAAGTGTGCACTGGGCCTATTTTAAACATAACTATACCAGAAAGATGCCTCATGAAAACATCCTGTATGGTATCACACTGCAAAAAAAACGGGCCATCCTGCTCTAGATATAAACTCAGTGAAGCCTGGCTACATTTCAAGACTATAGAATTATGTTATTGCCCTCCTTTATGGTAAATCCTAGTTACTACAATCATGGCTCAGTGAGGTATTCCACATTCTGTGATCCAAATGCTCAGAACCAATACTGTTTTATATTAAATTGTAATCTAAATTATAACTGCTTCAGAGATTGCTTCAGATTCTGATTACAGGTTGCACTACCAAAAATCAGTGATACAGGTGTTAAATTATCATGATAATGGTCTCCTGGTGCACAGAAACAGCCCAGAGTATATTTCAGCTACTGCTGTATTTCCATAACACTCCAGAAGATCCTTTAGAATCAAAGTGTGCAAATTTTTCCTGTTTCCAGAAGCACAGACAGCTGGTGACCTCCTCTCTCCCTGTGTTATTATACAGTGTGCTAACCTTAGTGAGAATTACAAATAATTATCATAATAATTATATTTATTACAGCAATGCAGATCTGCTTTGGAACTCATCAGGTAATATGAGTTACATTCAAAAATAAAGATTTGGGAATAAGCCAACAGAAGAAAAAAAAATGTGTGAATGCCTTTTAATCAAAATTTATACAGCTGCATTGAATATCTACTTCCGAACTAGTCACACTTGGGTTTTATATACATGTATATATCAACAGGATAAAAAGTTGATTTACTGAGAACTGCTTTCCTGACCTATTTTAGACAATTACTGTGAGATGAATTAAATCCAGGAGTTTCTATTTCCTTCTAGTGACTACAAATGAAGTTGAAGGTGACAGTTCTGGATGCAGACATGTTCATTGGGCCAGATGAATCTCATCCAAACTGTCATCCTACCAGTACTTGTCTGTTGTAGGCACCGCTGCAGGGTCAATTCAGTGCAGGAGTAGGGAAAACAAACAAACAAACAAACAAACAACAAAAAACCACAACCATAGTTATGATGTGCAGTGATGTGTAAAACACCACAAAATCAAGAGTATTTATTCTGCACTGGAAGGTTTTAGTGGGAAGTGAAGGAGAGAGGTGAAGGCTTTTAGACTGATAAATCCTTGTTAGTTAGCCTGCTCCATGGTGTTTCGGCTGGAGTGATTTCAACACTTGAATGAGCACCACCGGCTCTACAGAGCATTGCCATCACCAGTTCAGATGTGTCCTAAGACAGCTGTGCTTTATCTACACTGATAAGTTAAATGTCTCTGAGTGTATTTTCTGGCACTGAGGCAAAATGTCATGGGACCACTCTGTTTTTTTTAATCTATTATCCATACTATTGTGGTATTGCTTTCTAAACAGACTGGCCCCATGCAAACAGCCTGTAATCCTTGGCCCACTCTAATTCTCCATCATGGTGAAAATACAGGGGACAGTGTCAACTGATCAAAATCATTCCGGACACCTTCTGTCAACCTGATACTAGTAACCTGATATTACCCCAACATGAGAGTTGGAGTCTTGAGGGCATTGACAGGCCTCACTGCCCCTGCTCACAGCACAAGACCTCATTTCAGCTCCTAGGTCTATCAGCCCCTGCCCCAGTGAGGCTGCAGCAGAGCCAGCACTGCAGCTCCTCAGCACCCTTCCTGATCATCAGCTCCACCAAGACAGACCCACATCCCGGCCAGTCCTCAGCCTGTCTCCATCCCCAGGGAGGTACCCAATGCCTGGGCCTGGGGCTGCACTGGTGCCCCTGGCTGCACTGTTCCTGGCTGGGGCACTGGGACAGGTTCTGTCCGTCAGGCCCTGCCCTCACAGCCCCTACATTCTGCAGAAGACGGACATAAAATTGTTGCTGTCTGCAGAAGTGTTTATCTAGTTTAAGCTTATTTTCACTGAGGTCATTTCAGTCTATTGAAATAGCTCATAATACATAAAGCAAAACAGACTCAACAAGGGAACGAAAGAAGATTAGGCAGAAAGAAAAGAAAAGGATTACTTAAAGAGGATGTTCTGTGGTGAGGAGGAAGCTTTGAATGTAGTAAACTGTGAGGTTTGATTTGCAACTCAGCACACACCACTCATGTATCACACATGTAGATGTAAAGATACTATTAGTAGCATTAGCCTACTGGCCATTAATACTTTCTGACCTCACAGGACACTCAGCACTAGAATTTCTAATTCAGTTCTTTTTAGAATAATAACTAAAGTAATTGAAACTTTAATTAAAGAACATCAATGTACATCTTTCCTTCTAATAGGCAGCACCTGCAACACATGAAAATGATTTGTTAGGATTGCTAGATTTTTCTAATGTTACACAGGCAACTGAGTGCACCCATATGCCCATTTGATATGTCTCCTGATGAACAAATACACAGTGTTTGCAAGATGATTCGTTCATGAAAAAGGAAGGAAAATGACTCAACCCTTGAAAAAAAAAAAATAAAAAAAATTATGGTTTATGATATTCAATAGTGCATTATAAACATTTGTTAATGATCTCAGAAGAGATCTACACCAGTGTTGGACAAGATAATTAAGATTGCAAATTGAATGGTTTTGGTCATCAAAATATTTAACATGAAACCATTTGGTAAAAAATACTTCAATGACATATCAGGATAATACTTTATCTTGAGCTAAATGCCATAAATTCCCTTCTTCCATTTCTATGAGCTATGCCACAGAATGCTAAATTATTGCAGATAGTTTTTCATACCTGCAGAAACAAAATACAGTATTCACCATTCTTATTCTGTTAGGAAGAAAACTGTTGGGTTTATTCCAGGTTTCTAGATCTATATCTACCTAGCGACATAAAATACACTTTTTGGAAACAACTGTTATAGTATATTTCCTCAGATTGCATACAATGTAGGGGCCTGGTTACTGTTAAGTTTAATTCACATTTGTAAGACTTTGAAAGCAGAGAAACTCCCATGACAGAGAAGAAAAATGGGAACAATAACATGTTGCAACTTACACAGCATCTACCATCCAATGCACCTAAGGGCCATTAAAAACCATAATTAAACCTTCTGAAAAGTTCCTATGAAGTAAATAGTTTTATTATTCCTGTTTTACAAATAAACAAACTGAGGCACAAAAAAATAGCAATTAATTTGCTTAATGCCATGGACAAATTAGTGCAACAAATCAATACAGACTTCTAGTTTGAATTCATGAGTTAGAATCCTATTTCAATACTTTCACCAATAAATCCTACATGATTTCTTTCATTAAATTGGATTTTGCATTATTATTATTGTTGTTGTTGTTGCTGATTTTGTTTTTGTTATTAGAGGGAAAGGAAAGTTTTCTCAATTAGAAATGCAAAATTCTCCAGAGGACTAATAACAATAAAATAGAAGTTTAGAAACAGGACCGAGAGCCCTGAAGCTATTTCCAATGAAAAATTCCAGCGTACTGCTTGTTCCATCCTGTAATAAATTACCAGCATGACACACTGTGATAAGAGCCAGAGTTTATAACCTAATTTCCATTTTTCAAAATATTTTTGTAGGTCATCCAGCAAATGGTTGAAAGCTAAGTTAACAATTCTTATAGGTCAGTACAGTTCAGCAAGGAGAGAAAAAGATAGAAATGGAACAAGAAAAACATTTTCAGTCTCTGATTTCTCACCTTCAGGGAAGGAGGATGGTGGCCAGAAGCACTTCTGAGAGAAGAGGTGATCTGGTACACAATGTTCTGTGAACCTAGGTTTGTAGTGAATAGGAAAGATTAGAAACTGATCCTCTAGATCAGCTGTGACTCAGGTATCTACAACAACCCTGCAGTCTGCTGCTTTGTGGAATCAGTTAGTTCACTCTTCCAAGGACAGACATTGGACTTTGGTTGAAATGTTAGATTAAGTCCTGCTTTAAAATTTTGTGGAAAGCACAAGCAGACACAAGTAAACAAAGCAAGCAGGCACAGTACAAGCTCCCAGCCTGCCAATGTGGTTCATTACAGATTTCCAAGACCCTTTCTGTTCCAGCTGTTCTCTTCAGAATAGATTGCCAGACATCCTTAATTGCAGCAAAGGAAAATAAAATTTTAAGTGCCAAATTTTTACATGGTTTCTTTCTGGTGACCTTTAGATGCTCCTCCCTCAAAGTCTTAGCAGTGATGTTCATCAAACCATTACCTGTAATCACATGGAGATCTACTGTTTGTAGCAACTGTTCTAAGCTTATAGTTGAAATACAGACAATGGTGCACCTTTTCTTTGCAAAGTCTTCTGCTATTTCAGAGTACAAGCTACGCATAGCAAAACCACTGTCAATCACAATAAGGTAAAAGAAATATTAGAACACACAATGTATTAAAATTCTGAGAAGACTAATAACCTAAACTATCTGCAGGAAATAAATAAATAAATAACTTACAATAAGAGAATGCTGTGACCAAAAACCTGGTGAGGTTATTGGTTATTTTCTGGCATGACTTGTCAAAAAAATTCATCTGAGTGCAAGAAAGCAGCAATTATCAAAGTATAAAGATTTCAATCATTAAACAACAAAGTCAGTGTGACTTTTTCCTTAATGCATCAGTCAGAATTATGTCTGATTTTGTAAAATGAAGATGTACCTTCAGCATTTTTTTCATTGATACATATGATGAGTGCTCCACTTTGAACCTCTTTCGTTTGGTACTTAACAAGCAGAGATACTAGTTTTTCCTTATGACTTCATTGGTGTACACCAGCTAAGAAAGTAATTGGATACTTTTTTTGTGTGTGTGTATGATTGATCCATTCTCCTTTGACATTCATCTAAGGTTATTTACTTCATTTTCCCCATTCTCTTCCTAATAAATATTTTTAGAACAGTCATGGTTGAACTAATGCTTATTCCTTTACTTCTGACCCATTTCTTTTATTAATATGTTGGACTGATCTTTTTTTTTTTTTTTTTTTTTTTTAATAGGGTCCTAGATAAGGGTGATCTTATTTTATTTTTATACTTTTAGTAGTTTATTATAGTGAAAAGCTTTTTTATATTCCTATATGAGGATTCACATATCACTGTATCTTAACTTGCTACATGTATGAATTAAAAATTACCTCATACTGCATGGTATACATATGAAGAATCTTTATGTAGAAGTCTTTTTTAGAAGTTCTCGTGAATGTACTTCTGTTTTGGATATTTATCAATCAGTTTACACAGTTTTTCTGTATTTGAAAATGTTAATATTGCATGGTTTCTGGCTCACCATCTCCCAGAATAGTATGTTATGTGTCAAATAGTCTGCAAGAATAATATAGGAATTTACTAAAAATGTCAACAAATAGTGCCTAGATCCAATACTAATGTATTCCTAGGGTCATGAATGTCAGAGCTAGAACACAAAGAGTCTTCTGTTCTGTGAAGGAAACACTTTTAAGTATATCTGTGTGGGTTTTGTTTTATTTTATATATATTTTTAATAAATTAAGAGAAACAAAGCAGCACTAAATCCTGAATATTATATAATGCTAATTAAAACTAACAAGATAACAAATCAACGATTCAAAACCATTGCTGTGCTTCTGACTGGTTGGTGTTGTCCCTGTAATTAATACCACGTCGTGTTTTAATGCTTCATGTATCCAGCTACTGTGCCAAGTAGTCTTCATCTATTCAACCACATCCCCCAGCAGTTAACAATTTTAGTTTCAGCCTATTTTGAATGTTTCAGCCTATTTTGTGTTCATGTTCTGAATTCAAAGGGCATTTTCTTCTTGCTTTGAGTATTATATGAGATTTTATTTTTTTGTGTGTGTTAACGAAACAGAAGGACAACTAGTGACTTGACAAAAATTCTATGAATTTGGAAAACCTCTAACAGTATTTTCTAAATTATTGGGCTAAAGTTATTTGGAAATTAGCAAGCGTTGTGGTCAGAGACATTAGTATTTGCAGCCATGAGTGGATAACTGAGAACAGTTTTTCAACAGCTAGTAAGTCTGGCCTTCCTCTGGACACAGAATATAAACTCATTTTACATAAAGCGGTGGAATCTTTGTCTGTCCATAAAGCTGCATGAGAAGGTCAGTATTCAAGAGCATAAGCACTAAAGGTGAAAAAAATAATGCAACAGTATATAGATATCCAAGAAGCAATACAAGATAGAAGAAATGGGAATTTGAGCAGAGAGGTTGCAGAGGGTAATGTGGAACTAAGATCATATCATTATACTAACGAATTGAATGTAATCTTAATATGAAAGCTTCTGAATATAGTTCCCAGCAGAAGAGACAATTCTGACACTCATTATACTTGTGTAGATATAAAGGTATGTTTCAATGGGACAATGAAAAATACTTCCCTTTCTCAATTGCAAAACCTCTGTTTTACAGTGATTTCAAACAGCATATTATTTTAGCCAAGCTTCTAAGACTGAATTTAACATATGAATAACACATTAAGTATATTTGTATATCTACTTACCACACACTCCAGTGTTAACCACAAAGACATTTTCAGGCTGTTACATACTAACAAAAAACATTTTCATTTCTGTAGGAACAACACATATGCAAGCTCTCAGACATACTCACTACACTTCTTTCTGCAGCATTGCCAAGTCTTGATTTTCTTTGGAAATATTTCAGTGTTTTTGCTTCTGGAAGGTTGCATGATGAAACTGATATGAACTATGGAAGCTGTTATCACCAGGTTGACACAATTCCAGTCTACATTGCTAAAGCTATGCAGCCTTTACTAAGTTACACAACCTGGGAATAAGCACCATCCCACCCAGCTCAATCTGGGTGATGAGTGAATTTTTATGGGGGAGGAAATCCCTTTAGACATGTTCATTAGCCCTGGAAATGGGTACTACATTGTCAGGTTCTCATAACTTCAGTGCTGTGGTTCTCCCCCTCCAAAAAAATAAAATAAAATAAAATAAAATAAAATAAAATAAAATAAAATAAAATAAAATAAAATAAAATAAAATAATTTAGATTGCATTGTTGATTCACCACTGGAAAGGGAGTTCATGATATAGCAAACAATATCAAACTGAGTAACAGCACAGTTTGTCTCGTTGTGCTTTAGAAAGTTCAAGATAAAAGAAAAAATCATCTGGAGGAAGGGAACAGGTAGATATACAAGAGGAAGAAAGACAGCTGAGGGGAAAGAGACAGTAGAACAAGGACACCCAGAGGGAGTGTCTGGTCCACATAATTCTAGGTATCATACTGATGTGAAATATCAAAGTAGACTTCCCTTTATACACTACCGCAGCATGTCTCCCAGTATTCCTGGCTTTTATGGTGGCACTGTCAGGTTGGAAAGAATGTTAGGATGTATACATCAATTTATAGTTATCTCTGTGAGTGCATGTGAATGTATGCATATACAAATCTGTCTCTCCCCCTCCCCCTCCCTTTTTCCTATGTCTAAATATATATGTACATTTCTGTGCATGCATTGTCAGTTTTCTCACAGCTTCTGCAAAGAACAGTTCCCAATATGAGAGGTGTCTTAGAGATTAGAAAGACACCTATCTCACTTGGTGTGTGAAGCTAGATGACTAGTTTTAACTGAAAACCTAACCATTTCAATTGTTCAAGTTAGCTGTCAGCAAGTATGAAGAGCTCATACTCCTAACTAGACAAAGATGTAAATCAGTCATTATTTAACAGATTATGATTAAATATGTCATGAAAAAAAGGTTCTACATTTCTGCTCAATAGATAGGAATAAGTCCTATGGATTAATGAATTTGCACCGGTGTATGAAATAAAGCAGAAGCAGATGTTTCTTACATTCTTATATTCACAAATTTATTTTTGTTGCATTAAAATAGGTGGTGTGTGTTGTTTTTTTTTTTTTTTTTAATTAAAAAGTATAAGATCAGTAATAATCTCTTTAGAATTAGTTACTGAAAATAAGACTAATTTCCAGTATAGCTATTTTTTCCACTTCTAAGCTTTTGCAGTAAAGCTGTTTTGTTTGTTTGTTTGTTTTACTATTTTTGAATATAATACAGAAGTCTAAGTGCATCTCTTCCAAAATACATATAAAGAAATTAACCTGCAAAGAAGTCATTGTATCATAGGAAGAAGTTCAGACTGTGGTTGAAACTGGACTATGATAAAATTGCTATCAATTCTTCTATACAATGCACCTGATTTTCTGATGATGGCCATATTAGAAATCAGTTGTCAATTGCTACAGATTTTCTAATGTGGACATGTATAAATGGTAGTTTAAAAGAAATTAAAAAAATGGAAACTGAGCAGAAAGAACAAGGTAAAACTTCCTGCTTGAACTGACCATTGCTACTGCTGTATATATGTATTTAAAAAATAAATTAAAAAATGATAGCAGGTATCCTGCCTCCTGTTCTTTTTATCAGGTCTATTTTATGTACCTTTATAAGGGAGCTCTACAGAGAGCTGTGCCCTTTCCTGAGCACTGAGAAGGATGAAAAGAAGTGATAGGTTTTTACTAGCTTGACACAGACAACCTTAAAGAACACAAGAAAGAAAAGAAAGAAAGAAAGAAAGAAAGAAAGAAAGAAAGAAAGAAAGAAAGAAAGAAAGAAAGAAAGAAAGAAAGAAAGAAAGAAAGAAAGAAAGATGCACATGCTGCACATAAAGAGTCCTCCAGAAAGTCTTGGAAATACTAAAAGTTCACGATGATTTTAACCTGATGCTTACTGGATAATGTCCAGCAATTGACAGCATAATACAATAGAAAGGACAGCATATATATAAGATTAGAATTAAAGCTTTGTAATACTTTTGTATCAAAATATGATACAAATAAGGCAAGATGCCCTGTCTATACCATGTAACTAAGTGTGATGTAGTAAATACTTGCAAACCAACAATACAGCCCCATTACAATCCCGGGCTATTATAGTATAAAGTAACAATACTGAAAAGTGAAGAAGAGATGAAGTAAAATCAGAGATGCATAAAACATAGAAGTGAATGATGGCTTATACCTGTACATCAGCTGGCAATGTCTAATCAGAAAGGTGAATATCATGCCATCATAGAAACAATGTTTTGCTTTAGATTTAAATGTAATTATTTTAAATTAGTTTATTTTTAATAGTTCACCTTAAAAAAAAAAAAAAAAAAAAGCTAAAGTAAGTGCACTATGCAAAGCCATAGGGAGATCAAAACAAAATGGAAGTTGTTTATATAACAACTGCAGCAAAATTGACAATGCATGTTGAGTCAAATGTAGCAGAGCAAGAGACAATTCTTTTATGTGTGCAGAGAGGCTTGAAAAATTTTTTGAGTTAAATGTTCAAGCATTTACAAAATAACAAATGAATCAAGATTTTAGAAATGTCTGAAGCTATTATTCTCAGTTCTGTCCCTCAAACTACCCCAAATCTTCTCCGTTCCATATATGCACATCACTGCCCTGCACACTGATAGGGACAGAAATAGCTTAGTTTCCTACCTTTTCTTCTTCCCATCTTTTATTATTATTATTATAGTTTATTTATTTATTTATTTGTTTGTTTTAACTTTAGTCTTTCTAGGCTTACTGCAACAAGATAGGGCAAACTTAAGCCCAAAGAAAACTGAGAACAGAGGTTTCCACAGAAAAATTAATTCTGCCCTTTCCTGCTTATTATTAACTGCACTTTCTGTCATGTGCATACCAGCTATTAGACAACTAGAAATCAGTTTTGTGGCTGTTGGTATTTGCTTATCTTTTCTGTTTGTCAGAGGCACCAACTTTTTTCCATATTTTATTTTTCTGCAGGATAAGAAACATAGTCTTAGAGACCAAATGCTGCATCCAAAGTCACAATAACTTAAATAAAAGATCTTGTGGATAGTCATTTTTTAAATGGGCATTTGGTATATAACATTGCAGAAATGTGTTCTGTGGCAAATTTCTCTGTATATTCTTACCTTAAATAGGCCAATTGTTAGGAGAGCTTTGCAAAATGCTATAAATAAAAATATAGCATTGAAAATGCTTTTCTCAAAGATAAAAACAAATCAAAGCAAAACAAAACAAAACAACTACTCATGTAACTTTTTAGTTTTATTTTTATTTTACTATTAAAAAACTCCCAAGAGATTTATATCAGCTCTAATAAGCATACTAGTGTTTTATACTACCAATAAAAGAAAATCCATTGATCTATTCACATAGATGTACAGTAATCGTGACAATGATAAAAATACTACATCTTCATAACAACAACAACAAAAAAATACATGTAGAATAAGATTATTTTTGTCCCTTACAAGACTATTCTATAGTAAAGTGCAGTTGATTAGTTATTTCTTTCTTTTTGATGGCAGTCTTTTGAGCAAATCCTGTGTAATGATCCCAAAGGACTGTTTTTCTCTCTCGTTCCACCTATCACCTCGCAATCCATGACCTTGATGTGAACTCTTTCTCAATGTTGTGGGGTAGAAAGACATAAGAGCTGACTTGTGATGTCAGAGACCACTACCACCACCACCAGCACCACCACCACCACCCTGCCCACACACACACACAAGGAGACTCCCCAGTTACCTGTCAACAGATATTGACAGTTTCTTTTTCTTTCATGTGCCAAGGGTGCTAGGGACATAGAGAATCTGTATTTCTACTAATAAGAGTTCAAGAATTGCAGAAACTGCTATTTAATCTAATCTTAATTTTTATATTTACTTTCTAAATATTTTGAACTTTCTTATGTTTTAGTCAATGTATCTGAGTTTAAACCCAAACAAAAAAAAATTTTGTCTATACACATTTGCCCCGATAATGAAATACTCCTTCCTCACTACTCCAAGGGAAAGGTTCAAGAAAAAGTCTGTACTAAGTATCTAAATCCAACATATTCTTTATCACTGACATTCACAAATAACCATCTACGTACAAAAAGTGTATGACTGCTGGTAGACATGGTAAACCTGTAGATTTGTTGATCAAAACCTTGGTCAGTTATTGCTGTGAAAGGATGAGGTTGTTGAGAAAAGCATGATAGACATAAACACAACTCGCCCATCCTTATGACAGACTGATTCAGAGAAAACCTTGTGAGGGGAATCTTGCAGAAATCCCCATCTCCAGCACAGCCATCTGTTCTTCTATTTATTTACAGCTATTTCTGTGTTGCTTACTATAGTGTAATTTCTGAGCCCATTATTTTATCAATAGCAAGAGTCTTTAGATTCTCCCAACATGTTGACCGTATTTTCATAAGGTGATTGTCTCATGGACACTTTCCCTAGCTGTGATCAACAACAACCCCAGTGCAACTGCAGAAATTGCTTAGAGGGATTAAAGCATGTTAACCAAGCTCAAATGCAATTTAGTTATAATAAGTGTTTTGTCCTTATGGAATAAGTTAGTCATACTGTCTGATTCTGTTTATTGTTTAATCTCTCACTTCCATCTGCTCTATTTCCTTCCCTTTTCTTGCTCCCCATATCCTGAATCTCTACCATTTAATCTCTGTTTCCCCCGTTACTTTATCAACATCTTTTTGTTTCTATTTTCTTTTTCCCTCTTTGTCTCCAGCAGTGTAAGAAAAATGCAAAAATGCTTGCTTCTTATTCCTGCTAACTGTTCTATGTCATTCCTGTACTTCTAAAGAATAAGCTACCTGAATACATGGGAGGAAAAAAAAAAAAAAAGGGGAAAAAAAAAAAAAAGCTAAAAGGCCATGCAGCTCCCTGGATAAATATGTTTTAGAACACATTTTCTCTGAGTGTTTATTTAAAGATATTTTAGCATGTTATTAGGGAAACAAAGCCATCAAACCTACATTTTCATGACTCTCAGTGATTTCATATCTGCATGGATTTAGCATGTTCAGACTATAGGTAAGTACCATGAAGTACCATGGCAATTTTATCTATATAACTAAGTAATTCAAGGAATACATAGTAATGATTCTCTTGCAGTTGAAAATAAACTGTTCCTGAGGAAAATTCAGAGCAGTGCTCTAGCTCAGTTGCTCTGTAGGAACTAATCTCTCTTCACTGGTACAGTGGGGAGCCTTGTCAGATTAGCTCCCTAAACTAGACACAAGGTTCATGAAACTGGTTCTGCCCAAGGCATGAATGAGCTCATGGGATCAAGCCCTGGAGCTATAGGTTGTGCATTGTATGAGAACAGAGGTGTGAAAGCACACTGACATGTCCTTCCACCCTAAGAAAGGAGTTAGCACTTAAACTCACATACAATTAAAATGAGGTGAGCTCACAGGATTTCATAAAGTAGCATATTTTCATAAAGCACAGCATACAGAGCTGTGCTTCATGAAAACTCCCCAGTAATTTTGCTGTGGATTTGTCAGAAGTTGCTCATGGTAAAAGAAATTTAAACTAAGCAGATCTCATGCAAGCCCATTTCAGGAGATTACTAAGCAGCAGACAGAGCAGTGATACATCTGCAGTGAGAATGATGAAGAATTTCTTGATGCATACTCAACCCAGCTATGTAGTACATGTAGATAGAGCAGGCCTGATGCATTTTCATCATTTCATTCATTCTTCATGAAGGCTGGACAAACCATAGCCTCAGGACCTGTCCCCATGTGTTCAAGCCTTAAGCAACACTCAACCTGTAAACATTCAGATTAATAATAATAATGTAACTGAAGTCTAAATTGTATCTTATGGACAAGTAAAGAAAATAAAAGTTAAAGCAGCAGTTATATATACATCAATATTTGCAGAATCTTTGTATTGAACAGTTGGAAAGGCTGCATTTATGACTACAGATATGCTCATAATGACAAGCTTCTATTTAAAGATTATATTTCTTTTTGGAAATGCTGAATGATCTCCAGTATTCATATGGCCCTTTTCTGTCTAATTTAATTGTATGTGGTATCCAGAGAACAATATGTTGTTGATCATTTTCATACACATACAAGTGCTTTTCCATACTCATTGTATACCAGGTCACTTGAAAACATTCCCATTTGTTTGTAATATGAAATAGTATTTCATATGTAATTTCATTATATTACAAAATAGTATTTGCAATGCAATGTTACCATATTCTGGAAATTATCTATACAATGACTATATCATATGACTGTATGAGTTGTTGAATACAAATTTATACTTAATTATACCTATGCCACTCCAGTCAAAGAATATCCACCTGGGTAAATAAAAATCTTTGTTGTAGTGGCTGATGTTGTTATTATTAAGAAAATTTAAAGCTTTTTTTTTTTTTTTTTTTCCCCAGGAGACTCCTTTTCTGTTTGGATAGCTCTGTGGATGCCAGTCACAAAATTCTGCTATTTTTCTTCCTACCATATTCCCTTGATATATGGTTGATTTTCTTGACCAGCCTCTCTACCCATACCAAAATCAGTTGTAAGGACAAGGATGTTATTAGAGGAAAGATGCCTCTTATGGCATCATACACATAAAAATCTCTGAGGCAGCTGTGAAAACTACTACATGAACTGTTATTGCGTTCAACTGAGTCATGATTTGTCCACTGAGTAGTAACTATATATATATATAGTTACTACTATTATATATATTATATTATATTATATATATAATATAATTATATATATATAGTATATAATATAATATAATTATATACTATATTATATATATATATGTAGTAACTATATATATATATAGTTACTACATATATATATATAATATAATATATATATATATATTATATATATTATATATATTATATATTATATATATATGTAGTAACTATATATATATATATAGTAACTATATATATATATATATTATATATATAGTTACTACTATATAGTGAATATAGTGAAAACCTATTATATGTACACCAAGAGGTGTACAGGTATGCAAGACAAGATCACATCTATAATTTATCACTGACAAAATATTTTGTATAATAACAGAAACTTCTTACATTTCCTGTGGGAAGGGAAGGGAAGGGAAGGGAAGGGAAGGGAAGGGAAGGGAAGGGAAGGGAAGGGAAGGGAAGGGAAGGGAAGGGAAGGGAAGGGAAGGGAAGGGAAGGGAAGGGAAGGGAAGGGAAGGGAAGGGAAGGGAAGGGAAGGGAAGGGAAGGGAAGGGGAATTCAAAAACTGTCACTTAACGAGTCTGGGATAATTGTCTACAGGGAAGAAAGCAGTTCAGGCCTCTCTGAGAACTTATGTCAGATGGATGTGCTCCTCAGGAAGGGGGCAGTCTGTCAGCATCATTTGTCAAGTAAGAAAGGCTAAGCTATACTAGATCATATTTACATAACTGCTGTATAATAGTGTGTAGTTTGGCACATTTTGGTCAAAACATCACTAAATTTTAGACTTGGGGATGAATAAAATAGTGCTCCTTCACAGAATGTGGTGACATATGCCACACTATCTGTGGCATTGAGATGAGGCAAGGCAAAGAAAACAAATGTCCCCATTAGTGGTAAGGACTTAGTTCTGGTTCAATATGCCATGACTCCTCTCCAAGGTGCATTTCATTAGCTTCTTTCAAATAAATACAGAAACTGAAGGAAAGTATCGTGCAGTGCAGCTATTAGAATAAATTGTGCTGAAAAATGTGGGCTGGCTATCTGAGCAATAATGATGACAGCATGGAGGCAGTTATGACAATAAATACTTGACAACAAACAAAAAACAGGAGCCTAGACCAGGCTCTACGTCAGTAGCATCCATATAAAATATCAACTTTCTTCATATATGCATAGACATATGCTTTCCCCAAGCCTCTGGAAAGTGCATTCATAGAAAGAACAGATGAATGCACCCAAGAGCTGAACAATGTCTTCATGACCTGGATACTCAACAGAGAATGAGATCTCACCATCAGGAAAGATCAGCTGATCTTGTTGTTCAACAGACTCAGTGTTCTCAATAGCCGTGTTGTTGCCAAGGTAGATCACAGGTGATAGCCTTTTATACTGTCAATTTCTATTCATCTTTTCAAAATTTGCTTTTCTTCTACTATATTTTTTTGCTTCCTAGAAAAGTTTATTTCTGAATACATGACTGTCATCTGTTGTGAATAAAGAAATAGTTTCCTTCCTGAAAAAGCAAACAAAGAAACAACAACAAAACACACAAAATGCTACTTTATATTCTTACTTTTCTCAGTGAAGACTGGGGCTGTTATTACTGAAGGTTTTTTTTCTAGTATAAGTTCCTGGAAACAGGCTTTTCTAGTGTTGTAGAACATCTGGCAGAATTGGTAAAACATTTAATTTTTCATTTTTTCCCCTTAATTTGTATAGTGTTACCTTCACTGTCTGTTTCTTGTTATGAATTTCTCTGCTACTTTAAAGAAACTCTTGACACTATACTGTCTGCTTGTGTTGGCATTTATAAAGAATGCTGCTGCTCTTCAACTGGTGATACACATATTTCACATACAAGATGATCTTTCAGAATGAAGGGTTTAGGGCAGGTTTCATGGTCATTTGCAATTTAAATTATAGAGTGCTGTTATAAAGTGTCAATCTACAATAACTAGATGAGGGAGCTCAAGGCCAACACAGAGATCCAGATGCTTTTCCAAATACATTTGCTGCTGCAGTAAAGGTGGACTTTAGATTTCCCCACTTAACAGTAGCTTGTTCTTACTTCCTTGATAACTATTTGCCATTCTTTCTGTCATGTCAATACCAATTTTTGTGGTATTGCAATATAACTTGAGCCAATTTAATAACTTTGGTTAAAAAAAGAGAGAGATTAGCACAGATATAAAGAGTAATTGGAAGAAGACAGATCTCAAACTAGTTAAATTCCCAAAGTAATACAATGTTGGGTGACACCCTAAGACACAGATTCATGTTCCAGCACTGAAGATTCCAGAGCCACACTAACTACTGAACACTGAAAATTTTCTTAGGAGTAACTTTAGCAATAAAGGTACAAAAAGAGCAAAGTACGCTATTAAGGATTGTCTTATGTGCTATTGTGGTAGGCTTACCTTGGCTGGCTGCCAGATACCCATCCAGCTGCTCTCTCACCTCCCTTCTTCAACAAGACAGTAGCAGAAAATAAGATGAAAAAGCTTCTGAGCTGAGATAAGGACAGGGACATCATTTACCATCACATGTTTGCCATCACAAGCAAACAGATTTGACTTGGGGAAAAATAATGTAATTATTGGCAATTATGAAAAAGGGTGGTAAGAATCAACACCTAAAACACCTATTGCTCCCACTTTTCCCAGGGTCAAACACAATGATTCATTCCCAAATTCTCTACCTCCTTCCTGCCAAATGGTACAGGGAGGAAGGGGAATGGGAGCTTTTGTCAGTTCCTCTCTGTAAATCCTTCCTCCTCACACATTTTCCCTGCACTAGTGTGGTCTCTCCATGGGCTGCAGCTTCCTTCTGGATTTGTATATCCACTTGCTCCAGTGTGGGGTCCTCCACTGGCTGCAGCGTGGAGATCTGCTCTGGCATGAAACTCTCCACAGGCTGCAGAGAGACAACCCACTTTACTAGGATCTGTACCACAGGCTGCAGGAGAATCTCTGCTCCAGAGCACCTTCTCCCCCTACTTGTTCTCTGACCTTGGTGTCTGCAGGGCTGTTTCTCACATGCCTTTTTTATTCAATTTTTTTTTTTTTTTTCACTCAGTCCTCACTGCTGTTCTGAAGTTCTCAAGTGCATTCCCCCAAGACACCGTCACCTTGGCTGCTGTGCCCACCTATGCCCTGCAGTAGAGGCATTTTTTTTACTTTTTTTTTAGGGGGAGGATTTTCTGTGTTGTTGCATGTAGATGGTTAGCAAAATACTGTAAAAATACTGTAAAAATGCTTAAAAAGGTGAACAGAGAATAGGTATCTGATAAGTTCAGAGGTCTGCACTTGTTTCATATGTGTTTTTCACCCCATCTTGTCTGTAATGCCAGACATTTTGTTTCCTGTGCAATGCTAATACATCATCAATTCTTTATAAATAGGATTACTTTCCTCACTGCAAACTCTAATAGGCTTTCTGCACAACAGTTGTAGACTCTGTCATATGTAATACTAGCTCCTATTGTGTTGGTGGGTATGGATCCCAGAGAGCCACTGCATAATCTGTGCTCTAACAGTTATCAGGAAGTCATCAGTAAGATTAAAAAAAATGGCTTTCACAAGTACATTTTGCCCATTGATAGCAATGGGTGTAGTTAATTTAATGGAATCAGAAGGTGGGAGGAATAAGTATTGTGACATTTCCTCTGGACTTTGTAAGACAAGTTGTGTTTCAATTACTTACATTAGTATACATTTAACCTCTTTCCATTATGAAGTTCCAGACATTGTACCTCTTCAAATCACCTGAGGTAAGTTGGAAGACTTTATCTAAGGGACAGCCGGAAAATGGCTGTGAGCTGTCATTTTGATTTTCATAATTTTCTATTCTAGAAATATCAGCCTCTCTGCAAAAAACATATTATTGTTTCTCTCTACCTTCAATGTTTTGCATTTCGAATTCCTTTTACCATAAAAATACATTTTGCATTACACAGCTCTTATTTTCACCTTTATGGATCGATTAGGTTGTGTCTCTTCTGTGTTCCCAGACAAGTGCCAGTGAAGTAATTTCCAAGTGAACACAGTAGTTAAGAGTGCTTGGCATTTTCCCCAAGTGTAGCTAAAAAGGAAAAAACACCAAGGACCTTAGCAGAGATGAAGCTGGGTTAAATCTGATCTGCCTACAATGAAGTATTTTGAAGATAATAAAGGGAGAAAACTGATGTTAGAAATTTGCTATTGATTGTCTGACTTAAGCAAACAGCATAAAAATCAAAAGAATTTCTGTGCTGTAAAATGAGTCAAGTAATCAGGAAAAATCTGAGGGATGAAACAAAGATGATAACACATAAGAAATTGTACAGTGTACTCCAATATTCACTGGGATCAACATAAAGAGGCCTCAACCTAGTCTGTATTTGCACCTGAATTCTGAGACCTAGCCAGTTTAATACACTGGGACTATTTATTAGAACTGGGTGGAATTTGACAGTGAATTTTCAGAAAGCTCTGTATTGCCGAAACTGTAGTTCCATTCCAATGACTATTTAATTATCCATACAGAAAGGAACAAGCTAGTATAAATGAACAGGGGATAGTGACCCCAAAATAGCTAATAAAAATTTACTAAATTGTTCACTGGGCTGTGGAAAAAAAAAAGAATAAAAAAAAAAAAGGCTTTAACCTGAGTTTCCCACATTGTAGATAAATGCCCAGAGACTTTGATTATTGGACACTTTAAGGAGAATCCCAGTTCCACCATAAAATCCAGCCTGTGCTGGAAGAATATCGTGAACTGATATTTTCTAATGAAACCCTTTTTTATTGTGAAACTCCTAGTGTACTTTTTTTTTAGAGCATTAAGCAAGAACGTGTGACTTGTAGCATCAGGGACTATTCATAAAGAATACATCAGTTGTTTTGGAATACCTCAGCATTTACAGCACTAGCTTGTAAATTCCTACTCTACTTCATATATTATCGGCAGTGAGTTTCTCAGAAACGCTCTTAAGAAGTATTTACATGCCTGACTCCTAAATCCAACCTTCCTAGATCCATTTACTATACTATTCAGAGCTTCTCAGGGCAGCTTCAAGACAGAAATAACATCACGTTTTTACTGTCAGTGCTAGAATGCCCCCCAGCCTGGTTTTATTTAACTCCCTGTTTAAGATCTCACTGAGCTGTTGTCCCTAAGAGTAAGCCCCCCATAACTGTATCCCTCCATATAAAAACAGGGGGTGACAATGCTTCCCTTCAGGAATGGTTTAATAATAAATATTTTAGACCTATTCGTTCTGTAGCAAGTACTACTGATCTGTACCTCCCATACTAAGCAGCAGGGTTTCTCTCCAGCACAGCAAAGAGAAGAACCAGTGTAACAGGCCTGTTTTCAGCAGAGTTTCAGAGGGCTGAGGAGGAGCAAATATTCTAAGAGTTATCAGAGAGACTGCAATAGTCAGGAGTTTCAAGACCTGTTGCAAGTCAGGGTGTTGGGAGAATTGTATCAAGTGGATTGTCCTCAATTTGAGTATTGTAAGACTGCTCAGGGGAAAGCATGTCCTGGAACGATTATGCCTAATGCTAAGCCAAAGAAATCCTCTCTTCACACCACTGCACTGGAGTGTCCTTGGGGGCTGCATTAAGAACTGACTGTGCCTAGGTAATTTATAGATGTAGTTTGGTGTGACCTTAATACCAACAGAGAACTAGAACACGCAATCTAATTTCATTTTGAATCTTGTAACAGACTTCACTGTAGACAAAGAAGTGTAGTATTTAGCTGGCAAATGAAGTCTAAACCTGTGGAAAATCAAGTCAGTGAATTTCTTAATGACATTTTCCACTTCCCCAGTGACCTTCATCTGATGGTCTAAAAGCACTTTACAAAAATATACATTTGTTACACTCAAAACTAGTTGGAAGATTATGCTATTTTGTTTCCTTCCCTGTGGAAAACATTGACTTATCTGAAAAAAAAAATAAAAACTGGAAAAACAACTTTTGACTGGAAACAAAAACTCTCCATTCAAAAATACTTCTGTAGATTTTGGTGGGAGTTGCATAGGTAATTCCTCTTTATTCAGTTCTCCAGTTCTTTTCTGTGAACTGTAGCTGGTGATCATAACATACCTTGTATAGTTTTCCTATTCCTCCCCTACTCCCCCACAAAATGAAGTTCTAGGAGCATATGTGACTATGCTACATAACAACTGAAGAGATAAAACAGGTGTGGAAACACTATTTCATACTCAGAACCATTTTTTACTTTCTCATAAACATAACTTCTAGATAGGTTTTTAAGTTATCAGAAACATTCTTTGCAATTTTATGTTTAGAGACTAGTGATGGTGGTCAGCAGGATTGTAGTGACTTACCCCAAAGCATGCTCCAGAAGACTAAAACAATTTTATAAAACATGTTATATATGTTTCTGTTATGTATTCCAGCGCCTAATCCCCCTGAGAGAATGACGTGCAGTGTCTGCCACTAATTACTATTTGTGGTGACCAAGCTCTGACAGCCCACTCTCTCACTTCTAACATTTTGCCACCCACAGATGTATAGTTTGGCCTATGTCTAGCCTATATTTATTTATTTATGTTTGCTTTGCTTTGTTTTGTTTTCCCCAAAAATTACAGCAACTCCATGGTGAAACTAGAAATACACCTCTGTGTGCTTAAAATTTAGATACATACATCTTGCTATTTCCACCAAACACATTTTAAGATTGCTAGTGTTTTGTGTAATTGAATGAAATCAAACAACAGGAAAAAAGATAACATGAAAGTGAAAAGCAGTGATGAATAAATTAATGTGTGCTCTATCATTGTCAGAATTATCCAACAAATAAAAACAGCCTCTAAAAAGAAAACTCGAAGGATTCAGCACAAAAGTTATTGAAAGACAACAAAGAGGCTCAGGCAAAGTATTAAAAGAATGAGGATAACTGAAGAGATGATGTAACACAGTAGGAAACACAGCAATCTGCTAGGAATGGTGAAAATGTGAAATGAAAGGAAAATTGTAGAAGAGGTTAAGATAAATAACAAAGTTTTCTCTTATTCAAGATCATATTGAACAAGAGGTCATTGGAAGAGACAGTAGAAATTCTCAGAGCTGGCCTGAGTAATTTACTGACTGAAGAGACAGACATAACTAAAGCACAATCAGAAGAATTCTTCGCTTCTGTGTTCACACAGAAGGCTTGGGGACAGATGTCAGAAATAGACATAAATTTCCCAAGAGAGCAAGAAAAAATACCGAAGGAGGTAAGATTCAGCTAGAACAGGTGATCAAGGAATTAGAACATCTGAAGCTTAACACAGCTCCAAGACGTGGAAGTATCCCCTTGAGGTTTCTAAAAAAAAAAAAAAAAAAGTTGCAAAAAGGCATGGGAGAAACATTTCCAGATGGAGCTGAAACCTCTTTGAAAACAAGTATAACATGAATAGAGTATATGAACAAATATAGTTTAGACTAAGTGAGGCCAGAACCTGGTTCATCCTTCTCCAGTCAGTGTGGAAAGCAAAACAGAGAGCACGCAGCCCACTGCCTGAATCCCACAGCATAAACTCTGTGAAACCACTGCAAAAGGGAATTTACCTACTCAAAGTAAAAACATTGAACTTGTTTATTTGTCTGTTTGTTTGCTTTTAGGAGGAAACTTACATTTCAAGAGTAAGTCTTACTGAGTGTAGGATTCAACTGATCAAAGGTCCATTTCTTCACCTGGGCTGCTTTCAGTAAGTCTTCTGTTCAAACATGAAGGCAGAGAGTTAATCAGACTGTGCTTTAGCTGTATCTGTCTCTTCAATCAGTAAATCACATTTTAGCTTGCTGCTGTGTCTGAAATAGTCTACCCTTACATTCAGTGGGAAAAAGGCAGGCACTTTCAGGGCTTGAGTCCAGTCAGCCTTAAAGAGCATAGCTAAAACTGTCCAGTTAAAGCACACCTGATGAAAGTGTGCCTACATGTATTTCTCTTTGTCACTAAAAAAAAAATATGCAATTAGTAGCTCATATGTACATACTCACATTGTAGATATCTGAAGATGAGTAAGGCAATTCCTACTACAAATATTTTGAATCTATAAAGTGGTTCAAGACCAAAAGCTAAATCAACTAAAATTATTCTTTTATTCTCAGATCTTGCTGATAAGGTCTTGCATCCTATTCTATCTGGACTGGAAAAAAAGTCACAAACAACACACTTAGAAGTGATACTAACATGTAAGAAAAGATTTTTCTAGGGAAGATACTTCTCATGTCAGCCATTTCACGCATATCTGCATATATATATGGGTGCTGATCATTATCATGTATGATAATAAATTATAGAAATTTCTCTGTCATGAATTTGGTTGTCTTTATCTTGTCTTTATCTTTCCTGAACAATTCACAACTCATTTTCCTACAATATGTATGAATATACCCAAGCTCAGTTTACTAGTACAGATAGACAGAAAAATCAGAGATGGAGCTACATTAAGGTAAATTAGAAAAGCAATGACAATATCATTTCATTTGGACAGAGATATAAATGAAGATTTTGGTTTTCATTTTAACTGAACTGGCAAGAGTAGTCCATTTGGAACGCAACAATGAGAACAAAACATTATGCATCACAAGCTGGTGTCTCTGCTTTGCTTGCAAACTCCAAAAGGGTCACTCCAAAGGGCATATTCAATGACAAAAACAAAGGCAAAATCCAGGTCATAGTGGACAAAGTTGAGAGAATGAAGACAAAGCAGTAGGAGGTGGCAGACAGTATTCCCCCGCCCCCCCCCCCCCCCAGTGGTCTTTCTTATATTCTCAGTTTTGTGTATTCACCATGCTGGCTCTTTAATTCAGTCACTCTATGAAAGACTTTTAATTGTCCATCTTCTGTAAGGAAGTGAGTGGAAAAGGATTTCCATGCTCCATAGCCTACATTGCAACCCTTCTGTATATGCCCCAAACAAAAAGCAGTGCACCACAGTATCTGCATAATGATGTCCTATTTCATTGTAGGTTAGGGAGACAAGGAAAGTTTTCCTTGTCTCAGAGGAGTAGCCCAGACACAGTGCATCACAAGCTTGGAAATAACTACAGGTTGTGTATGTATTTTTTATGCACAAACACGCTAGATTATGCAAATTTGATTTTACCTGATGTGCCACCAAAAGAGAAAACTTGAGAGAGAAAAATAAAAAATAACCCACCATACTTTTCATAAAATTATACACTCCTGTTCTTTGTTGTTTCAAATTTTTACAAAATCAAGGTTTTTAATTTTGTGAAAGTTGATCTTCTTATTTTCCGTATTTACTTTTTTTTTTTTTTTTTTTTTTTTTTTTTCCTTTGGCAGATATTAGAATTAGAAAGAAAAAAGACACAGACAGAAAACTATTGTTCTTCCTCAATACCTTGTTGCTGTTGTTTTCTGCTTGTATGTTTTTCAAAAATACAGATAAAGGAAAGATTCCACTCTACATAGTCAAAGAAAATACTATAAAAACTCAGAACCATGATATATGCAATGATAGGAAGGGCAGTAGAGAAAAGAATTGCATCTCCATACAATCTTGAAAGCACCATTTCCTTGCAGTTTCATAGGTTTGTTGAATTGCCTTCAAATAGAACATGAAAGGTATATACCTATCCTAAGGACAGTCAAGCTTGTATGGCCAAAAAAGAAAAAGGCAGTAAACGTGAGTTTAAAATACTCAAATTCTTTAAAGATAATTTTTTCAAGTACTTAAAGTGTCAATTCACCTCATCATCCCTCCCAAGTACAGATGAGTTTCATGTAGCATGGGGCTCCAGGACTAAGACTATGACATGAAACTTTAACAGCTTTTGCCTTCTGTGCTTGAATATTGAGAACACAAAAGATTATTTTCATGAATGGAAAATTTTTGTTTAGCCAAAACTTGCCATTTTATCCATGTTATCTGATACACTGGATTTAATTTCCTATTTGAACGGTGTTGTTGAGCTGATTAGTTAGGAACTGACCTTCATCCTTTGCATTTGTGTTCTTCTGCAACTGCAGAGAATACAAATAAAATATAATGGAAAACTTCCCCTCATTCCTTTCTATCCATCTGTCCTTATAAAACAAAAGTATTCTGAGTAAAATACTGCCTTTACCAAAGTCAATAACAAAACTTCTTGTTGACATCATAGAGAAAATAATTTTACAGTACAAAACAGTCTGAAAATCACTTGACATTTCTACCATTTATCCCTGTTTTTGTTTATGTATAAGTAGATACCAATAAACATTTATTTGCATTGCCTTAGAGAATGGTTTCATGTCACCTATTGAAAGCTTTAGTTGGTTACACCACAATATTGATCTTTTTCCAGCTGTTGCAGCTATTTTGATCGCTGGGTACTGGACATCAAAGAGAAAATGTTTCTGGTAAATGTAATAAATAAAGGTAATGGTGCAAAGCTGTGAGAGGGTCCTAACATTAGTCTTGAGGAATACACACCAGCAAAAACACTTGAAAAAAATCAATGTAAAGGTCTCAGCTTTATTCAGACATCTAAGTGAGCAATACTTTGGAAAGAAAAGTACATAATTGGGAAAAGTCACTGTGACAGTCCTATGGCTCTTTCAAGTGGGGGAATAAAATAATATACCCTATTTTGCAGCAGAGTTTTAAAAATCTAAAGTTTTTTTCATATTTCTGCTGCTTGTAAAGTCATGTTTAAGCACTCACAGCAAACACTTGATGGATTCTGTAGCCAAAGTCTGCCATCAGTTGATATATTTTTAGTAAAGTTCATGGATGATAGCAAACTGTGCATAAAATATTACAAATGTCTTTGCTGTTCTGTGCAAGTCACTCAAGTCACTCTTGTGGAGTGCTTTCTCTTTCCTTTCTTTTTTTTTTTTTTTTTTTTTTTTTTTTTTGCGTCTTATTCTCGCTTTAATTGTTACAATAATTCAAAGAGTTTAACTACCAAGTTTGCCTAGCATAATAACCAAAATTTATGTGTGTGTGTGTGTGTGTATTTTATCATTTTGGTTGTAATTGATTTTTTTCTGCTAGAAATGACACATTTCTTAAAACATGAATGCTTATAATCTTACTGATGTTACACTAGCAAGCAATCAGGTAAAGTGAGACAGTGCACATAATATATTGGCTTCAGCAGAAAATGCTCACAGAAAGCATCTTGAAAGAACAAGTTCATAACCTCTCAGTTTTGAACCTTTAGTCACTTATGGGAGAAAATAAATATTATTTTAAAAGTTATATAAGCCTCTAACTTCCTAAGATATCAAATGGAATGGAAAGATGATTTGTTTTGAACTACCTTTGACTCTTTTTGCACAAGCTTTTAAGAAAATCTTGAAGGAGAGGAGGACCAGGAAGTCCATAAAAAGTCAGAAAATATTATTTTCATGCTGCCTTATGTCTCATTTTGTTTATCTTCTTAGTACCATCTTCTGGTTTTCTTCCCTTTTCTTTCATAATATTTCTTAAAATCTTATATTACCTCAAATTTTAAGTATTTATTAGATACCCTACTGAATAGACTCCTATAAGAGATGAGGGTGCACAAATTTTAAAGTATTTTCTCTTACAGCACTCTGTTTTGGAATAGCGATATATTACACACATGGGAAACTAAAGCATCGAGAAGCTAGTAAACAGGCCAAAACAACAACAAAACATAATTCAGGCATCTAAATTTGAATATATATGTAATTTAGAAACCAAAATCCTAAATTTGCTATCTTTAAGACTTCCCATTCAAAACATCTTAGAAATTTCCAACTTCTGAACATCCTTTATTTTGTGACCTTAAAGAACTCTCTAGGTAACTGCAGCTGAATTGCGACACATCCTTTAAGCACCTAAACTCTAAGAGATTTGAGCAACTCAGCATCTAGCCTTTAAATGAATCTATTTGCAGACACCAGTCATTCCTTTGCTTAAATCTCCTGAGGAATATCATCAGCATGCACTCTCAGAGCATGCTAAATGTACATATTAAAATCCTAGCATTGAGGACAGAACTTGAAAACAAGCATAGCTGAATGACCAAAAGATAAATTTAAACACTGGCAACTCTAATATGTTACATTTTTGATGCCTAAATTGATATCTAAGCCCTACCAAAGCAACTGCTACCAGGTGGAGTCAAATCATTCTAGTATCTTCTTTATCTAATAGAGTGACTCATGAAAATACCCAACAGATAAATGAGAGGCTTTCCCATTCTGTTTGTTACAAGAACTCGGTCATAGGCATGGCTGTGAGGAGCTGCCTCTGTACCGGGAAAGCACAGACCAGGTTACTCTTCTCTACATAGATACCTACAGATGTCTTTCAAAAGGGGCTCTGAATCCTGAATCCCACAGACATACTGATGTCTTAGCTCAAAAGACAGGATTTCAGATGTTCCCTTCTTTTATCATCTCCCAGGATGTACCTCATTCGTCCTGTTCCCCACCATGCTGGATGCTATGCCCTTCATTCCTACTTATCTCATCATTTAAATGCACATTCGTGGGTTAAAATAAATTAATCCTGTACTTACCATTTGGAGCTCTGTAGATGAGGAATCCCTTACCTCCAATCCTGTTTTGTGATTTTGTTAGTTCATCTATTTAGGCCATAAATAAATAAATAAATGCATTTTAAATGAAATGTTTAGCTTGGCTCATGAGGTCTAATCATGTACATTTTCCAAGTTAGTAAAAACAAGGTGCATCTCAGTATATTTCCAGTTAAATTGTTAAACTGCAGTTTTAATTAGCTCATAATCATAGACTGGTTTGAGTTGGAAGGGACCTTCAAGACCATCTAGTTCCAACCCCTTCAGCATGGGCAGAGACATCTTCTACTGGATAGGTTATACAAAGCCCATCCAACCTAGCCTTGAACACTTCCAGAGAGTTCTTTGAATTATCTAGGCAACCTGTTCCAGTGCCTTGCCACTCTCATAGTAAAGAATTTCTGCCTAATATCTAATTTCAATCACCTCCCTCGACCTGCTGGTCAAGCTTCTTTTGATGCAGCCCAGGATGTGGTTGGCTTTCTGGGTTTCATGCTCACATTGCCAGCTTACATTGAGCTTTTCAACCACCAGTACCCCCAAATCCTTCTCCACAGGGATGGTCTCTACCCACTCATCTCCCAGCCTATATTCATTCTTGGGATTGCCTTGGCCCAGGTGCAGGATCTTACACTTGGCATTGTTGGGCTTCCTGAGGTTCACATGGACCCATCTCTCAAGTCTGTCAAGGCCCTTCTGGATGGCATCCCTTCCTTCCAGCATGTTGACTGTACCACTCAGCTTGGTTTTGTCTGCAGACTAGTTGAGGGTGCTCTCAATCTCACTGTCTATTTGACCAACAAAAATGTTAAATAACACCAGTGCCAATACCAACCCCTGAGGAAAAACACTCACCACTAGTGTCCACCTGGATGTTGAGCCGTGGGCTGCAAATGTGTGTGTCACCATCCAGCCAATTTCTTATCCACTGTCCATCCATCAAATCCATGTCTCTCCAATTCTGAGAAAAGGATATTATGTGAAACTGTGTCAAATATTTTGCTTGCAGTAGTCTAGGTAGATAATGTTAGTTGTTTTAAAGTAATGCAATATCTTGTATTAATTTAAAGTAACACAAGAATAAAGGAATATGACATGATAGGAATGAAAGGGATGGCACTTAATAGTGGAATAATAATGACATAAATAGTATTCTTGAGGACTTTTTCTTAGTAAGGTAGCATCTGTGTATTATTTTCCTACTAGTTTTTTTTGTTTGTTTTTCCTCTAGAATGATCCTAAAGTCTCACATGACATAATAAAATAATTCCCACTTCGGCAATTATCCCTTCAGAATGTGAACAAGCTGTTCTGAAAAGTTTTGTTGTTGTTGTTTTTTCTTGTGCTATCAATTTACAATTACACAGGCAATAATAATGTTTCTTAAATTTTCTTCTGTGTTTTGCATATTTCAACTGTCTAAGTTAATAAGGCTGCACATTTATACCTTATAAAATCTGAATCAGTTCAAGAATAAGGGCTCACTTCTGCTCTGCTGAATTTTGCAGTTTGCCACTGATTTTCACAAGAAAACACGTCGAGGTCTATATGCAGATAACAGAGATCAGTTGTTAGCCAGTACATCTCAACCAGTCCATAATAACCTGTTGGGGTTGGAAGAGTTCAAGCCAAAAGCTGTTGATTTCCCTAGAGCCAATCAAAATGATAGATGCAGTGGTGAAAGATCACAGCTGACTGGGTTTAGTCCTCTCATCACTAGCTGCAGATGGCATGTAATTTAGGGATGCCCATTTGGTGAAATTTGCCAGCTTCTCTTGAGATCACACATATGGGTTTGCATTTAAAAAACAATTGTACCAGGAATAGCATTTTAAGCAACAGATGTAAGTATTGAAAATAAAAAGATGCCCAAAAAGAAGAATATACTCATACAAAAGAATGGAAAGAACCTTTCTTATGCTTTACAACACACCATCTGACGTTTTACAAAAAAAAAAAGGACAGAACATAACTATTAAAGTCAATATACAACACTTGCCAAACCTCCTAAATTAGATATGGAATTCTGTCTTTAGAGTTTATGGCTTTCAAGCATTTTATATGTATTTATTTATTTATTTTCCCAACTTCATATTTCAAAGCCACAATCTCAAGTCCCCACATAGTAAAGAACTGTCCTTGAAAGTACTATGAGTTGGGCTGATCTCTTTCTTTACTTTGAAATGTAGATTTAGGTAAAGGGAAATGCACAACCAGACTATTTGCTGTATTTTGTCCTTAATTCTGATTAGATAATTTTTGCAGTTTTTAGGCATTTACCCAAATGACTGACATATATATTTTCATCCCATTGTATAACTAAAATAAAGTCAAGTACTAAATGAAGAATTAATTTTACAAAATTATCATATCCGTAAAACAGCTCTCAGAGCAAATAGCAATACTGAACTAAGACAATTAAAAGAGCAATTATGTCTACAACAAAAATCCACAGAATTTTCAATTTGTATAACACTGCACCAAAATTACTTTCACAAGGCATATACTTGATTTCCATTTTTCTTTTTAGGAATAATTATGGACATTTCCTGAAAATGAGATACCTATTGCTTGTGTCTGCTTGAGCAATGTAGGCTGTAAGTCTCTCAAATGAAACATAAAAATAACTTAATTAGGACGTTAGGTTTGAACATATACTTTCACAGTGATTATTTCTTCACAGGACACAGCTGTAAATCAGTCTCCTGATTTAAATGATGTGGTATGCAGAAAAACATGTAAATTGTGTCATTAGTAAGCAATATTATGGTTTTCTGGCTGTTCATAAGACACATTTTTATTTGTGAGGTAGGAAGGTGGAGAAAGAGTGCTCTTTTACAGATCCACTGAATGTGAAATTAGTTCTACAAAGGAGAAAGTAAAATGATCTCAGTGCTGAAAGAGCTAATGCTCTCAATAACTTTCTTTAGTTTTTGGTTAACGTTGAAGTGGTCAGGCAGTTGGGCTTGATGATCTTTGAAGGTCCTTTCCAACTGAACTATCCTATCCTATCCTGTTCTATCCTGTCCTATCCTACACTTGTCTGTAAAGAAGAGCCACAAGCATTGCATATATATTCAAATCAGTTGGAGCTATACACTTCTGCTGTGTTCTAATACATATTTTTACATATTTTTACCTACTGTTTTAATTGCTAGCAAGTTTAGAGTACACTGCTATACAAGTTCAGAAGACTTCTGTTTAATCATCATGAGCCCAGGATGAATGGGCAGCTCTTATGTTGTGCGTACAAACCTAGGGATACGAAGAAATAACATATATGACTTCAGTTTTTTAGTTGGAACAACAACAAAAAAATAAGTAAGTGTTAGAAGGTATGGCCTAATTCTCAAAAAATAAATGAATGAATAAATAAAAGGCCTCTTAGCCTTAATGCAAAACTGATTTTGAGAACCATTATAAAAACATACATATATAGTAGTACACACAATATATATATAGTATATTGTCTATATGTCTCTCTATACATGTATATATATCGTATACTATATATTGTATATAGTATACAAGGTCTTGTCTTGAGATTAATAATGGATATGACAGGATTGAAAGTTTATAGGTAAGAATCGGGGCTAAAGCCAACGAGTCAGATGTCCTGGTGGACATCTGTTATAGACTGCTTAACCAGGCTGAAGAAGCAGACAAAATATTTTACTAGCATCTGGGAGAAATCTCACAATCGCTAGCCCTTGTTCTCATGGGAAATTCAATGTACCAGATGTCTGCTGGAAATAGAAAACTGCAGAGAGGAAACAGTCTAGGTGATTTCAAGAGTGTGTGGAAGATAAATTCCTGACGCAGCTGGTGAGTGAGCCAACCAGGGACAGTGCCCCACCCCACCCCCCCACCCCCTTTTATTGTAAATAGAGAAAGACTTATGGGTGATGTGGAGGTTGTAGATGATCTTGGGCTCAGCAGTCATGAATTAATAGTTTTCAATTCTTGGAAAAGTTAGGGAAGGGGGTTAGCAGAACTGCCACCTTGGGGTTCCAGAGGTCAGACTTTGGCCTGTTAAGGAGACTGGTTAGTGGAGTCCCTTGGGAGGCAGTCCTGAAGTGCAAAGGACTCCAGGAAGTCTGGACACTCTTCAGGAAAGAAATCCTGAAGTTACAGGAGCAGGCCATCCCCACATGCTGAAAGATGAGCTGGTGTGGGAGAAGATTGGCCGGGCTGAACAGAGAGCTGTGGATAGAGCTCAGGAAGAAAAAGAGGATTTATGACTTTCAGAAGAAGGGGTGGGCCACTCAAGAAGACTACAAAGACATCATGAGGCTGTGCAGGGAGAAAATTAGAAGGTCCAAAGCCCAACTGGAGCTCAATCTGCCTATAGCCATTAAAGACAATTAAAACTATTTTTATAAATACATGAGAAAAGGAAAGCTAAGAAGAATCTCCATCTTTTATTGGATGTGTGGGGAAACACGGTGACAAGAGATGAGGAAAAGGCTGAAGTACTTAATGCCTTCTTTGCCTCAGTCTTTAGCAGGAGGACCAGTTGTTCTCTGGGTACTCAGCCCCCTGGGGCTGGCAGATAGGGACAAGGAGCAGAATGAATCCATGAGGAAATGGTTAGTGACCTGGTACTCCACATAGATGTATGCTACTCTATAGGGTCAGTACTATTGAGCAGATTACAGGGGAACAATCACCTCCATGGTCCTGCTGGTTACACTAATCCTGATAAACAAGAACAGGCTGGGAGAAGAGTGGCTGGAAAGATGCCCATCAGAAAGGGACCTGGGGATATTGGTCAAGAGCCAGCTGAATATGAGCCAGCAGTATGCTCAGGTCAAGAAGGCTGACAGCATCCTGGCTGGTATCAGAAATAGCATGGCCAGCAGGAGTAGGGAAGTGATGGTCCCTCTGTACTTGGCTCTGGTGTGGCCACACCTTGAATACTGTGTTCAGTTTTGGGCCCCTCACTACAAGAAGGACATCAAAGAGCTGGAGCATGCCCAAAGAAGGACAACTAAGCTGGTGAAGGGTCTAGAGAACAAGTCTTATGAGGAGTGGCTGAGGGAGCTGGAATTGTTTGTCTTAGAGAAAAGAAGGTTGAGGGAAGACCTTAAAGAACTTTACAATTACCTGGAGTAATTGTAAAGGTATGTAGATGAAAGTTTAGACACTAAAACTTCAATAACAGTTCAGCTCACATCTGATTTCAAAGTTAACAGGTTCATACTACCTACCTCCAGACACCAAAATTAGGAATCTACTCACCTTAAGTATTCTCTGTGTGAGAACTTATACACATACATATCTACAGAAAACCAGTCAGACACCTAAGCTTTAGATTCTTTGCATGTACAGAACAAACCAGTCTTAATGTGTCTGAAAAAAAATCATCAGACCTCAGAGCTGGGATTCAGATGTCAGATGTCTTTTCTCTTATATTCCGAAAAAGGTTCAGTTCAGAAGTTTTCTACAGAGCACATGTAACACATCCTATCAGGACTGATTTCTTCCCAAAAGGCAGTGGCAGAGCCCTAATCTCAATTTATAGTGGCCTGAAGCACACCTCCTTTCCCTAACAAGCAAGATTCATGGGCTTAAGTCTTTGAAGTCTGGTAGCTTTCTAACATAATTTGGTCATAATCCCAACCAAAGCTGTTAACTAATGGGATATAGTCTATCTGATGTATTAGTACAGACATTTGTACTGTTGACACTGCAACCGACATCAGGAAGAAATTCAAGATTCATTGGCACAGACAGTATTTATTGTATGTCACTTACACTTATGCTACCTTCTTTCATACAATTTTTTTTCAATGCCAAGTTTCAGTAATGTGAGGCTGCTTAGCATCTTTTCATTGATTAGATCAATGTCAGCATCTAGACTATTGTAGCTGTCTCTGTTAAACCAGATGAAAGATATTTTAAAGTTAAAAACAAATGTTTCACATTAAAATCAATGCTTTTTAATACATTTCATTAATGATCTGGAAAAGAAGATTGTGCAGTGAGGTGGAAAGATGACACAAAGATGACAATCAAGACCAAAAGGGATGTGAAAATTATTAGGAAAAGAAAACTACCTGCTATCAGGTTGTGGTGTAATTGCCTGAAGTAACTAGGAAAATAAAACTAACATTCACATTTTAAAGAAAATGTTCAGCATTGAAGAGGCTTTCAGAGTAGGGCATAGCTACATTGCCTGAGCGTTCCCTAGGCTTCCAAACTTAGATGCTATCACACTGGGGAAATCTGGTGTGCTAGCTCTAAGGAACAGTATGGAGCGTAGAGCGGAGTGGAGACACCATGGCTAGGCTCTGTGACCAGGTGGGGATTCTATTGTTCTTGTGCACACTGAGACCGATAAGCTGCACTTTTTGCCACCCTGAGCCAAGGATCCGTCATGTTTTGACAAATGCTGTACCCTAGTGTAGTTTTGCTCATTATAATATAATTATAATACCAAAACGCACCTCCATCCCAAAAGCTATCCGCTTCCAAGGTGTGACCACCCCTCAGTGAGTACGCGCTCTGAATTTCTCGGAGCCTATTACTTTAAACAGAGACGGAAGAACTTTTCACCAATCATAACTAAGATATGCTTGACTAGAGTCACTCAAGCTCCATCTAAAAGATAGAAAATAATATAAATTGGCCTAAGAGAGAGGGGATGTTAAGGAAGATACCACCCTGAGGGAGAACAACAGCCTTAGGACCTCCTGACTCCTGGGATCAGTCGACAGGCTGAGCCTCTCTTCCTCCCCATTGGGACACCTTTCGGTGAGATTTGAACACTTGGTTATAAATCTTTCTAGAGACATTGATTCTTTTAATGCATTAATTTCTAGGCTGTGAACCTGTAACACCTGTGTATTTAATGCATGCTAGCTTGCTTTTGCAGACAGTCACTATCACTGGCAAACCAAAAAACCTGTGTACCTGTTGCTGTAATAAATCACATTGTTCCTGGTTGTGATAGCTCTCATTAAACGTGACTAGAGTAGGGGTGGTTGTACGTTATTGGTGAATCTGTGAATGTGGTAGTTCAGTGTTCTGAATCCAACCAGACCCCTAACGGTTAATGTGTTATTGATGAATTCTGTGATTGTGATAGTTCAGTACCCTGAATCCAGCTGGGCCCATAACAGTTAATACACCCCTTAACGCGACACAGGTTTTCCAATTTTTGTATTCACAAATGATAATTTGTTCAAAGTTATCTAAAACAATTGATGAATTGTTTCAAAATGGACATACACTCCTAGAGGGCCTAAAAAACATTGTGGAAAGGGATGAGAAAACAGAAACTATACTGGTAGAAATAAAAACAATATTCTGCAGCGCATTCTCTCTGTTTTGTGATATTTTTGGATCCCAGCCATCCCTCAGGAACTCCTGATTCTTGGGCACCTTCATAAACCTGTTAGTGAAACCCTTGGTTAGAATAGGCTACCGAGATGCTTAGAGGAATAATGTAAGAAATAACTATTAATATGGTAAAAGCTATGAAGCCTTTCCATACATCAGCCTTACCTAGTGGCTGCTGTACAAATTACCATTCTTCATGAAGATTATTCCAGAGTGCAGAAGAAAAATACATAAAAACAAGAACTCATATCTATCTATCTATCTATCTATCTACATATATATATATATATATAAAAATCACAGAAAACATAGTTGAAAGAAGTAAGATTGTTAGGAGGCCAAGACACCAAACCAGCACAAGATTATAAGTTTGTGTCATGAGTGCACTAATAAGCTTTAATGACCCTGAACAGCATCACCTGGCTGCCCCACTAGTACTCTCTGCCCACATTGCCCACAGCTCTGACCAGCTGCCCAATTTCAGCTCAGTCTTGCTACTTCAGATCCTGCCTGAGCTAGGTTGTAGGGGAACTTTTCTCCAGCCTTGCCTTCTGGATGGACCCTGTCCCTGTGCTGTGGGTAGCTTGTATCCTGGTTCAGATATATTTTGTAGCTTGTCTCAGGCTCTGTCTTTTGCCCTGACTCTTATTGCCCCTGATGGGATTCCCTGAATGCATCCTGGACCTGGTGCATTGCTTGCCATGTTGGAAACTGTTTTGGATCATCCCTCAACTCTGTACACTGTGCCATGACTCCTACAGTTTAGGAAAGAGTTACTTTTGAACTTCTTTTGAAGACGGACCCTGTGGCACTCAATGAATGTAAAGATTAATTTGTCATTAAAGCAACATTTTGAATAAGAGATATAGATTGAGACATTAACCTAGTTCTGCATTTTACATTACAGCCACTGAAATTACTCTGGGAAAACTCAGACACCTTAGACAGTATCATCTCTTGCCTCTTTTCTACATATCTCATTCAAGATCTGTGTGTCAAGTGTTGGAAGCTGTTTACTAACAGGTAAAACAGAAGTTTAATGCCAAGTACTTTGAATAATTGGATACTAGTTGTCTCAATTTGGGCATTTGACTATAACATTCTTGTTCTGCTGGTCTGCACCTGTAAAGTAGTATCCCATTAACACAGACAGGAAGGGATGAAGACTTGTTGGCTGTTTAGCGTTTGAGACTCTAGAGAAGAAAAAATATTGGGGAGGGGGGAAATTCCATGTCCAGAGCAGGATCTGAGAACTGTATTAAATACATCCTTACACCACAGGTTTTGAATAATGTGAATACTAAATGAACAAAGTTCCTGACTAGGTATTGAGTGATACAGCTGATTATGTCAATGAAGGCAATGTCACAGGATGAATTCCAATTGCAGTAAGTGACAGATGCAGTCTGTGCTTCAGTTTGGGGTGTCTAGTAATTCAGTTCTCCTGAAATGGGCATTATAAATGGAGAAGAGCTAGTGTCCTTGGCAATATCTGTGGAAAGATTGTTTCCACTTATGTTTAGGCATCTAAATAGAAAACTGAAGCTGAGCAACCTCATTACTGGCATTTTGTATCTTTTATTATTTGATTTCTGCATCCTTAATGTGACACTTCTGAAACATTTTGTTTTCCTACAACATATTCTCTATGCAGTTGAAGTAGTATCTAGTAACATGCTGAAGTGTATTCTAAAAAGTGAAAGGGATTTCATATTGTTATTATTGTACAGTAAGGATGAATGCCAGCCATTGCTAATATCTATCATGTTATGCATTATTTATTTATTTATTTATTTATTTCATAGCTTTCTATGCTTATTTCTTGATGATATATAACACTTCTTGTAAATATGATCCTCCATTGTTGCCTTTTCTGACTTGCTTACATTTTAAATAACATTTAGGTCACGTGAGGAGCTACAGTGCAGAAAACAATTCATACCTTGTTTTCTCCTGGCTTTTTCTTTTACTTTCAGGCTAGTTTATGTGTCTGACACTCTACAACTTGTTTATTTTGCAGCTCCATTGCATCTTTCACAGCTGTCTCCGTGGAAACCACACTCTTAATTGCATATTTTAAGGTTAAGTTGCTTCTGTGAAAAGCTGCATCTGTGAGTGCTCATTACTGTGCTGAGTGGGTAAAGAATCTCTCTTTGGTTAACACTGTAGTCATCACCAACCTGGCAGTATTCAACTAGTCACCTTAGCTTTACTATTCTGGCTACAATATATATTTAGTTTTTGAATGAAATTAATTGGGAAAATATTAACAAGATGTTACAAAGATTGCAGCTATGGGAAAAAGAGACATCTTCCTCACAAAAAAAAAAAAAAATACAATAAATTTATGTTTTAATTTTTAGAGAAGGACTGAGTATTTCTTTCTAATTCCTGCTCTCATTTAATTTTAACTCTTTGTGTGTGGGCAAACTAATTTACCTTTGCCAAAACTCAAATGTGGTTTGGGCAAGGACCACTACTAAAATGTAGTATATTTTGGTGATATTGTGCAATTCTGGGGTTATATCCACAGATCTGGACAATGAGAAAAGCAGTTTAGTGGGCTGAAATGCAGCACAGCTTTCAATTTATCTCAGACACTTCGAACTTTAAAAATAAAATAAAATAAATAATAATTATATATATATATATGTGTGCATATATATATATATATATATAAGGCATGAAAAATGACTCAGTACTTAGATATCTGAGGGCTGTGTTGTGGCTTAACCATGGTAGCCAGTCAGGCCTGATACAGCTTCTTGCTCACTCCCCTCCTGTAGTATAGGGGAGAGAATCAGAAAGGTAAAAGTACAAGAAATTGTGGGTTGAGATAAAGACACTTTAATAAGTACAGAAGAAGAAAGATCAGGAATTCATTCACTACTTCCCATTGGCAGGCCACTTCAGTTCAGCCAATTGCAGGAAAACAGGGCTCGCCACATGTAACAGTTACTTGGACATCCTCCCCTTCCTCCTACTTTCACCCATCTTTTATTGCTGAGCATGACGCTATATGGTATGGGATATCTATTCGGTCAGATGTAGTCAGCTGTTCTAGCTATGCCCCTTTTCAGCTTCTTGTCACCCCCAGCCTCCTTGCTGGTTTTGCAGAGTGAGAAACAGAGAAGACTTTGAAGTTGTACAAGTGCTGCTCAGGCATAGCTAAAACACTGGCATGTTATCAACAATGTTTTGGTCACAAATTCAAAACATGGAACTGTATGAGCTACTATGAATAAAATTAACCCTATTTCAACCAAAACCATGTCTGAAACATGGAGCCCAGAGGAGATGTCAAATCATATATAGGAAGGGCTAACTGAAAACTCTGGACATGAGTGTTTTTTCTTGCCTGTAGGTATCAGGGATCACTCCCTTGCAATGTATGGCTACTGCTATCTTGTAATTCAGATGCATCAGGCTAAGAAAAATTACCTGTTTAGTGCATTATACTAAGAAAAAAAAAAATTACTGCATCATGTTCTACTCATTGCAGAAGATACCTGACTTTTGTATAGACAGATATATGCATCATTAAAGTATGTATTGTTTATTTAAAGTATATATAAATTAATTTATTTTAAAAAAGCCATTATCATACACAAACCCACAAAACCCAAGGTGGTTTTCATTCAAACAACTTACATAGACACTGTTGTTAGATTATATTTCCTTAAAGAAATTCAGTGGTTCAAAAAAGATCTAGCTCAAATGGGAAATGATTAAATTCAGTTTATAAGGTGACATTTGCAAAACTCCTACAACTCTCTTAAGAACACTAGAGTGTCTATAACAGAAAACAACAAAGGGCTCATTTAGTCCAACAACCTGGAGTCTAACATCCAACAAACAATTGGGAAGAGCACAAGTAAGGCAAGGAAGAAGTGACACTTTCTCTGGTCTTGCTTTCCTTTTCCAAGCATCAGCTGCCTGAGGCTTCTTTTGCTGGAAGTTTCATTTAGTCCGCTGACTTTAACAGCTATCAAAGAATCTTTACTTCCTGAGCTTTTTTTAGTACTTGTTGAGAATTATTAACTTCCTATGAAAATAAAATTTTCATTTTAATTACACAGTGTGAAAACTAACAAACAAAAACTTGTTGATCATTATGAAGCTACTGCCTGTTCATCAACCATTAAAGGTTGGACATGGTGCTTAGGAACATGGTTTAGTGGGTGATATTGGTGATAGGGGATGTTTGGACCAGATTAAGGTTGGAAAAGACCTCCAAGATAATGATTCTACATGTATGGTCTCCTGAGATGCTCTTTATTTTGTGAGTTATGAAAAATAGTGATTTATTTATTTATTTATTTTACTGTTTTCATTGTGTTTCTTTCCTCAATCAGCCTTTTGGGACATACAGAGGTTACACTTTTTGTGGGTGACATTTTTCCCATGTTCTTTTAGAGGTATATTTATAAAACTTAACTTTAAGAATCAGCACAAAAATAGATAACTTTAGAGGGTTACCTGTTAACTTCAGATCTAAACTACCTCTCTCAAGACAGCTGTTTGCTTGAAACAGCATAACATAACAATCCATAACAATCACAAGAATTCAGAGGATCAGTTTCCCATCCTAACCCATTTCTAACCCTTATCAGAGGTCTGGCATTGTTTCTATATCCAGATCCTCAAACATGCTCTCGGGCTTACTACTTTATTTCTATCACTTTCTTCTGAGAGTCAGTAACACAGTTGAAGACTACAGCTCCCACAGAATTTGCAGTTTCAGAGTTTTACCAGGGTTTTGTGGGTATCCAGTGTACTTCTTTGAGGACTTGAAGCTGTTAAAGAAAAAGATAATTTTTTCACAGAATTTCTTAAAACAAAAATAGTCATCTATACTCCCTACATCATCAAAGGAAAGTGAAGATGCTTGGGTTCTGAACCCATGTCCATCATCACTAATGAGTATTTTTAGCAGACAGATCAAAGACTTACAAGAGGCAGGGATGGAGACTGCATTCCCTCAAATCTACACAATGGAACCCCTTTGATAAGTTTGTTCATAGCTGGTCGGGTAAGGAGAAATACATGCTGTCAGTATTGCTTAAGAACAGTAACCTGACTGACAGCATGACTATCGCAGGAGGCACTAGACATAAGACTAATTATTCACAAGCATGGTAGCTTGAAAGGATATAATACAACCCTTAATAAATATGTCTTTCAAACTCTAAAGCTGTTTGTTCTGTAAATTGTGTGCTTTTTGGTTCCTGTGAAATATCTTGTCTTCATCATCCTCTTATTTCTTATCAGCCTGGACTCAAAACCGTTATGTACTTGGACTTCAGTGTATGCCATTCCCCCAAAATATTATTTCAAACAATTTGAATTAATACCACAGATTATTATATGCATACTAATCAATCAAGTTAGAGAACCCAAAGGGCATCACATAGATTCTAGAGGGGACTTTGGGCTGAGTGGTTTGTGTCACATAAGACCAATCTATTCTGGAAGGAGATAGCTCTGAAGAATATGAACGAGAGCCAGTCTGTGCCTCAAAGTACAGGATTGGACTCGACCATATTTTGTTTAGTAATATAGACATAGTCTGTGTGGTCTGGGTTAGGGAGCATACATATAAGTGCATTTAAAGAGGAACAACTTTTCCTAAAGTATTAGACAACAATATCTTTAAATGACATTCTTTAGCAACTCCATTATTCTATGACCTAACACATCATGAGAGAATATTACATTTTAGGGTGAATTTTTCAAGCACCAGAATGAAAGTAATAGTTAAAGAATAGCAACAGCAAACCAAGAACAAAAACAACAAAATGCAAAAACATACATATGCAATGCCTAAACATTCTTCTTGACATCTAAATGTTTATAGTCTCTGTACAGCCTTAAACCGTTGATGACAAGAGATGTCCAAAACCAAAATTATAGAAAGAGCATGGTACTGTAAAAAACATAGCAACTGCAGAAATATTCCCTAAGGATTAGTTTAAATAATGATGCATTCATGTTGCATAAGCAAATATAGTCGTCAAATATTTATGAATAGACTAAATGAGAATCCATCTAGAATCTTTGTTAGAAACAAAGCAGCACCAGGAAGTCTTCCATGTAGCTCTCTGATTACATCAGTCTGTGAACCTACTGACATTCTGGATCAAACCAGGAGTCTATCATAATGCAGAGAACTACTGTCTCTAATTTCTCTATCAATTCAATAAATAGCATAACCAAATTACTATGTTTTTGTACGTATGATCCTATTTAGTAGAAAGGATTTTTTTTCTTTATGTACATAAATGTATTAAACTATTTTATTGGCATTGACTATAGATTCTTATTTTTAAAGAAGAATGGTTGATAAGATTGAATAATGCTGTCATAATTTTACTTTAAATTATAATTCTAATGTTGTCTGCTTAATGTTCACTGAATGTTCCCACTGAATGCAGGTTATGGACACAAATTTTCAAAGGTAACTGTTATGCAAGCTTAGAGGCATTTATTTAGGAAAACCTGTGCCATTTACATTTCTGCATGGCAAATTTTCAGAAGATAACCCACAGCCACAAAATTATTCTTAAATTTCCACATTCCTGTCCTCAAATTTTACAGTCTGCAATACCATCTGTCAGAACAGAAGGCTCTGTGGTGAAAGAAAGTGAAAACATTAGATATGGATCTAAGATTTGGGTCAGAAGTCTGAAAAGAAGGACCAAAAGGCAGAACCTGTTCCTGATAGAGCCTATGTTGAAAGAATGTTCTTCAGTGAAAACTGTGGACAGGCTGATGCTGTAATATATGCATATATACAGCTACCTGGAATCTTGGTTTAAAAAAAAAAAAAAAAAAAAAAAAAGCATATTGGACATTAGATATATTTGTTTACAGTCCATTTCTATTTGTAGTAAAATGCAAAATGAAATAAGGGTTCATTTAATCTCATGTGGAATACCAGGCCACTTATGGTGCCATATAAGATAGTACATGTGTATATATATATATTATTATTATTATTATTATTATTTATTATTATATATATATTATTTTTTTTTCTGAGGTTTTGTATCTGGACCTCCCTGTAGGAATCTATGAAGTACATATTTAGCTAAATTCTGTACCTGGTTCTCATCTATAATTGTTTTAATACATAAGAAAGGGACTACAAAAGGGAGGAAATAAACACTATTTCATAGTTGCTTTTCTCTTTGTGGCCAAAGAGCAAAACACAAGAGGAAGATGGAAGGAAAAGAAAAAAAATAAAAAAGTAGTTAAAACATCTGAAAGGCTGAGAAAAAGTTGCTGAGGAATTTTCATAGTTTTTGCCTACAGAAAGAAATTTGATGCTAATGAGGAAGGCAGACAGCAGTTGTCAATTTCCTAAGCACTGGAACCTCCTCCTTGGGTGCTAGAGGTTCCCATCTATCACAACTGTAACTGTACAACTAAAGAGGACCTTCTTCATAATTAATACAAAAAAGAACATATTTGCAAAATATTCCACTTTCTATTTCTTTTTCTTTCTTTCTTTCTCTCTCTCTTTTTTTCTCTCTTTTTTTTTTTCCTCTCTTTTTTTTTTTTTTTTTTTAATGAAATAACTTACTCCATAGATAAGTCTGTTATTCTGGAACATCTTTTTCATCCTAATGTTAGCACATCTTCTTGAATGTTTATTAAAGTTTCAAGAAGTAGTCATGCAAATTAGCCTAAATATCTTATTTTGCCTTAGCACCAGATTTCTGTTAAAACAGAACAAATCATTACATTCATTCATCATCATTTGGATGTGAGGTTCCAGGATGCCAAAAGCAGTAAACACTTGTGGAATCTACAATAATTGAGAGCAACAGTAAATTACATTTTAAGTGCTCATCAAGGTGAGAACAAGGCACTTCATGACTCTTCGTACATCCTTGTTAGGAATTTTGCCAAGCTAGAAGAATGCACAGGTTCATAGAAGTTGCTAACTTTAACCTTCCTATGAGTGTGTTTGTGCTGTACAAACTCAAGAGATTTTTTTTAGAGATACCTAACCAGTTTAAAATAAATATATATATAATAATATTTAATTGCCTTGGATGGAATACTAGCACTTTTCATACATGCTGCTGCTCTTCTCCAATTGGATCATTTAAAATGCAGTGGATACCTGCTTTGTTTCCTTTAGAGTTCAGACAGGATGAGATGTATTTTGCTGTGGTTTGCTACAAGAAGAGTTCCCTCTAAGGCATAGCATCAATGTCTTAGCATTGAATATTGCCAATAAAGCAGCTGTTGCTTAGTTTGTCAACATATGCATATGCTATATAGCTAGTAGAAACACCATCATAGAAAAACTGGCTTGTTTAGAAGGTTCGCTTTTTTCACAGTTCTTCCCTTATGCAAAGAAATTCATTTGAGTGAAGAAGTTTGCCTTTAGTACTAACAAGGCACATTAGCAGGGTACAAATTTTGGATTATACTTTAGCTGGAACACCATTATGTGGTCCTGCTAAATTCCGTTACCATACTAGTTATAAAATATACTCGATCTCCTCATGTCAGAGTCAAGATTCAAACTTATCCACAGTAAATTAAATTGTGTGCTGCTCCTTTGTGCATGCTACTTCAAATTTTGCAAATATTCCACTGTGCATAAAATTAGGTAATTTTGGTCAATGAAGTCCTAAAGAGTCAAAGATGTATCTTATCTGTCCATCGGTATGTTAACCAAGATAGGAAGGGTTTGATCCCTCATGCCTAGTCTCCATTTTCTTCTTTAGTGTCTGTGGAATATAAAAAATATAGAGAGGGAAGGGAGATATCCTGTTTCTAAAAATTCCTGTTCTTATAGAAGGAAGTTTTTTGTTGTTTGTTTGTTTGTTTGTTTATTTTCTTCTGACTGCTCATCTGTCTGTATTGTACTGCAGGTGGCTCCAAAGCAGTACAGGCAGATGGTAATAATTACTCAAAGACTTTCTTTATATATGAGGCATCTAGGGAAAACATATGCATTAAGAATACAATGATTTGTAAAAATGTGTATGGAACCCTGTGTTACGCTGAATGCAAATTGCGTTTCTAAGCTGCACAGGTCCTTGTTGAGTGTGGTCATATATTCTCAGGTGACTTAGATAAATCTTCAGAAAGCATAATAGACACAGAGATCCATTTTGAGATACTCTGAGTGGAAATTGCTTCCCCTTTCATTTTCTCAGCAAAGGAGACAAACGGCTTTAGAAAAAAGAAAAAAAAAAAAAAAAAAAAAAAAAAAAAATTGAAAGGTTTTGTCCTATACAGATAAAAATCCAAGGCCTCCCACATATGTTATTTCTTCTCTTTTCACTTGGCATGGTTTGGTAAATTATTAAGTTGGCTGAGTGTTAAAGCTATTTAAACCAGGAATATCAGGCATAAATGTTACCTATATATATATATATATTTGTTTGGAAAATCTAGTTTTCTCTCTCCCAGTTCTCCCATCGTTCTCCTTGTTGTCTTAAACAAAAATCTTATGGACATCACTTCAGGAGAAAAAATACTGTCAGAAAAAAATGCAACAATAAGATAATGCCATTGAACATTTGAGATAGTGCTGGATGCTTATGTTTATATAGTTAATCCACAGGTTTCTAAACCCCAACTGCAGTAAGTGAGACCTATTAGCATAAATTGTAGAGTCTAACTTAGCAAACACATATTTGGTGTCCTGGAAAACACAGATAAGTGGAAACAAGTTCAGATGTGGTAACCATTTGCTTGATCTATTGATTAAATCATTGAGAGTGATGACCGGATATAAACCAAAAACAGTATGTTTAGTCATTTCAGCTTTAGAATAAATGTTTATGTCTAACTTTTTTATGAGTTTTGTTTTGGGGAGGAATTGGAAAGATCAGTTTCTGTTATCAATTATTCTCTCTTTATTGACAGTGAGATTCTAATACTGCTGTGCCCAGTTTATAGGTATTTTTTTATGAAAATGTAACCTGTGACAAAGAAAAAATGTTGTTATAAAGATGCAGAAGAGCATAACTAAACTCAGTTGTTTATTTGTTATACTGGGAGAGAAACTGTTAGGAAATTGTGCAAACATTTTTCACAGAGTAGGAGAGGAAATGCAGATCCAAATGCTGTCAACATTTCTGTCAGGATGATTCTAATAGGTTGTTATCAGATGGTGAATTTAGTGACAAGCTAGTGGAAGGTGTATTACCCTTTTTAGCCTTTTGATGCATCTCATAAGGATCCTAAGAGTATTGTGTCCCAGTGGGGGTATCAAGAACCACAGAAGCTCTCTACTGGGGCTGGAGGGGCAGTGCATTCCAGGGCTCATTCCCTTACTAAATGCAAATCTTGGGATGTCCACCAGTCTGTGGACATCTATGCCTTTCCACTTCTCTTCCAGATCCTTAATTTAATAATCTCAGCCGCATTGCAACCCAAGCTGCCCTTTGTGACTGCCACCAAATTCTATATTTATGAGCAGCAGGAGTAGGTACCACCCCTAGGCCAACCCTCCAGTATTTGCATTTGAAAATTGTTACCAGAGTAGTCTAGTAAATTCCTGGACTTCCTGTCTAATCCTGTATTGCCCTCCTAGCATATTTCTAGCTTGTTGAAAAACCCCATAAAGGCAAGAACTTCTGATCTGGACACCTCATATAATGAAGGAGAAAGTCTCATTTACTAAATTTACAAGAAAACTCTTGTGAGTTTTCCCCACATTCCCAGTGTTCCTTCTCACTCTGGTTTTGAAAAAAAACACTCTTAAGAGGAGTTAAGAGGTTTTTTTGAAGAAAAAAAAAAAAAAAAAAAAAAAAAAAAAAAAAAACTCTTAACTCTCTCCATTTTCATGCTAAAGTTCTGCATAAAAAAGGTCCTTATTCAGAATATCATGCACTTTCTACTGTGTTCAGTTTTGGGCCCCTCGCTACAAGAAGGACATCGAGGTGCTTGAGCGGGTGCAGAGAAGGGCGACGAAGCTGGTGAGGGGCCTGGAGAACAAGTCCTACGAGGAGCGGCTGAGGGAGCTGGGCTTGTTCAGCCTGGAGAAGAGGAGGCTCAGGGGCGACCTTATCGCTCTTTTTAGGTACCTCAAGGGAGGCTGTAGCGAGGTGGGGGTTGGCCTGTTCTCCCACGTGCCTGGTGACAGGACGAGGGGGAATGGGTTTAAGTTGAGCCAGGGGAGTTTTAGGCTAGATGTTAGGAAGAACTTCTTCACTGAAAGGGTTGTGAGGCACTGGAACAGGCTGCCCAGGGAAGTGGTGGAGTCACCATCCTTGGAAGTCTTCAAAAGACGTTTAGATGTAGAGCTTAGGGATATGGTTTAGTGGAGGGCTGTTAGCGTTAGGTTGGAGGTTGGACTCGATGACCTTGAGGTCTCTTCCAACCTAGAAAATTCTGTGATTCTGTGATTCTTCCCAAATAGCTAACATCCACCTGCAACTATCTTCCAACCAAAAGTGCTGTGATCTTCAGAGCAGTGTAGACAAAGTCAGGGTCCTGGATTTCAGAGTTTTTAGGCTATGGTGCGTTTTGGTTTTGTTCTTTATGATTTTTATTTTTTTATTTTTTAAATTTTGTAATTATGAGAAATCAAGAGGAGGGAGTTGTCCACATCAGTTTTGTTTGCATCAGTTTTGTTTATGTCAGTTAGGAAAGAATGAACTAGACTTCTCTTTAGATTGACTGGGAGTAATTTGAAGTGTGGAACTGTGTGTTTCTTTCTTTCTTTGTAAAGCTTGTTGTTTTACTGTTTTATTATTAAAAAATAATAATAAAGATACTGACAACTATTCTTTGAGATGTGATTTATGTACATGCTTTACATATACAAGTGCTGAAGTATTCAAGACCAATAATGTTTTTGCCTTAATATTGCCAGTTTTAGTGAAATCTGTGTTCTTAGCAGCCAAAAGCTTTGACTTTTGAAGATGCCCTAAGATGTAAGGTCAGAGAGTAAAATAATCTGATTTCAGATTGTAGCGTTTCTCTGTTTGTACATGATATGAATACATGGTCAGTGGGAGACTAAAATTTTACAAGGCTTTTATTCTATTGTTATTGTCTATCTCTTATCAGAGATCCTAGACACATTTAATGCCCAAATGAAAGGATTTTTTTTACTTACCAAATACTTCTGGCACAAGTGAGTGCGTGCTTTATAGCAATTCTAGGAAAATAAGTGCCTGCTTTGTAATATTTTGTAACCATTTTTCATATATGTGGCAAATACATAAACATTAATTATAATGAAAGTTCCTTCATGAACAGAATAAGCTTGTTATTATCATCATCATCAGATAATTATAATTGTGTATTCAAGTTTTCTTTGTTGTTGTGTTTATTTGTTTGTTTCTTTCTTTTAACAATGGTAGTGATACAATCACAGCATTTGTGGAAAAAACTTCAATTTTTCTCAGAGAATGTGAAATCTTTCCTTGGATAATATAATAATCCAAATTGAAGTGTGGTGCAAAAATCATCATGAGCAAATATAATTTATCTAAAAGAATTGCAATTGAGCCATTAACAATCAATGCCATGCTTTTTAACTCTGATCCAAAAACAAGAAGCTCAGGGCAAGACAAGGTTTCCACTCTTCAAACAAGATGGCAATAGAAATCTAGCTTTGGATGACCCCACCTGGGGCACCAATTTTAATTTCTGCCACCTCTGGCAGTCTTGTAATAGATGTTCAGGACCACAGAATGTAGAGATGACAGAACGTTTGATAGTGGTCCATGTAGATTTTGTACAAAATTTTCATTTCACATATTATAAGACGGGGGAAAATAAGAACAGAGCTCATGTCATGAGCTCTGAAAAGGCTCTGAAAACTTATCAGGTGAAATAATTTAAATAAATATTGATTAGTTTAATGTTGGCTTAGAAGGATAGTATCACCTGGTAAACAGTCCAGTTTACTTAGTAGATTTAATTGTGTTTTCCTTGGACACATCCCAAGAATTGACTAGGGTGAGCTCCACTTAGTTGATTTGATCTGGCAAAAGTAGATACTGTAACAAAATAGATTTTGTGTACACTGAAAATGCAAGCATTTTCTAAGCTATGAAGCTCTTGTGGTCATTTATAGCTTACAAAGTTTTACTGTCTACCATCAAATAAATTACGGTGCCTTAAAACTAAGTAATCCTGCATTTTCCCTACCATGGGAATGGTATGGAAGTTGTAACATTATGTAAGCTATGTAAGAATAAGTTTTGAATAAAAGTCAATTAATAATCTGGAAAAATATTTTTTTTTTAAAAAGTGTTCTGTTAAAGGAAGTGCTGATAATAATCTGGTGCTTATATTTGGTTAAAATAAGGGCTTTTTATATACCTATCTAGATTTCTAGATTTTACAAGTATTTCCTCAATCTGCAAATAAAAGCAGAAAACTATTATAAGGGAAAAAAAAAAAAAAAAAAAAAAAAAAAAAGATCTAGATGCCATTTCAATATTTGTAATTAAATGGACTGTCCAAAATCATATAATCATATTACAGATGAACATGAAAATGGAAAACTTTCAATTAAATAACTGTGTAGTAAAATGGAAATACTTTTTTTTTTTTTTTTTTAACCGGTGAATATGTCTACAAAAGCATTTGGATCAGAATGTAATTTAGCTGAACATTTGGCTCAGTTTTAAATCTTTCACTTTCCTGTGATTCTTTTTTTGATGTCAGACTTTTAAAATTTTAATTTCTGCATTCCATTAAAAGCCACCTTTTTCATGATGCTGTTTTCTCTACTTGCTTAGAAACACAGAAGGGAGTATATTCGCTGTTACAATTTAAAAGAACTTAAAGTCCTCGGCTTCTATGGGGACTTCACTGTCACACCTATTCATGTTCTATTGTGAATGTCAGGTGCTACTTTTGGTACATAGCACAAAATAAAAATCAAGCATTATCAAACAGCTTTTATACAGTTTTTTTTTTTTTTGTTGCCACACAAATATAAATGATTTTGAATATTTGACATGGAAAGGTCAAATTATCTTAAATCATGATCAGTAGTTTCAGTGATACACTGTCTATTTATCTAAAATTCTATTAAGAATATTCTTTCTGCCAGAAAATTTGGACTTTGAAAAATCCATAGTTTAAGCAACTATCTGAATCATATAACAAGACTGAATTACACCAGGTGGTATTCACTGATATATTTAATAATGTAAGAAAGATGCCAACCCTGACAAAATGTGTTAGTCTGAAAATAAGGCAAAATTTTTTTTTAAGGCTATTTTACTGGAAAGCTGGCTAATGAAAAATATTGCTTATGGATTGAGGAGACCCATCAAGTAGATTTATAGCAGACAACATTTATCAGATCTCAAGTATTTTAAAAAGATTTGAATGCTTATACAATAAGCAGTGTGACTATTGTCTCTTCAGTACAATGAACGCAATAAAAAGAAGAAGAGTAAGTTCTGACATTCAGACTTGCATGGTAAAGGGCTTCTTGTGTAGTAAAACTCTTAAGCTGGGTATGCTGTTTCTTGAGCTTTTACAGGCACAGTTATGTCTGGACCACCACCTGGATGTTTTGCAAGCTCCACAATTCAAAGAGATACTGCTTGGGGGATTAAATGCTGTGAGTCAGATTCAGTGAATCCAAATCCCAGCAGAAGTTTGGCAGTGGACTGAGTCAGTTCTGAGGATGCCAACATTAATGGCTGAGGGCCAAATACTAATCTCAGATGCATGGTACGCGTCTCCTCCTGTCTTGATTAAGCCAGGTCTCTGACCTGAACACACACAATGCATAACAGAAGATTTTCCAAAACATATGTTAATTCCAGTGCTATACATCTTAGTTGAAAATCTGTTGGTTTTTGTTTGTTTGTTTGTTTTAATTTTATTATTATTTGATGAAGAAAATTAAAAAAAAAAAAAAAAAGAAGGAGGGGAAGATGAAAATGAAAGTTTTGCTAATAGCAACCACACTGTTTTACCCTTCTGTCTGCTTCCTAATCTCATATTCTCCTATTTCCAAAGGACTCAGTCTGTACCACCCCAGAAACACCACAAAATCAAACTAGCAGTAGAAGTAGCACAGGAAAAATATTTTTCTTTTTAGGACATGACAGGATTCTGAAAACTCACAAGTATTTACTCTTTAAGCTAATTTTGCAGTGTTGTAAAACAACATGCACACTGCAGGGTAGAGAGAAATAAGAGAGTCAGCATAGCAAAACTCGATTAGAAAGTTTGATTTGATTATCTGTTCCTTATTTGCATCACACTGCTGTTTCACTTGGAGATACCTGACTGGAATATTTTCACTGCAATCTGAGCATGAAAACTGAAGCTATCGGCAGAATACCAGACTGCGGGAAACAGACAGCATTTTAGGCTGGAACATTCTAGCACGCTAATTGCTGCTTTGAAAATCACACTGCAAAGGTTTTCTCTTAATTTAGATGGAAAATGTCCAGAAAAAAATTGTTGAGTTTGAAGATGAGAAATGGGAGACTGAGGAGCTGAAAGGTACCGTACAAATGGTTTGCTGCAGTATCTTAATGTACTGGTCTTGAACTAGATGAACTTGACAGTGAATTCAGACAGATTAAGGAGAGTGAGAATCAGTCAGTTCCTGATGGCTCTAAAAGTCACAACAAAAGAGACGATGGTTGTGTATTTATTATCTAAGAGCTACACAGAAGACACTCTTCTACAATAATGATTAAAAAGGCTCAGCTACAGAGGTTAGCTTGAATAACAAGGAACAAAAACACCTGACCTTTCTTTTCTTAGAGGAAAGGCCATTAGTGGAATGACTGATTTTGTGCTTAACTTTTTACTTCTTTTCTTTTTGCTTTCTAATTCTCTATGTCACTTGAAACACCCCAATTTATTTTTAGCCATGGGATACTTAAACCAAATTCGGGAGGGGTAATTGTGAGGCTAATTAAAAAGTCCCATAGTATTGAATTTCACTTTCATTGAACTAGTTTTAGCCTTCACATTCTAGCAGGATAGACATCAGAAATTATACTGCTTTTGATTATTTTCTAAATAAAAAGAAGAATAGTTTTTTTAAATTATATCCCTATTTCCCTGAGACTTTTCCATCAAATAGAAATTAAAAATTGCAAGAAGACGTTGTCCTGCATCTGAAGTGTTGTAAAAAATAAGCCTCTCTCTTACATGCTGGAATCATATATGAAGTAGATGAGATTAGTAGGGCCAGAAATCTTAATTTATTTATTGTATAAGTGTAATGCCAGCCACCTCCTGTTTTCATTATACCAATCTAATGCCAGCCATTTCCTGTTTTCATTAGACTATTGTAATGCTAGGCTCCTACTGTTCTCATTAGTGCAGGACTGTGTAATGGCAACCACCTCATGTTTTCATTATAACAAAACTGTATGGTGCCAGCTGCCACTTATTTTACTTTACAGAATAGCATTTGAATGTAGTCCATACTCTTTCCAAAAGAATATACACAGGATTCTTCAATATCTAAGTTTTTCTAAAAAAAAAAAAATAATAATTGAGAAACACCCTTACTGACTATTTTGTTACCAGAAGAATGACAGAGAAGTTATACAATATACAGAGAAGCTGGGGAAAGTGTTAAACTGTTGTGGAGCATGGTTAAATTCTAGTAACTGTTCCAACCTGAGTTTACGGAAGATAAAAAAGTTTGTTGTAGTAGTTAAAGGTCTGGATTTGATATCTTGGAAAAAGCAAGTTAAATTCCCAGCCCCAGCATGTATTACCTGTGTGGACTGCATAACCTATAAATTCTCAGTCTGATTACTCCAGCTGTGAGTGGTATGGAGATAATAAGATTTTCTCTGTCCAAAGCATTGGATTATTATTATGATTTTTTTTGCTGTTTTTGATTATTTTTTGTTATAAACTCTTTTAAATATGAATCGTTTTGATACCTATCAATAGTGATTTATAAGTACCTGTTATTCCTTCTTCATTGTCTTAAGTATGATTACAATGATATTACGTAGCACTAAGAACAACCTGATGATACAAAGATTTTCCATTGCAAGATCTTAAAAGCATAGCCTCACTGAAGGATGTAAGGATTATGTTACTAAAGTGCAGTTAAATCATGTTTGCATTGCAAATGAATTTAGCTATTTTTATTTATTTATTTTGTAGTAGGTATCATAATAACAATATATAGATAATTCTAAAAGTAATAGAGGTATGAGATGTTTTGAAAATATTTTGATTTACTAAAAAGTTGTAGTTTAAATGCTTAGGTTTTAGCTGATATTGAACATTACAGATGCCAAAAAGTAGCGCAGCGTCACTGCTCTGTAAAGGCTATGTAACATCTATGTAGATGTTCTGTAATATCATTGCAGTTAAATATGTGGTTTATGTAAGGGGGTTGTGACCTCAGGTCTATAATGTATGAATGAGTAGTGAATGAGCAAAGTCATGAGACAGAACCAACACATCTAATGGCACACACACATCTGCTGCCTCTGTTCAGAAGCCTTGGGAGCTTGAAGTGTTTGCCATCAGGCACAAAAAGCACCACAGCAAAAGCCCTTGCTCTGTACCTGACCAAAATTATCAGTTCTGCACAGTGACTTTGGTTTTACTTATTCATGTGATTCCAGCTTGTCATGTTTTATCTGTTGTATGTTTTAATGATTTATAGCATCACTGTAGTTTATGAGGAGAGGGAGAAAGCTCTGTGGACAGGTACCATGAAAATAAAATTTCACTGTTAAAAATTCTTTTCCCTATATTCACTTTGGAAGAAAACAGCTCTTCAAAAGTACTTTTTTTTTTTTTTTCCCCATTTCTCCTGTCTTGATGGAAAAGTTGTGGTTTCATGAGAAGAAAAGTATTCTTTGTCATTCTCAGATTGCTGTATTATTAACATCACTGGATAGAGTAATTGACAGATGTGTATAAGTTTTGTTAAAATGATTAAATGCTTTGGAAATCATAACCTGTCAGTGTTCCCTGGGAAACAAAGACCTTTCCATCTGTTAGGGGACTCTGTAAATGAAAGTAATGAGTCACCTTTAAAATGACAGCTGTCACCCATAGGATTTGAGCTTTGAAAGAAGTGAAAAAAAAATATAAAGAAATATGTATAAACTGTTGATTTAAAAAAAAAAAAAAAATTAATCTGTTATTATTTTGATCACCTCATTGTGGGCAGGGTGTAATTTGTCTGTGATCTTTAGTGTCTGAATTAGGTCCAAGTCAATAGGAAGACAGTTATGTTTAATGATGTTGCAGTTTGATAAGGCACTATATGTCTGCATATATCTGCACATTCTCTGTCAGTCTTCACAATGAATACAATTTTATGAGGATGGTGGCATGTGATAGCAGCACATTTGAAAATTACTTCTTCTGAGTTGTGAATGCCCAATAAAACAGAAACTAGGGGGTAGAAATGATGGAGAGCAGGATTTTTATTTTTGTGCACTTTGGTTTACCCACATAGACAGTACACCTGTATATTCATTATTTGTTTTAATAAAAGTAACTGACTTTTCACTCTTTTTCTTGTACCTTTTTTTCTCCTTTCTGACACATTATATGAAGTAAGGCAGGTGGATTCATACCATTTTCTGTGAAATAAAATGTAAATTTTGTTATGCAAATGAACCATAAGAACTGAATTAGACTGAGCAGAGGTGGTAAATCAGCAATTATACTGTGTATGGTTTTTTGTTTGTTTGTTTGTTTGTTTGTTTTTAATATAGCAAAATTCCATCTCAAAAGCTCAGATAAAATCCAACAAATCTGCAACACATTTTGGATGGTAATGTAATTCACCACTAGAAGAGAAATCCTAGGGCTGCCGTGCTTTGTTGAATCTGGTATACATTTAACCATCACTTTTGATGTAGTCTTTAAAGCTAAGGATGCTGAGCAAAGTGCTTTGAGTCAGCTGGTAACACAGTATATTAATTACTGCTTATAATAACTTCTATTTTTACATAGTTGTTGAGTATTTGTTCATGTTAAGCCAAATTAAGTCCTTGGTCTGTATTGATGATCATGATTAATATTTATGTTGCAGTTAAAAATGAATATGCTTTTAGCTTCACCAGCATTGAAGTCTTTCTGGATTATTTATAACATGAAACAAAAACAATAATTAAAGAAATTCACAAACTGAGCAAACGTGGTTCTTCAAATAAAATTTTAACCGAATTTTATCTGGCTGTAAAAATCCATTCTGTGCTAGCCAACTCATGAATTGAGTAAGGATTGGTCTTCCTCCAGACCACCCTCAAAGGTTTGGAAATGTGGACTAGTATTTTCTAATACACCTTACAAACACTCGGGATAAAGGAAAAAAAAAAAAAAAAAAAAAAAAAAAGAAAAAGTGAATAGGAGAGCTGGCAAGCACTTTCAGGAAGCTATGGGATTTGAGATTCGGCTGCAGCACCTGATGGCTCCTCACTAGTGAATGTTGTCATTGCCCAGTGAAGCTTTAATTTCTTCTAGGCAGGAGGTGATACAAACAGAACCTTAGTCTAGAGGAATTACTGGTTAGCAGTAGACCGGTCTCATTTTTACATTCCTGATCCCACATTAAGCACGGCAAACCTTCAGGAAAGTTTTTTGAAGATGAGCCCTCAATTCAAACATCCTAAAATTGTTCCTACTTCTCTCACTGTTGCAAGAAGTATATATATAGGGGGTCCCTGCCATTTTCCCTAGGTTGATAAGATCTAGTAAGTACTCTAAGTCTGCTCAAACCATCTTGTTCTATTTCCTTTTTTTCTTTTTTTTTCTTTTTCTTGATTTCTGCCTCCAAACACATTTGAATTTGCAGTGGTTTTAAGTTTTAGCACTGCAGAGATTACTAATAATTGTTGGAGAACTTTAACAAGCATGCTTTTTATTATTTTTTTTTTAAGTATTTTTTTTCCCTGTTTCTAGATTCCTGTTTTAGTCTACTGGAAATGGTGTGTTTAGAAAAGAATGGTGGTATATTTATAGTCATCAGCAGTGTTACTAAATTGAACTGTGGAAGAAAACTGTCCATGAACAAGGCTATATTTGCATCTTTCCTGATTTATTTATTTATTTACTGTCTTCTGGACACTATTTAAGAAGACTGTTACCTTTTCAAAACTTATGTGTTTTCTTTTTAGCGGAGTGCTTTGTCTTACTTTTGACATGTACAAAAAACACTGTCAACTAAACAAATGCATTTCCTGCCCACATTACATCCTTAAATCAGTCAACTAATCAGATTCTGCTGAAGTAGTATTGGTGCACTGAGTGGCAGAGTTGGTGTATAATGGGGAGCTGCTTCGCTTACACAGTAGTGTGGTTGAGCAAAATTTATTATGGAAGCTGAGCAAAATTTATTATGGAAGCATAATTACCAGTCTTTAGAATCTCTTCCATAAGAAAATAGCACAAAAGAAGTCCAGAGTCTGTCTGGACAGGGTGTTTATTCTGGAGCCTTCCATTACTTTCACTTCTTTTCCACTGCAGACTTTGACCTGAGGCAAAACCTCAATGTTTTTAAGCAGTTTATGTTGTGGTCAAAGATAAAGGCTTCTTAACAGTTGTTAATCTCCCTTCTAAATCTCTTATAATATAATGGTACTGTAACATTATTAAAATAGCTTCACATTTATTCTTTTCTGCTATATTTACTAAATTCACTTGATGTTATACAAATGTTATTAAATGTTACAGCAATAGTTTGCACTCATTTTGTTTTCCACCTAGAGTGAGACATAAGGTTACAGATAATCATTCCTATGGCCAATATTGATTTAAGCATAGAAAGCCAAAGGGTATTGAGAATAAATACAATTTGTCATATGGTTTAAGACAGCTCCTAAAAATGTATTGATAATGAAATACATAGTTATGATCCATATTATGGTTAGAAGATATTGAATACATTAATTATCTAGAATATACATATCAGCTATTTAACTTCCTCATATTTTCAGTTTAAAAATACCAAAACAAAATAATTTTCACTGAAGATGAAATAGCTATATATTTAGTTATTATGGAAGCAATGATTTAAAGTTGACTAGTTTACTAATAATATTCTTCTCAACAGGATCTCCCATTGAACTCACAATAGTGATGGAGAATTTATCCATAAAAAGAAAAGTGTTTTAACTGGAAAATAAAAATATGGCTTTTATATGTTTTAGCAAATATAATATGATCAAATTTTTAAACAAGTAGAATTCTGAGAAATAAATGGAATTCTTATGTACAGAATATCTTTTTTTTTTTTTTTAATTGTATGGTAGTATATGAATTCTCTATACAAGACAAATTTGCAATGTAAAATATTTAAATGGACATAAAAAATGAGGAAGTGTGCCTAATAAAAGAGATACTTGCGAAATCCTTATAGCATGTAACATTGTAGAAGATGTTTGTTGTAAAAGGGTTAAAAACAGATACATAGAATATTTTGCTAAAAACAATAATAACAGAAGAAGATAAATGTCATTTTCTGATGGTCAAACAGGTATGCTGTTTCCATTTTAATATTGATGCCAGCTCAATAATATTTTTTATCACTTTCAAATCAAACCACTGAAAAGAGTTCTGCATGCGATTGCCCTTAAAAAGATAAAAAATTTACAGCTAATACAAAATGTAATTGCAGATTTGTTAAGGAGTATTTCTTGTTGCAAACATATTGCAAATATATTTTTGAATTGCACGAGCAATCAACTGATTTCTAGAGGCAGTTTAAATGCTGTTTTTGGAAAAAGTTGAGGATGATAGACTTGCTGATCCCCTAGCTCTTTGACAGCAGTTCAGCAGGTGTGCTTTAATAAGAATTATATGGACTTAAAAGTCAAGGCACTAAACACAAAATATTTTAAGAGATGGAATTTTAATTAGTCAGTTTCCCAGCACGTCAAAAATTAAATCTTTTGTCCAGTTGTCTATGTTTCAATCTATGTCTACATTCTTGCTTCTTACCAAGGTAAATGGCAGACAGTTTATAGACATTTTGGATTCTGGTACAAATAAAATATCTCTAACCCAAAGGACCTAAGGGAAGGATCCCTATGTCAGAACACTATTTTAATTTTAAAGAATAACAAAGGGCCTACAATTTGAACAGTATATATTTAGGGGAAAATGTACATATACAATAATAATTAAAAAGGAATGTATCCAGATCACAGAAAAAATATTTATCCAAAACTAATGGCTTTTGTGAGCCAGGCATTATTGGGAACCATCAGTAATAAATAAACCAAGATACTCTGCTCTCTTCCCTGAATCATAACATATGCATTATGGAATATACATCTCAGAAAATTTTAAAGTGGCTCATTAATTCCCTGATCCATTTCTGCATGCACTACTGATACTAAGGTGACCTTTCACAAATAAAGCTATACATAAGGCAGAGAGCCATCTCTTGTATCTGCAGGAGAAATACAATTTTGGGGGAAACATTACCAAATGAAAAAATAAGCTTTCAGTTGCTTTTATGTCTTAGACTCAATAAGGGATAAAGACAACGCATTTATCCCATGAGTGAAAACCCTGAAGCAGTTATATGTGGTTGGCTTAAGGGAGATCTAAGAATCTCTATTTGACAATCTGGCCACTTTCCAAATGAGAAATCAATGACTCTGTATTCTGGGTAAAGAAAAGCCAGGATGGTTTATGACTTGTTCTACATATACTGTGGATCCAGCCAAGCTCTGAATTACACACAGTTGAAGACAGCAAGACAGCAACATCCCATGTCCAATGAGGCCTTCAGCAGCATAAGGTACATTCTGGCAGGACTCTGCACAGACAGTGGCTTGCTAGATTTTGGAATTCAGCCTGTAGAAAGACAAATATATGTAGCAGGAAAAAGAGAAGGAAACAATAGGGGTTTTATATGTCTAGAATAGCCAGCTAATTAGATGCAGGCTGGTTTTGTTTCTGGCAAAGAGGCTTGCAGAAAACATGCAATGGGTAAAAGTTAATTCTGCCTTCAGGACTAATCTATATCTTTAAAATACCTGTAGTAGTCTGAACAATCTAAAAATCTAAAAATCTAAAAATCCTATTTAGCTGACAAAAGCAATGCCTAATTACTTAATTATTAGTAAATAAATAAATAAACCAGTAAAGAGGTTTTACATTATTTGCTATGTCAATGTTACATCACACAGACACGAGGAGAAAGGAGGGCCACATACTCAGTGTAATTCACGATGTTCAAACAGAAGTTATCTTTTTTTTTTTTTTTTTTTGCTTTCCTCTTTCCATTTTTTGTTTTTCTTTTTTCTTTCTTTTTTTTATTTTTTTTTTTTTAAAAAAAAAAGGTTAATTAAGGTATTAAATTATAACAACCACAATCAGCAGGACATACTCATATTTTCTCAGCTTTTGTCATGTTTACAGCAACATGAAATGAAATTATTTACTCAGGCTCTTAAGAAAGACACACACACACACACAAAATAAAAGAAGAAGAAAAAAAAGGCTTTATATTCTTTAGATTATTTTCTCCACTTGTATACTCAGGCTGTGTTTTGATCTTTCATGTTGGGCTGACAGCCTTTGAGAACTTTTACCCTCATTTATAATGCTTTTGGTGAACTCACACCAGTGTACTGAACCAAACTATCCTTTATTCAGCTCCATATATCTGTGAGCAAATAAGAGCCTGTAGGGATTCAGCACATCAGCTGCTTAAAAGATAAACCTACCCAGCTTGATGAAAACTCTTCACCACCTTCCTGTTGAGAGAAAACGGTTACACATTTCTAATAAATGAAGCAGGAACTGTCATTTTTTTGGCAAACTGATAACTAGCTGTAACAGCCGCAATGCCACAAGTTGCTTTTCCAAAGTAATTACCATCAGGCTCCCTGTGGTATGCAGTGTTTAACACATTTCTTCTGTGTTAATGAATGCAAAAGCAGGCAACACCACTATTAGTAATTGCTTTTTATTCATAGTCCTCATTTTCCAGATAGGTCACATTAAACACAGCCATTGAACGATAGCGTTTGAGATAATTCATACAATGTATGCTGCTTTTGTTTGTTTGTTTGTGTGGGGTTTTTTGTTTGTTTGTTTGCTTGCTTGTTTCTTGTGTGTTTGTGTGCACCAGTCATTGGTGCAACTTTGAGCCATATGGGGAGACATGGGCTGATAAAAGTGAATGCCAACCTGTAGCACAACTGGGCCAGAGAAGTTAAAACCTTAATCAGGTTTCATTCAGTTACACTTCAAATCAACAAATCTTGATAGCCAACACTTCCATTTGAATTAATGCAATAGTAATCATTGCCTCATGTCAAAAGAAAGTAGTTAAACAATAGTGGGTGTATAATACGCTAGGCTTCCAACTTCTTCACCTTAGCAATTTCCCTTCCATTAGGCAACAAACAGCTTAAAAGTTTGTTTGGGTGATGTACCTTGCTCTATTGTGAGCAATATTTAACTTCTGGGAGTAGCTTGGACTGTAAAGCCTATCTCCTCAGGTGGCAAATCATAGTTTAGAAGAATCTCTTTCCTGATGTTCCTGCTAGGAAAAAAGAGGGGAAAAAATAAGGTCTGATTTTGAGTCCTGATTTGATTGGCCAATCTTTTAAGGAACACTCAGTTGTTGGCTTTCATTAATTAAAAAAAAAAAAAAAAAAAAAAAAAAAAAAAAAAAAAAAGGAAGTAAAATACAAAATGTCTTATGCTCTATTCACAGTGTACAGTACAATTTTATTCATCACTTTACTTGCTTTCCCTTAGCTCAGCCATTCTCTCTATAGTCATGTGACAGACATTTTATTTCAGTTTTATAAGACATGTACATAAGAACGAGAGAAATAGCGCAAACTCCATCTTCCATTGCTGTCTCTTTCTCCAGTGGTGATAGATAGCAGAGATACCAAAGAGAAAAAAAAATATACATTTTAATTCTTTCGTGTGTGGTATTTCCTTCACACATAATCACGTTAATTTTAACTGAACCAGCAAAACTCACAATGTATAAGCTTCACTGTTTTTTTTGGTACGTTATGAATCCTAAATTATGAAACGGATTTTTTAACCTGGGATATGCTTACTGGAAGCAGTATGCCAAAGATCTATAACACAAGGCAGTTGTCAGCCAAATTAAATAAAAGCAAGATTTCCTAAACTCTCCTATAAAGCTGTGAGTCATGAATTCTGAATTACCTCAGAGTGGTAAATAAATAATCACTACTAAATACAGATAATGTGTTAAACAGCTAAAGCTAGTAAGTTACTAGTGACAGAGAGCCTTAAGGTAAATTCTTCTTACATTGGCACAGCCCTTTCTCAAAATATTGTGGGTTTATGTCTTCAGACATATACAATGAATTGTACAATTGGTTACTCAGTGTTAAAATCATTTATAAAATGCACAAATCTCTATCACTTGACTGCATTTACATACTGGCTTAGATTTTGCTGAATAATGGATCTCACTGGCAGAGCTAAAGACTTGGTGCACAGACACTGAAGTGATGAGCACCACAGAAATACGTATAAAAGACTGATCAAATGATAGGAAATCCTCTCCACTATGGAATTTCAAGCTATCAAGCTATCAAGCAAAATCAATCTTGGGTCTCCTGGCCAAAAAGAAAAAATATATATAACACAGACAACACCACATTTTAGTTACATAAATTGTCCAAAACATGGAGAGTAGCTTGATAAAACATGTACAAGATCCTTTGTTTACATGTAATTGTAAACTTCTTCTAACAGCAGGAGCTAAGAGCAAACTTTCAGAATGTGTGTTTCCACCAACCAAAGACAATTCATTGTAGGACCGACTAATTAAAATCACCCTTTAACAGCAATGCCAACATGAAAATGTATTGCTGTTCTTCCTTGAACTGATGAAAAGTATGGCTTTGTGAGATTTGAGATTGCCAACCTAAATTAAATAACCTCTTTTATTTGTGTTTGTATAGTAGAGCTTAAATTTAATATAACCCAGACACTATATTTAAAAAATGTGCCATAGAGCATCCAAGAGTATCTGAGGCATATAAGGACAGACCCTGAGCTAAACATTTTTTCTTTCTTTTTCTTTTTCTTTTTCTTTTTCTTTTTCTTTTTCTTTTTCATTTTCTTTTTCTTTTTCTTTTTCTTTTTCTTTTTCTTTTTCTTTTTCTTTTTCTTTTTCTTTTTCTTTTTCTTTTTCTTTTTCTTTCTGTTATTTTATTTTGAATGTGGGTTGTCTTTTTTCAACTTCCATCTGAAGGTAATTTTGAAATTTTCAAATGCAATAAAATTACCCTTAGAAAAATTATTTGAAAAGTTGAAACTCTTTCCAAGTTATTCTGCAAATATTTTTTGGAACAAATGAAAACAAAACTAAAACTTCCCCCCCACCCCCCACCCCCCAGATAAACCATGTATAACTAGAACTACAGTAATAAATGGCATAATCTAAAGAATCAGAGAAAATACTGTTCATGGCTTGACATGTTTTGGCACTGACATGTTTGCAGCTCTCTCAACTTATTAGCAAAACTTTAAAAAGGGTGTCATCTCTTAAGAAGTCAATCAAATAGCCTACATTAAATAGACTATCTGCATGTGTTTGGGAAAGCAAAACAGAACAAAACAAACAAGGAGGTTCCAGGTGTGGGTTTGAGTGTAATTTTTGTTATTAAACATGTGTTTGCATGTTTAGCTTCTACAAGGACTTGCACATAACCATGACTGATGGATGTATTTGTAGGCCATTCGGTTAGCTCCATCAGCTCACTCAAACACATTTTGAACAGATTATGTACTGCAGTACTTTGTAGACCATACATTAAACAAGAGACTTTGCTCTGAGGCACTGCTTCCCACAATCCATGGGGAAAAGGAAGCAGGAAAAAACAAAACTCATAGAGTTCGACAGCTACTGAGGCAACACTTGCCATTTACAATATAAGCCCAAATATTTTTGCAACACAACTATATATTAATTTAATAAAATACACAATATAGCTCTTATACACTCAACAATTTGGCTCATATGCACTGAATCTGCAATAAATCAATAAAAATATGTCATTTGATGTAAACACACTGAATCTTCTTACATTTGCACATATAAATGATCATGTGATTTGTGTGGATGTCTAAGACATTTTCACTTTCCTGAGCTATTTTAGTGTCCACAAATGAATATAAAAGTGTTAATAATGTTAATTTCTTTTGTGCATTACCCTGAAAGGTAACTATTTTTTTTTTCAAAACTTATTTCCCCCTTATTTTTTCTTTTAAACTTATCACTAACTATAGTTTTGTTGGACACTAAAATGCTAAATAGATATTAAAATCCTTTTTTTTTTCTTTTTTATCAAGTGAATTATCTTATGTGTGTGCAGGACAAGATGGACTATATCATTTTACATTTAACCTTAATGTGATATGAAGTGTTTTACTAATGATCAGGATATGTTTTGTTGAGTAATGATTTGGAATGGTGGGTTTTTGTTTGTTTTCTTGTTCCTTCTTTTTTTTTTTTTTTTTTTTTTTTTTTCTTTTCTCTCATATTTGTGGCAGATAACTTTGTACATAAATGTTTACCACAAATGAATGTTAATGTTCGGTGTCACTTGGACTACTACAAGAACTCTTTTTAGGACTTTCAGTAGAAGCCTGCGGTCACTGCTGGAAATTCACCACAGATCAGCAGAAATATTCAACCCTGTTTTTCTTGGGGTTTATACGTAAACAGTAAAGTCAGCATCAGCTATTGAGGACAGTCTCAAAGTATCAGATGTATTTCCATTCCACCTTTCTCACACCTTCCTATCAGATTGTCAAAATGGCACCATCTTTCCTTCATTCATATAGTTCTTAGTGTACTTGACTCTGCCCTAATGAAAGTTTGGTCAAAATGAAACCAGTGTTATCTGTCAAAAAGAAAGAGCAGTGAAAAGAACATACTTGTGGGCACTTCAGATGTTCACTAAAAGCCTTAAAGCAGCATTGGTCTTCCTTCATTCTTGTAAATCTGTTACAGCCAGGGGATTTTATGATTTATTTATTTATTTTTGATTGTTTTGTTTTTAATCAGCAGAAGAGGAATGTAACTGCCAGCCTGTCCTTATTTTCCCCTCACTTTCTGACAGCCACAGGGTCGCTTCCCCGACAGTCCTGCAAGAGCTTGTCTATTTCTCTGACAACTTCCTCGGCATCCACCGACTCCCTGCCTAGATCCCGGGCTGAACGGTCTAACTGCTCCAGAACAGAGTCCATCTCACTTGAGTCTCGGCTTACTCGGGAATGCACATCTGCAAATGCCCTAGCCATCTGATCTGATGCAATGAAGGGAGCGTCTTTTGACTGTTTACTAGGCGATAGATACTGACTGTCAGTTGACAAGTATTGGCTGTTTGGTTCAGCCAAGGCTCCTGATTTCACTTCACAGCCATCCAGAGGTCCTTTTGTTGAGGTGCAAGGCTCAATGCATGTCTTGGTTGGGCTGCTCGATGCTGAGGGAACCTCCTGAAGCAGAGGACTCAGGGCACGTTTGGCTTTTAAATAAGGTTTAACATTGGCAATGAGAATAGTGTGCTCTCTCTTGTCTTTCCCAAATGTACAAAAAGTCTTTTTCCCAGTGGGATTCACAGTTTCATAAGTCTCAGTCTCAACATTAGCTTCAACTGTGGGTACAAAGAGATTTGTGCGATAATCTGCATTCTCAGCCTGGCTGGCTGCAGGGAACTGTGGCATCCAACACCTGTCAGAATGACCAAGCACTCTGCATTCATCTGTGCAGTTAACACATTCTTCTTGCTCTGCAAAACAAAGAAGAAAGAGAAAAACTCTAGTTATAAGTGGTTTTCTTTAAATTAAAGGAGAGTCTATGATCAACTTGTGATGGACTTACTTGACATCTGGTTTCTTAATTATGGAGAAAAAGAAAAGCTGTAATTAAAATATTTCAGAAGGATTGCATAGACTGACTAGTTGAAACAATAGATTTATTTAATGCTATTCTCTAGGTATTAAAGCATTCACACAGCCCAATGGAAGCAAAAAGGGGTCATTAGAGAATCATTCTCAGTGGAATTGAGCTTCATCTGTAAACTAATCTGCTGTAGAAATCTGTTAGGCTTTGTTCTGTAAAACTCATCCTAGAAAATAGCGAACACTACTTAAGGAACTCAAAAGGCATTATCAGGATTAATTTTTCAAATCAAATAACTGAGCAATGACTGCCTTTCTGGAAATACAAACACTTCATACAAATCAGCAAGCTAGCTTTTCATTTTGTCACCTCCATTTCTTTTGTAATTGTTATGTTGTATGACAGTCATGAAATAAAAATGTTTTGTTAAAGAGCCTACTTTTCCTGCTGAGAACAGAGAACTAAAATTTTCCACCAGTATGCATTAAATATAAGTTTGTCAAAAAGTGTGTATTGCAATTTTATTAGGCATGAGTATGGATCATGTAATCAGCTTTCCTGTTTTTTTGCTGTGGTGCAATAACTGAAAATGTGTTTCCTCAATACATACAGTTTGAAAGAATGACAAACCATGACATGATATTTGAACTGATAATGTTATCAGGATTTCTGTAGTCTTATTTCTTTCAAAAAATATATATTTAAATAATATATATACATATTGTCATATACAGTCTTAGAACATAAATTTTAATAGTTCTTAGTTTGTCTGTTATTTTGCACTAAGAGAATATGTTTGGGTCACCCTTCACCATTTTAAAATTCTTGACAAAATTAATCCTTTTACCATCTCTAGGTTTTGATCAGAATTTTGAGTCTGATTTTTAACTATTAAGTATTTTCAGCCACAAAATAGAAAAATGTGTTTCAAATTTGATTTGAGGAATTCAGTACATACTAAATGCCTGGAGTTTCAGCTGGCAAAAAAAAAAAAAAAAAAAAAAAGTAAATATGTATTTATATGTAAGGATGTATCACACGCACACACATGTACAACAGATCTTAAAAAAAAAAAAAAAAAAAAAAAAAAAAAAAAAAAAGAGCAAACTTGTTGACCTGAAAATAGGGTAAATTTTAAATTAAAAAATAAATTCCTTGTAATCTTATGATGTCTGTAAATAACCGTCAGATTCATGAACAGCTGCACTGTAAAAACCTAACACAGAAAAAACACATCTTCTGAGTCCAATAGACATGAATATAATGTGACTTAAATTTATCCAAAATTGTATGTCACAATGATCAATTAAATCAAAATGAGATAATTTGCTGAGATTTTTTATTATTATTATTATTAATGATGAAATCCTATGAAAGAGTGCTATTCTGTATACATGCTCCCTTCCTTGAAAAGTTTAATATCTTATAAATAAATAAATAAATAACAAAAGCAAGTAAGAATGATGAGGAGGACACAGAGTGATTTTTGAGGAAGAGAATGTTAACCCACAGGCTTAAAAGATAAAAAATTTAGGGGACCTCCAAGGAAAAGTAAACCGTATTCTGGTTCTAGTGTAGAATACAAATTAGAGTAATCATAATGAAAAGCAAGAGTAAAATGCATCCCCAATTTTGAGACTATAGTACACTGACAGAACTGGGAAAAATTCTGATTTCACTTCACTTGAACGAAATGGAATGGACATATATGCCCACCCATAGGCACAACATGTGGGAAAACTGTTTAATGAAAAATATAGTCATACATTTAATACATAAAAATAACATATACCTTATTCCAACCATTAGTTCACTTCCACTAAGGTTTTCTGTATCTAGTTTTCCAGAGCTTCTACAGCTTCAAAGCTCTGCAGTGTAAAGCTACCAAGTGAAACTTCTAATCCCTCCCTCTAAAGAAATGGGGGGGGGGGGGGGGGGGGAGAGAGGAAGGGAGGAAGGGAGGAAAGGAGGAAGGGAGGGAGGGAGGGAGGGAGGGAGGGAGGGAGGGAGGGAGGAAGGAAGGAAGGAAGGAAGGAAGGAAGGAAGGAAGGAAGGAAGGAAGGAAGGAAGGAAGGAAGGAAGGAAGGAAGGAAGGAAGGAAGGAAGGAAGGAAGGAAGGAAGGAAGGAAGGAAGGAAGAGAATGATTAAGAGAGAGAGAGATTAAGAGAGAGAGAAAGAGAGAGAGAGAGAGAGAAAGAGAGAAAGAAAGAGAGAAAGAAAGAAAGAGAGAAAGAGAGGAAGAGGGAAAGAGAGAAAGAGAGAGAGAGAAAGAGAGAAAGAGAAAGAGAGAGAGAAAGAGAGAGAGAAAGAGAGAAAGAGAGAGAGAAAGAGAGAGAGAGAGAGAGAGAAAGAGAGAAAGAGAGAAAGAAAGAGAGAAAGAAAGAGAGAAAGAAAGAGAAAGAAAGAGAGAAAGAAAGAGAGAAAGAAAGAAAGAAAGAAAGAAAGAAAGAAAGAGAGAGAGAGAGAAAGAAAGAAAGAAAGAAAGAAAGAAAGAAAGAAAGAGAGAGAGAGAAAGAAAGAAAGAAAGAAAGAAAGAAAGAAAGAAAGAAAGAAAGAAAGAAAGAAAGAAAGAAAGAAAGAAAGAGAGAAAGAGAGAAAGAAAGAAAGAAAGAAAGAAAGAAAAAGAAATGGAAATAAAAAAGAATGATCCAAGGCCAAGGCAAACCAAACTTTCTATAGCAATTTGGGCATTTTAGACTTTGCAAATGCTTTCTCTAAGTTGATTTTGCTATTTTTTCTTTTCCTCCTACAAATCTTAGAGTGGATTTGTGGTAAACTTACCCACTGGCTTAAAAAGTGTAACGTAATGAAAAAGTGTAAAGTAATGAGAAATAATAGTTGCTTCATTCAGGATTTTCTCTAACATATATCTGAAATGACTTTCTTCTTATATGATATGCACGACAATGCTGAATAAAAGTCTGCGGGCATTTTTGAAGGTTTTCCTAAGCAAGTAATAGATTTGCCAACAATTTTTATTTTTTATTTTTTGCAAACTTAACTATAATTTATACTTTTTTTTTCATATAATTTTGGTCTCTTTTTAGCAAAAGACAAAAATTTAAAATAAAATTAAAAAAAAAAAAAGGAAAATAGCTCTCCCATGTTTAATATGTTGAAAGGTCACAGTTTACTAGAAGAGAATCAGAAGATCTGAAGAAGGGAAGCTTTTTCAGTCTTTCACGTACTAGCTTTGTGTCATAGCATCTGAAAATTAACTTACATAACTTCCTACTATCAACATTAAATATATATATAAGTATAAAATACACAGCTGGATAATTTATGTAATAGGAGATTCCATTTTAAAACTTTCTCTTAATCTAAAAATTGACTGTACATTATTAACAAAATAATTCCCTGAACTGATTCATTTGTTGAAATTAATAAACTTAAGATGAAAGGTAAAGATCAGAGAATTTCTCAGCCAATGGAAATTTTTTAACTATGCTAGGTACTCAGTACTGTGCCAAAAACTATGCTTTGAGATTTTCAAAATTGATTAGGTTGATTTTGTCACCAAGTTGTGTTCTAAGATTTGAATTTGTTAGCTCATTTGCCTACTCATACACTGTGTATGAGGATAACTTATACAGTATTTGCATTATTCATTCACATCAATAAAAATATAAAGTTTGCTGGCAAGCTCTGTAAGTAAAAGAGATATATGCCATACAGTTTATATATCATATATATTGGCTGTAACATCTTCCTTCCCCTTCCCATTTCCTGCATTTTCTAAAGCAGTTTTTATACTTGCATTCATACTTGCAATATTGACTAACTTTCCATTTCTGCTCCCCGGGCATCTTAGCAGTGAGTGAATTAAATATGAAGTCAAAAAATAAGGCAGTTTTGTGAAGAAACAAATCCCGAATGACCTTGAAGTGAAAACCACCTGCACTGCATGAGTTTTGATATTCTAGTTTTGAAAATCTGTCTTCACTTCATTTTTTTTGTGTCACATCATGGGAAATGGATTTCAAGTATTGATTATCATGCATAATAAGTTGCTCATCTCACCATTAGCCTGTAATTTTGCCTGTTACAGCTAGCAGGCAGTGAAGAAAATCGAACAGGCCACTTTGTATTAGCAGCAGAAACTATAAACATGAAGTGAACTATCACCAAGGACCAAATTAGTACCTATGAGAAAACAGAATCAATTTAATGGTATATATATACATATATATATGTAAAATAGGTCAAACACTGTTCTGTACAGCAAGATGTGCTGGTAGAGTGATATGCACCATTGGTCTTTACCTTGTTTCCCTCTTGTTGAAAATAAGCCCTTAACAGTGCAAGTGTGTACAATGAACAGAAGCAGCCTAGAGGTTTTCCAAACTCTCTGGAGCTTTAAGGCTAAACAATCAGAAGTGCTTTATGCACTTCAGGGAGAACACACACAAAAATAGAACTGCTAAATTGTCAGCCATCGAAATAAATGGAAAGAAGCTAACTGGAAACAACAGACACCTATATAGCAAGCTTTTACTGGACAGAAATTTGAGATGGTTTACAAAGAAAGTTATGTTGAAAAAATATGAATTGCAGTGCAAGATATGTCTTTTGCTGTAACCTTAGACATACCTTGCATATTTTATTCTAAATTACCAGAGAAGCTGGTATTTAACAGCTGTTTTCTGTAGCAAGTTTAAAGCAAAAGATGTTTTTATTGCACTACTTTTAATTTCCTACCCTTTCCTCATAAATATTATGAGTACGCTTAAAAGGAGGTACTTGATTTCACCATAAATATATTTCACTATACATTTAACTAATTAATTAATGCTTTAGATATCTGGCTCCCTTCAATAGCTAAAACTGTGATATCACAGCTTAATTCATTAATTATACACAATTTTCATAATGGTGACAAAAATGATTTTTTTTTTCTTAAAAGAAATTAAAAGAAAAAGCAGTGACTCAGCATAATCAGTGTTCACAAATTCATTTTTTCCAGTTTAATTGGAGCCTAATTATTTAAATTACACATACACACGAAGATACAAAGCAAATCAAAAGTAAACAATACATGTACAACCTCAGCATTTAAATACTTCTATGAAATATTTCACGTGCTATGTTTTTAACATGAAGAACACTGTAATTTGTATCAAAGTACTATATATAATGTGTTCATTATATAAAGAAGTGTTCAAGTTTGTGTATAGTGAAAATCAGATTTTAAATATATGTATATGTGTATACATCCCATACATGTAAGCTTGGACATATACACACACATGCAGATATATATATATATATATAATCATATTCCACCCTAATCCTGTAAATCTTTTTATCAAATTGTGTTAGAAGTGAAGCAAAGTAGACAATTTGACACTTAATTTATAAAATTTGACTTGTTAAATAGTCATTTAAGTGCATTCTTTTCTAAGAACTTGTTTCAAAATGTAATATATATATATAGTTTTATATTAACATATGCTCATCAAAGGAGGATAAATAAAAATATGACCAAATAAATGCACAAATAATACTGAATATTTTCAAATGACAGTAGCCTTTGTTGTAGCCTTTGACTGTCCCAGGAAATGCTACTTATTCTTCTTGTCTTACCCATTAACTCCTTTTTTCTCTATCAAAAGTTGACACCTAGTTTCTACTATCACATGAACATCTCCTAATAGACTTTCATTTTTTTTCCCCTTATATAAATATGGAAGCTAAAAAATAAGCAAGGATGGCTCACTGGAACATCTCAAGGACTAACAGCTCCAAATGAAAAACACAGGAGAGGACTGATCCCAAAAAGTGCATCTTCTTTTTGAAGCATGCAGTTTCACATTGATGATGCTATTCACCTTCACTCTTGCAATGTTCTATCCTTTATTACTTTACAAGCAGTAATTCAGGTATTTCTGGCCTTTGTTTCACATTACAAAGAAAAGAAAAAAAAAAAAGAAAAACCTTTGAATGCATGCATGGAGTTCACACTGATTCCCTATGAAACAGACTTATTTTACCCTTAATTTTGTTAACTTGTGTTCATTACTGAAAACATTTCCATTTAGAATTCAATCAATAATGAACCAAGGTATAAAATTATCTGTAGTGCATATTCCTCTGGTCTGATGACAGGCATACTATGGGTGTGCATTGTGGAGGGGTGGGAGGCGGGGTTGGGGGGAGAGGTAGTATATGCTTTAGTAAAGTACAATTTATATATTTTAATACCATGAAATAGATATGGAAGGTCTGTATTTTCTGTAAACATGTATAAACAAATGGACAATAAATTATATCTGACATCCAAAGGAGAATATAAATAACTCTGATTTCATAATTTCAGTAATTCCTGCAATATACCTGAAAATCTTCTTCTGATTTCAGACAGACAATTGCCTTTACTAAAGAAGTGAAAGGACTGTAAGTAGGTATTTATTACAGGATGGAAATAAATGGGCTTCTTTGACATGGCCTAAAGACTAGGGGTATATGACACTTCTGATGAGAACAACCAGCTAAAGTACTACTTCTGTGGTTAGATTCCTGCTTAATTACAATTGATTTTGACATAAATGAGCAGAGGTAAACAAATACTTCCATACACATGCTTACTGTTATTAAGCAGAACTGTCTCCAATCTGAGTATTTTTATTGGCTGGTCTGTTTAAAGGCTCCTTTCAGTTAGGCAAAGCAATTATGTAGCTCAGATTAGCAAAATGACTGGCAGTAAAATAAGAATGGGCTGCCACTTTGTAAACCTCTTGGATCATGCAGTCTTTTCCTGATATTATAACTAAAGCATTTATGCCTGTAATCCTTATAATTTTCCTCTGTTTTTTTTTTTTTTTTTTTTTTTTTTGTTGTTGTTGTTTGTGTTGTCATTGTGTTTTGTTTTGTTTTGTTTGCTTGCTTGCTTGTTTTTTGAACAGAGGATAAATATATTTCTAATATTGGCATAATATAAAACACTTTTAAAACAATAAAAAACAGGTGGGTTTATGGCTTTAATTCTAGCTCACAGTTGTCCCAGACTATAAATATTAGAGAAATATTGCAGGATTACAATAAGCACTATAGAATATTTAACATTTTGTTTTATGGAAATCTGCCTTAAATTCATATAAACAATTTAATGATGATCATATATTTTTACTTAAAGACAGCATAACAGCAAGAAAATATTTCTGTTACCTGAAAATTTTCCATCCTCACAGCGGGCTGGTCCACAGATCCCAACAATGGGTCTTTGGCCTCTGCCTTGCTGTTCTGGAGGCAAATCAAACCTGTGAGTCACAGACAGGGACAGGCTCTGCTTCCAAAATTCCCAATAATGTCAAAACTTCCAAAGCAGAAAAACAGCTTTCATCTGTGTTCTGGACATAGCTCATGGTCCTTGACACTTCTTGCTATCGTTCTCAAAAGTGACTGTACAAACACGGTCATTTATAGTTGATGGTGAAGTGAAAGCATATTCCAGCCCCATGCACTGAGATGGCAAATGCAAGGGACACTTCTCCCCAACAAACCCCAACAGACCTAATGGGAGAGGAGCTACCTTAGAAACTGACGCTTATTTTCTATTGCACCTTGAAAAAAGCACATAGAAGAAAGGTGAGGGGGTACTTCATTATCTGCTTTCCTATCAGTCTGGGGCAGCAGAGAAAAAACAGTGCCCATCTGAATAATAATTTCTTCCCACTAGAGGAGAAACCTTTGGAAACCCAGCTTTGTTTTCCAAAGTTTGCCTGCAAGTCAGACTGGCACCTATTCTAATTTGCAGCAAAATTACCATATGACAGCCATGAAAAAATATTTTGGCCTCTTCCCCATCCCACCATAAAAAACTCTTCCTAGCCCAGCACTGTAGGCAGGAATGTACAAAGGCTAGCTATGCCAGCTCTGCACTTAGTAGAGAAGCTACAGGGAGACTTTAGTGACCTGACAAATTCACAGTTTTAAACAGTAAATCTTTGTTGTAGAGCCCAAAAGCTGTTTCCTGGAAAAGAAGAGAAACAAAACTGCAGTGATTAACAGAAAAGAATAGGTTTGAGGATCTGTTAGAAAGAATATTTTTAGTATAACACATTTTCTTATTCTTGATCAAGACAGTTCCACAGATTTTATATTAGGATTTTTTCAGTACTGACACATAAACTGGAATAACTCATAACTGAAACCTAACTGAATTTGTGCAATCCTTAGCAGAATTTGCATGATATTAAAATAAATAAATAAATAAATAAATTGCTAACTTTATTGTGAGCTAGTCATAATTGTAATATCTATAATTTCCATATCTAATTTGTAATACTTAGTAAATGCTAAACACTGTATATTGTACTGCAGCAATGTTTAGGAATCCAATCATTAAGCAGCCCCATTATGCTGTGTCCTATACAAATAATAATAGACTGTACAGTTAGAGACAAGTGATTATGACAAACAAAAGCAATGAATGGGAAGGAAAGACAACATTAATGAAAAAATAATCATGCTGTTGACATTTCCTGAAAATACCAATATAAAAACTCCATAATTTAAAGAAGCTATCCACATCTGTCACAGCATCAAGCCACCAATGATTAGCTATATATTATACTACTGAACCTTCTTCATCAGATGCCAATTATCTCAGTATACAGATCTTTAATTAGAAGGCACTAAGCTTTTTGCTTTGTAAGCTTGTCTCAAATTTGGATATGACAACTTGTTTACAGACTTTGACTGATGAGGGTGCCACTGTGTAGAGAAACAGGTTTCTGAAGAAATCTATTTCTATATCCTCTGATAGCTCTATTTACATCCTGACTATAGGTAGGTTCTCTTGAATGGAAGTGTATCATTCTGTGTAGGAGGAGGATTTTGTCCAATACAGAATCAACACATTAAAGCTTTTCAGATATTATCTGTTTTCCTTTGCAAAATTTCACACACAAACAACAACAACAAAATTTAGCAGCACCATAGATGTTGAACCATTCAAAAATCTGGCTACTTTGGTGAAAAAGAATACAGCTTTCCCCACATTCCTGCCAGCATGCCTGGATTTACATTTAAAATCTCCTTTACGAGACATAATAAGACCATGTCTGCTTTATACTGATAGATAGAAAAACCCACTGGGTATCATTCTCTGCTTCAAAAGGTTGATATTGTATAAGGGTCATACACTTGGGCTTCATGGGAGGTGAAATGCATCTGACAGAATAGGAGGAAGAACACTTTCCTTGATGTTTCTCCTTAAGGAAATCTCATTTGGACATACAGACACAGAAATGTCTTCCTAGGAAAAAAGAAATGATTTACCGGTTTCATATGGAGTCTCCCTTATGGCATGATAAGTAGCATATTCATTATTGTTTGATTAGATGGTGCCCTAGACTATTTTTTAGCAGATTGCTGGTGTTGTGTTTTATTACCACCTTCGAAAGAGGTCTCCAGAATGGGATTAACCTTATGCCAATTTATGAAGCACCCTCATTCTTTTACGAATTTGAGTTTCATAATGCTATCTTACTTAGGTTTCTGCCTGAATGATGCTCTAATTACATCAATCAGAAAGAATAATGAATGATGCGTTTTCAAAATCTGACTCTCTAAAAATAACTACTTTGGCAAAGAGGATTGTACATGTAAACAGATTAAATAACGTATTTCCAGGTTCTCCATGGACTGTAAATGAATCTCTGAAAGACACTCAAGATGATTTCAGAGTATTCGTGTCTTCATTTCCACAGATCCTTCATCAAAAACCCTAATCTATATCACTTTCTTATCTTTCCAGGATCAAGACTATATATATAAACAACAAGAATACAGAAAATCTCTCTTGCAAGTTACTTTTATTTGCAGTAACTGAGCTGCTCAACAGAGTCACATTTTTCATTGTAATCTTTTCATTTGTTATAGCTTAATCTGTAGTCCTGATGTCAGAGGACTCTGATGTGACCAAACATACCATTAAGAAAAAATTGATAATTTGGGGTCTATGTCCAAGGATGTTGTCATTATGTGCTCGTTTTTTTTTTTCACTAATATGTTCAGTTTTTTAAGCCTGTTAATTGTTAGAAGCTCTTTTTCTGGTCTCTAGAAATCCCTCATCTGAGTCATATTTCTACAAGAAATGTGTTTTAGTTCTAGAAATAGAGTTAAAGGCTAGGTACAAAAAATGCCACCAAGAAAAATGCAATCAGGGTCTTAGCTTTGCCCTCAGATTATGTGTCTAAATATCCTTCAAAGAAAATTCAACAGTGAGGCATTATATGACTTAAATATTGTTCTGGCAAAACAAGTAGAAGTTGAAGTTGATACCTTTAAAACTGCTGAAGGGTTCAGAATATGTCAGTCAGTGTCTATCTGTAGACTTCCTTTAAAAAAGTCCTTACCCTGGAGAGATGATGAAGATGCTACACCCCTAGAAATGTGGTGGACGTGCTATAAAATGTTGCCAAACCCATTGTAGAGATGGAAACATGAGCAACATTTTATTTATTTTATTTTATTCTATTTATAGAAAACCCAGAGGCGGGTTTTGAAAAGCCTTAAGGTAGATATAAGGGTCCATTTATATCCTCCTTTCATTATCTGTGATGAAGATTTCAGGCCAAAAGTATCTGTAGTAGTCTCTTGTCTTTTCTTTCCAAGACAACAAAAAGGCTAAGAGGTGGGGGCACCCATTAAAGTAAAGTCATGGTGGAAAGCATGTATGAAACTGTAAATGAAGTAAATATTATAGTGATGGATTCCAGTAATTGTAAAGGTCTCTTTATAAAGACCTTGCACAAATTCTGCAAGTAGTTAAGGTATAAAAAAATTATCTTATGTGAAGAAAAAAATCATCCATTTTTTTTCTTTTTCTTTAGTTAATCTGTTACATCATGCACATGGTGCATATCCTGCTTCTTAGGTATCTAAGAAGCAGTTTAGCAGAGCTCTAAACTTATTTGTAAGCTCTCAAGTGACTCTGCAGTTGCAGCTGAAGATGGATACAAGGCAGCTAATTTGCTACCACCAAGGGAAAATGTTATAACATAAAAACATTCCCTCCCTTAGCTTCAAAACTGTTGAGTGCCTAGGGAGCTCAACTATTTGTAGAGTTGATACTATGCATATGCTTCCTCTGTAACTGTTACATGCATACATCTGGCATCTGTCTCTGTGTTAAACAGTCTTAATTGTCCCTAGTATTACTATGTAGAAAACCTCTAACCTAGATGATTAATGTGAAAGAAATAAATGAAAAGAGATTTGTGTTTTGTAGAACAATTTTTGCATTATTGACAATATATGCAAAGAGCTCTGCACTATGGCTATCAAGAAAATAATTTAGCTCTGCCTTCTGAATATTTTAAACAGAAATTGTGCTCTTTTCTTAGAATGACATTTGACACTTTGTACAGCCTCTTAATCATATAGGGTTGTTTCCTCTATATATGTTTTAGCTGGTATTCCTTTTTCTATTTATTCTCTCTCTTTTTTAAAACAATTTTGATTGTTGCTCCTTATTCTTTTATTCACACATCATGTCTTCAAAGCACCCAGTTAAAGCCAGATCAATGATCAATTCTGAAGATTTTTTTTTTTAGATGATATTAGGAGGACTCTAAATCCTAGTACATTATTCAGCTCACTGTTGCCAGCAAAGTCAAACTAAGGCAAAGCACTTGATTTCAGTTTTCAATATATTTTGAAGAGATCAAAGAGCATGGAAAATCCTATTCTTTGGTTAGGCAGACCATGCAGAACAGTACTAATCTAAAAGATGGAGGTAGCTGCACAGAATGAACACTAAACTGAAGACTTTTTGAAGTTATTTTAGCCTTTGTGTCAATGTTCACCTCAAAACCCTACAGCAAAATGTTTTTTTTTGTTTGCTTGTTTTGTTTTGTTTTCCTTCTAATTGGGAAAAGAGAAATTAATTCTTTAAAAAAAAAAAAAAAAAAAAAAGTATAAAAGAACTGGTAATTTGACATCTGACATATCATTCATGGTAACAAAATATCACAGAATCACAGAATTTCTAGGTTGGAAGAGACCTCAAGATCATCGACTCCAACCTCTGACCTAACACTAACAGTCCTCCACTAAACAATATCCCTAAGCGTTTTTTAAAGACCTCCAGGGATGGTGACTCCACCACTTCCCTGGGCAGCCTGTTCCAATGTCTAACAACCCTTTCGGTAAAGAAGTTCTTCCTAACATCTGACCTAAAACTCCCCTGGCGCAACTTTAGCCCATTCCCCCTCGTCCTGTCACCAGGCATGTGGGAGAACAGACCAACCCCCACCTCGCTACAGCCTCCTTTAAGGCACCTCTAGAGAATAATAAGGTTGCCCCTGAGCCTGCTTTTCTCCAGGTTGAACAAGCCCAGCTCCCTCAGCTGCTCCTCGTAGAAATATGTTCAAGATAAGTCTTTTACTAGAATTTATTTGTGTAAAGTACAACTATTGAACATGATCTTTCCTTTTATATAGCTTTTTAACTAATATGCCAGTCTAAGTCTGTTTGGGATTCAGGGAAAATATATGCATTCCTATGGCTGATATTTTGTGAAAGGTCTCATTTATTGGACACAATCAAACATTTCTAACGTGCCATTTTACATGGTGGTCATTTTAAATTTTTATTTTGAATAGCATTGTTCTGCAACTTTTACACACAAATTTACTCATAGAGTGGGAGAATTTAACTATATATGTGCCAGAAGACTTGTTTGAGCCTGCAGCTCTTACCACACACATTACATCCTAGTGAATGAGGCAAGACGTTTTTTTCAGCCCTCCTCTTTAAGCTTTTACTAGACTGAAACAGGGAAGAAAACTAGATCTTACATATAATTTACAAGATTTTTGGAGAGTTCCTGTCAATCAAAGGATTAAAGAAAATATATATATATATTAGTTTCATCAGATGCCTAACAGCAGCTAAGAGAGATAATAATCTCTTTCAAGAAACAGAGAAAACCACATAATCTAATTTCCTGCAATTAAAAGAACTAGAATTTTTATGTTGTCTTTAGAGACAATGGAGAAGGATGGATTCAGAGAGTCATTCAGTATTTGGTGATAAACTCCAGATCTAAAATAATTCCAGACAGGCCTACCTATTTTCAATGAATGCACAGAGTTCATATCCTGAAGATACCTATTTCTGTATTAGAGTCATACACACTCATTGGTTTGGCTTTTCTAATTAGCTGGCCGAAGCTTTTCATCATTCAACAAACTGTTGAGAGTCTAATTGCCCTTAATTTAATGTAGGTGAGATGTAACTCAGCATTTTGAGTCCCCTTTTCCAAGAAGTGACACTGTTGGTAAGAAAATTGTTCCCTTGCAAAGTAATATCCTAGGGTTTACATGCATTTATAACTTCTGGGATTCCCACTGAATATTTCATTCACTATATATTCAGACCAAAATTCCTAGTACTTTTCCACTGAGATATTTCCTTTCAAAAGTAAAACAGCTTATTTTCTCCTCTTAATACTGTGCTACCATGCTTATACCAAACTACAACTCCTTTTACACAAGTAAAATTTGCTTCAAAGTGTTCTATTTTGAATACCTGAAGGAACACACTGGGATTTGCTGCTCTTCTCTGAGGGAAATTGTGGATGATCCAGTCTGTCCTCAAGGCTGCAGCACTGGTTCCAACTTATCAAAGTCACAGCAGGGAGTGGCTTTGCTGATGTACAGGTGCTGCTAACTTTACACAAGCAAAATGTTTTACATGGTATGAAGAACCCTTTATTATTTTATTTTATTATTTCATTTTATTTTATTTTATTTTATTTTATTTTATTTTATTTTATTTTATTTTATTTTATGTTATTTTATTTTATTTTATTTTATTTTATTTTATTTTACTTTATTTTATTTTTATTTTATTTTTGTTTCCAGAAACTTAGCAAGAAAAATGCAGAGCAGCTGATCAGCTGTACTTTGTGAGCAGAGCAAGTTAACATAATAGCTATGTCCAGAACATCATCCTATCTCCTGCCTGAATTAAGAGGCAGAGGAAGATGAGAGCCGAGCTCCACACTAATTCCTCTGAGCTGCCATACCTTGTTTTTGCTGCCCAGGCTCTGTTGGCTCCTAGATCTAACTGAATCTTAAACAGCAGAGTACTGGGTAATTTGCAAAAATGCTAAATTTCACATTTTTTCTTCTAGCTATTAGTTCAAACCTACAAATCTTCTGCAAATACTTCAAAAGCATACATTAAAATTTTACTTAACAAGGAAATTAACAGGATTTTTTGTGAATCAGGCCATATTTTTGTGTCAGATTTTTTCATGCATTTCTGTCCATCCTGAGAATATAGAATTGCTATCCCTGGATCTTAGAACCAGATTTTGAGTTGTCTGAAAAGTAAAGGGTAAAGTAAATCACAGTGTGCCACTTCTCTCCTTTCCAAAGACAAAATATTATTGGTATAAATCAGCATATCTCAAATTCCCACCAACTGCTGATTCCATTCCTGAAAACAATTCTGAGCTCAAAATTCCTATTTTAAAGGTTCAGTAGGACTGAACTCTCCCATTCATTGAGTCTCTGTCTTTCAAACATCAGCCCAAATATTCTTTCCTTCTTTAAATAAATTCTCAGTTTAAATTTGGAATGTGCTTTTTGATTTAATGATGGCATTTCTGAGAAAGTCAGGCTGGGATGATAAACAGGGATTTCCAAACTGTCAACAACTTTGTTCATAAAACATCAGTCACAGTCTTCTGAAAAGCTGACATGCTTATTTAGCAGTTTTGTTGTTGTCGTAGTATAAAGATGATGAAAACCAGTGATGGTAATCCTGTAGAGCACATCTGCATTATCAAATGCTCCTGTGTTATATGAACACAGATACGTTTAGCCACTATTTTACACTATTTTACTGTTCTTACATGATATTAAGATAAATTCAATTGCAGCTGGGTGTTACAAACTGCCTCCAATATTTTGCAGCCACAGTTCATTGCACCTGAATAACTGCAAGGAGTATTTTAAAGTCATATTGGATGGATTAGCTAGGCTGACATTTACAACATATCTTGGGATAGATATTGTAAGTTTTAGAGTGTTTTGTTTTGTTTTTAAGTAGAAAAAAAGCTAGGGGAATATTAAGGAGAAAATAATAATTGCATGAAAATGCAAAGTATATGCAAATGAAAAGTATATAAAACCAGCACAGTCTATAATGAGTTAATTACTCAGCATAGAAAGAAAATATTTTCATATCTCTGATTTTCAAGTAAAAATAAAGTAAGACAAGAAATTATAAAGTAAATCTGAATGTTTATGTAAAATTTCTAAGTTTCATAGAATGTATTCATTAGAAATTAATTTGTTTTAATTCAAACTCTTTCTTTGAAACAAACATATCTGAAGTAACATTTTATTTTGCTTACTGTGAGAATCTGTTTTATAAAACAATCAGCACAAGTTATCTTTTAATATAATTCCATATTTAATTTTAAAGAGGAAAATGTGGAATAAAAATATAGAATAAAGCATTTCACACATACAGAGAGGTTTATATTCCACATCCCTTTTTATTTTCTACCTTTGGATAGGAAAATTAAGCATTTTCTGTATAATTCCAGTGTCACAGTTAGGCTGCTCCAACTATGATGACAACATACATCTTTGATGATATGGATGAATACACCTAAAATTCAAGTCTTACTTCTAGGAAGATTGTAATCCTGTACAGAAGGTCAATGATAATCTGCCTATTAAGGCCAAATGGTTGTAAGTACTAAGCAGCATTTTCTTATTAGAACTTTTTTCTCTCTGCTTTGCTAGCTGATTTCTACAGGGACATACATCTATTTACTATACTAAATCCTGTTGTTCATCTAACACATACTCTTTGTTCATTTCCTAGAAGTAGACAAACAGAACTGGTATTATTGTTAGCATTCTCTGAAGACACAGTCAATGCAGATGTAGCTAATCCCCTCCTACTTGTTATTCAGCAATCAGTGTCTGCCAATAAGATTTGGGAATCCCAAAAGACAGTGTTTAAAAGGAAGGGTTAAAATCAGCTTGTTTAATGACATTCTCTGTTTCTGAGAACATTCATCAGATCCATGGAATCTGATCCATGGAGAGAGCTAAGGTTGTCAATTAAATTAAATTAAACTAGATGGACAACCATCTGAGTGAATGAGATCACTGTCATGATCTGAAGTAAATTTATTAATAGCAAGAAGCTATGTTGGTACAGACAGTTCTTTTAATCTGTTCCTGAGGCCCACATATTCCTTGCAAAAGGCTCCATTTGGGAGGTATCACCTCTAGAGCTCAGCTCCCAGAGAAGCGGTCGTATTAAGAGAAACCTTCTGGGGTACTTGATTTAACATTAAAGTGAATTTATCAGCTACTCCCAACTTTTTGAGAGACTAATTGAATTATCAAAGGCTGCAATGGGGAATGTAAAGCCTTCTGAGAACAGATCTGTAATATAGATAAAATCCTTAACTCATGCCATGTGATTATCTCAAAATGTAGTAACAGGCCAGGGCTAAAACACACCTGAATTTAAGATTTCTCTTGCCTGTCTTAAAAGTCTCTCTACTCACCAACATTATGGGATGTCACATCAAGTGTTTTGAACAAGAAAAAGACAAAATTGTTTTAAAACATCTTATTTATTCTCTTTCCTCAAAATCTTCAGGTATGCTGTGTGCCCATTTGGGTAAGTTGTATCAGATTTGCTGTTCAACTCTACATTATGTACTTTCGTCTTTCACTATTTATTGACATTCAGCAGGAATATACAAATTTCCTCATTTTCAGTGAGATGACACATAATTAAAATCAAACATGAACTCATCATCTTCCTGAATTAGTGCACATAATACTGGTACTTGTTTACACAGAAAAACTGCTATTAGTGAAAACATAAAGTTCATCTGTGAAAACTCATCTTCACCCCAAATTTTAAAAGAGGTTTATCTAGTATTTTTATTATTATTGTTTCTCTTTGATGTGCATATAGTTTTGGAATTGTAAAACAGATCCTCGCAAAATAGATTGGTACAATGGGTCCATGTGAGTCTTTCAAAATTACAAATTTTATCTGTAATAAATACAATTTATTGTTTTTATTATTTTGTATCCCACTGACTGTCAGAAGAATCATCTTCATATGCATAAATAAACATAGATGTTCACAATGCTATCTTTGAATATACATTACAGAAACAAAGCTGGCATTGTACACATATATGAAAAATACTTAATTATGCTATTAATGTATAAAAATATTTTTTTAAAAGCCACATTAAAATTGAAAGTGTGAGAATAAAGCTCACAAGAATTGCATTGACAGAACAAAAGATACAAGGCTGGCTGTGACCCTGTAAGCCTCCTATGCTGCAATCAAGTGCAGTGACAACAATCTGGATGTGTTCACTGTGTGAAGAGGTGAAAAAAAAGGTGATTGTGAGAAGTGTGAAGACAATTCTATATCCATAATGTATTCATCCTACAAGGATGCATTTATCTCCAATGCACAAGGACACCTGTTAACATGCTTTCTCTTAACAAGCAGTTTTACAGATACTTCAGTAAAACAGGTAAAGGATCAAAAATAGAGGATAGATAATTCAACAAGATGCTTTAAAGCATTAGAACGGACATACTGTAATCTTACTATATTGTAGAAATGTGTCCTGTCCCATGAACACCATCAGTTATAATTGTGAGTAGCTAATAATTGTACCAAGAACCATCTGCTTATCTTTCATTCATAGAGCAAAATCTGTAGCATTCTCAAAACATACTGGTGGTGTTTTCATTTTTTGCTTTCTTTTATGGAGAGTGGCATGTAAAATCAGGCTCAGTGAAGTACACCTGCAAGCAGATCAGGAGAAGCTAAGGAGCTACCAGTTTTCTCTAATTTATTCTTCTAAATACAAGTTGTCTGCTTAAAGAGGGTGAGAATGGAAAGAAAAGTCCTCCCTGTGTTAAATGCATATATATTCAGTATTTTAATCAAATGTCTTGTCAGCCTTTCAAGAATCTCAGAAGTCAGTTGGTTTGTCCCTGATTTTTAGAGCATCATTTCACTTACAGTTCCGTCCTCTGACTTTCCATTTTCCACCAAAGGTAATTTAAGCTTCTGCAAAACTTTGAATAGCTTTGCTCATTCACTGGCCTTCTAGCATGTTCCTTCTGCTGATATTCCTGGTCATAACAGTTTTGCCCTCCATGAGCTTTTCCACAGTCTGTGAATCATTTAGATTGGAAAAGACCTTCAAGATCTTCAAGTTAACTGTTGACCTGACTTGTTGAGTATCATTGCTAAATCATGTCTCATAGTGCCATAAACTGGGGATCTTTCACATATTCAAAAAGATTGAGTATCTTGATGTGTTTTTAAGCAACATTTTTAAAGAAAAAAAAAATGTATTAAAGAAATGATATATTCAGGGGTGATTATACTGTCTTCAATAAAATAAAATATGATGGTATTTTATAAAAGTCTAGATGTGAGATAAAAATAGTTTTTTTTATTATTTTTTTTTCCTCCTAAGAACCAAGCTGTTCTCACTTTACAGTAAGGCAATTCTATTAAATTTCCAAAGACACACAAATGCTAGATATTCACAGAATTTCACTTTATCATCTGAATGATAACATGGTAACAAAAACACATAGTTCCGTGAGCAATAGAACTAATTAATACTTATTTTCTGCATTTATTATTTGTGTTAGTGTTATTGACTAACATGTCTTGGAAGGCACAGTCTGCTTGAAGCTTTCTTGGTAACTGAGGCATTGAAAATGTCTTTCTTCAGTAAAGAGTCTCCAGTGTCTAATATTCTGTGACATTATTTTTTCCCTTATTTTGGGCAATTATATAGTTTATTACAGTTGTCTATAAATGCAAAATTTGTGGAAACTTATTTCTGAGTTCTGTGTCCTTGGATAGGCACTGTCTCAAAAGTTACTCATAATCAGGGAAACAGTCAGACACATTTCAATTTGCAATTTCAAATTGCAATTCCATGGAGTTATTGGAGTTACTATAGTGTTATTTCTTTAATAAATAAATAAACAAACAAATAAATAAATGAAAACTTGAAAATACATCTTAAAATGATTTTCAACAATAAGCTATAATTGTTGTTGAAAGGCTGATCTCCTCCCTACACAACACTTATTTTTGTTTGAATATGTGCAAAGCACAAAGAGATCATGAACACTATCATATATTACATAGTGGCTACATTTTTCAAATATCACTCTCTTGGCTAATCAATTTAAAATCTCTTAAAATTATTCCTTATTGAGAAGCTAATAAGCCTGAGAAAAACATATACTACATATATTAATATGTCCAAATTTTTCTGATGCTGAACTAACTCAGACACTTCCACTCCACACGTAGTACTATTTCTTGCTGCTCATACAGACAGGTATATGTATTTTTACCTAACTAGGGAATGTAAGTGGGACATAGCCCTAGATTTAGACACTTAGGTGCCTCTAAGGAAGTTCATATGTTACATAGGTGTCTGAGTTCCCATTATAGTAAATGGAGATCTACTTAAAAGAGAACGCAATGCTCACTTTAGGTATCTCACTGTAGTGAGATATATACCTACATTTAAGTTGAATCCCATTGCTAATTAGGTGTATAAATAAATCCCACTCTGAATTTCTAAATATAGATGTAGGTAATATCTTTAAATAGAAATATACGACAATGTTTGCTTCTCTACCCTAAATACAAAATTATTTGTATTCCGTAACTCTTGTGGAAATGTATTTTGCACAGAATTTTGGCAGAGATTCTGAGCACAGCTACAGAGCTGACATCTAATTGGATTAATTTTATTTCTATGTTAGGAAAGGCCTATTTTGATTAATTAGTCTTACTATAAAAATGTGCTATTTCATTCACAGCAGTTTTCAAGAAAGCTGTTTTGAAATTTCTTGGAAGACATGCTCTAGCTTGTCATGCCCAGCTGTGTTACATCACACGATTAATGAAACCTGTATCTTCCTACACCAGTCAAGAAAGAACTAATTTAACTTGCTCATATTCTGACCTCTTCCATAAGGGAAAAGGAGCTCATGTACAGATTTCCTAGTGATATTTGCAAAAATGAACAGGTTATCTTTCATACTCTCATACTTTGAGCAAAGGTTGAAAAAGGTGAAATCTGAGGAGATTATAGGACAAAATTAGTAATAAGAGGCCAACATACTTCTATCAGATCATATCAGATAAATATATAAAAATAGGGTGAGGAAGAGGAAGACAAAAACTTCAGGCAATACTTCTAAACTCTTTCTCTAAATAAGAATTGCGAGTTTAGACTTATCATTCTGCAGCATGCACTGTTTTATAAATCTTCAGCCTACAATAACTTAGACATCATTTATTTGAATACAATTTTAATAGACATTCAAGATCATTTCAAACAGAAGGGAAATTTATTAATATAAACTTTCAGATCAGAATTTCACTATGGAGAAAAATGTCAAGGTAAAACAAACTTTAAACCTAGCAAGCTTAAGAATGCCATACTCTACATAAGTAGGAAAAAAAAAAAAAAAAAAAAAAAAAAAAAAAAAAAAAAAACCTCTTTTATAATGAAATATATGTCAATAGGTCTTTTTGAAAAATTCAAAAGCACAAACAAAAAAATGTAAGTACCCACATGAAACACAGAGTAAGAGGGAAGGCCCTGTATATATATGTATTGCATAAGGGTAAAATCCTAATAAAAACAAACAAAATCCAGCTAATTATAAAAAATTCCCAGTTCACCTCTTAAAACAGTTTCTATTCCTATATAAGTTTTACTTGTTTTAAATTGTTTTATTTAAGCTCAGATATGATTTGATTGTTTTGCCTTTTTTTTTTTTTAATGGTATCAACCAAAACTGAAAGAAGATGTAACAGAAAAGTTTTATCTCCAGTAAGCCTTAAACCAGAATTCATTTTAAAAGATGTCCAAAAACCAGGACTCTAGCTAAGCATTAACATAAGTTTTCCACACATCCATGCAACTGACCCAACAGGAGATGAGCAGGAATTAAAATAGTAGTACTTTTTATCCTGTGCACACCTGTAAAAGGTCTGATTCTAGACATATATATATATATGTGTGTGTAGTGATGAACAGGAGAATTATCTACATGAAAAGTATGTTAACTTGAATGAAATTTAAACTGCTGCCAAGTGTGTGAAAAATGATATATTCTTATAAATTTTATTATTATTATTATTATTATTCATTCTTTTGTTTCAAGTCTTGTTCTTCTGTTTATCAGTTCATTTTTCACTTCTTTTGTTCCACCTTGTAAACGTGTAGCATACTGCCCTGTTGATTCTTGACATATACTTTTATGAAGCATCATAATTTTACTTTTCATTTGATAAAAATATCCAGAAGTAAAAATAAACCAGAGAATCAGTATCCAAAGCTGAATGATATATATAAACTTTTATATATAAACTGTTATGATATATATAAAGTTATTAAGATATATATTCAGTTATGATATATAAAAACTAAATAATTATAATCTTTGGATATTTTTCTTTTCATATTATGTTCAATTTTGTTTTATTGATTTATTTATTTTCCTATTATGGATTTAATAATAGGACATAATTGTACACTGACTACAATTATATAACATCAAGTGAGACATGGAGTCTCACATGCAATCACAAAGAAAAAAAAGTACAAATAAGGGTTCAAGCTTGTTACATTTTAGTGAAATATAGGAATTTTCAAAATATGGACAGGCAGATTTGAAATGAAAATATTTTTTCCTTCTTAGCTGGTATCTGTGTTTTGCAGTAGGTCAGATAGTAACAAGACAAAGTATTTCAGGCACTTTAGCAAAAACTGCCTTTTCAATAAATTTACACTAGGCAGTAACGAGCTATATTATGTGGTGCTTAATCTGCTCAGAAAAATAAATAAATAAATAATGATAAATAAAAAAAAAAAAAAAGTGGGAAGGAATTCTTCTGCCCAGCTCTCAAGTATTAAGTCTGTATATCTTTTATGTTGGCAGTTCAGCTTCAGGCTATAATGTAGAAGAACCTGTTCTACATCTACTGTTTAAAACAAGAGCAGAAAAACTAAACCTCCATCAATCTGCTGTCTTCATTTTATGGCTTATCTGTGGCAAAAATGAATCATAAGAAAGATTTGTTCTGATTCCACAGAACAATCCGTCAACCTGCTGGTATCCACAAACCATGCTTTCCTAAAGGGATTGGTAGCAATGGCACAGTTGCCATATTAAGCATACTATAACATTGAGCTACTGTTATTTGCTTGCAATTACAGTGAAAATCTGTAATAAGAAAGTATCTAGAAAATGTACATGCACACACTACATACTCGCAGTCATACAAGTCGACATGGTCCTTTTTTTACAATACCTCTTCTAAATGGTGTACTCTTTATTAGAAGCTATACCAGAGAACTAAAATAAGACAGTAATTTAGTTTGTTTTTTTTCAGATAAAATTTCAGTCATATTCAAATTTTATTTGAATATAAGATGCTTAAAAGTCTATAGTTTCTTCATCAGTTTACTTTTAAGCTTTTCAAGAAACAAGTCTATTGAGTTGTGAGCTGTTACTTTTTAAGCTGTGACTTTTCAAAAAGACAGATCCTACATAGCTTTATAATCTTACATTTAAAATTTCAATCACAATAGAAGAAAAAAAAAAATATATATATATATATATATTTCTTCACCTGAAGACAATTCATCAGACCAAAGCCCACTTTTGATGGTATGTAGGGTGAGGACAACAACAACAACAACAAAACATTTAAAAATATATATATATATTATTTTTTTTTAATGTTTTAATGTAATTTTTAATGTTTTTTTTTTTTTTTTTTTTCATTAGCAAGAAGAAAATTAAAACACTGCAGAAAGGATTCATTTCACTTCTGAATCCTTCTTCCAGAATGGTCTCTGCTTTTATCTTAACCTTGTGAAAAAAAGTGCAGTAGCAATGCCATTCAAGTGCTCAATTTCTTTAGTTAAGGGTCACTGGTCAAACCCACAGGGCTTATTCAACTTGCATTGAAACAAATAAACTACTCAGGGTAATAAGGAGTATACAGTAGGGTGGTAATGAAAAGGATTTAATGTAGTAACCTGAATGTAATTTGCATGTAAATTTTTTTCAGATACCTCTATCTAGTCCACAATTTCATAATGTATTCAATCTCAGTGTAGAAAATAACAACTAAGAAAATAACAACTAAGTAGAGAAAAAGAAAAAACAACAACAAAAAAAAAAGGGGGTGAGGGGCATTCTTAAAAAAATATAGTTCAGTTTGCTTTAAAACATGATGCAGGAAAGGGAAAAAGGGATGGAAAAACAATGATGTTTAATTTAGTGGCATTTATTCTATAAAGAAAAACAGTGGAAAAATAATGTATCTGCTATGCATTATTTAGATATTATTTGTTAAGTATGAAAAAAGACTAATTGCATGAGCAATAAAAAAACTTCCCATGGAAAGAGCTTATAGCATTTCTGACCTGATATCTTATTCATTTAATCTACTTTATGAAACTGCTTGAGGAAACATTCTGCTGCTTTCTGAAAGAGTGACTTGGGGATTATTGGAGCTGTATAATTGTTCAACTGATCAGACTGAAAAAGAAACACTTTGTTTTACTTTAATCTTGCAGAAATGGGCAATGAATTTGAGAAATAGATTGCTGTCTAAAAGTCTTGCCAACCAAAAAAAAAAAAAAAGTCTAGCTGAGAGCAACTATAGCTACTTTTTAAAAAATATATATTTTGAACAGTCTCATTTTCTTATTTTCAATCTTTATTCAACATCTGTTCTTTCCCCTTCCTCTCTAACATAATTATGCAGAAATCCAGCATAAAACAGATTGAGCAGTTAATAAGAGGCATCTTAAACATTTTTTCACACTGATGCCCTGCAGTTTTTTTGTTTGTTTGTTTGCTTGCTTGTTTGTTTGTTTGTTTGTTTGTTTTTCCTTTGGCTTCCCTTTCAATTTGTATATATTTCTTTATTGAAGTATGTTTTTACAACACATGAAAACACCGAAAAATAAGTCTGGGAAATGCATATGTACATTTTGTTCTTATTGTGATATCTGGTACATATAAAGGGAGAGAGCAAAATTCAGAGTTTGTCCATTTAAAGCAGAAGGAATTCTCTCACCATACTCACTCCAGGAAGGCTTCCAGATCTGTTTAAGACATTATGTATAAAGGTTGACAGTCTTTCAGTATTTATCTATGTATTTGTTTTCTTATCTCAAAAATAAGCTCACTTTGCTTTTCTAATTTTGACATAAATTCAGTATACATCCCAAAAGTAATCATGGTTTCATGATAAATCCTCCTCATTTTGTAATACTTCATTTCAGTAAGTAGCACTTGACATTTAGCCTAAAAGAGATGGAAAATGTTATACTGACAGATGTTCAAAAGGTCCACTAAAATATAGCAGTTCCTCAGTACTGAAAAAGGTACAAGATGTTTTTCCCTAAATTTCCAAATAATTAACTGATTAAGATAAGTAAGGGTCCTAATTCTGGAAACATTATTTAAAGCTGGAATTAAATGAGAAAGAATTAGTAAAATTGTAGTAAATCTTCAATTCACACACACACACACACACAAAGAGGAAGAGCAAAATTACAAAAGCCAATCCTATGCAGAAATAGAATGGATTTCATTTTATGTGAAACATTTAAACAAACAAAATGTGGAAAATAAATGTGAAAGTAGAACCTACCATAGTTAGAGAATTCTGTCTTCAGGTTTGTATAAATACCTGAACTGAAATTATTCAATGAATGTTGAATTAGTTTATAAAAGATGGGATCCAAACATGTTTATAAAGTTGAACATTTTCCCCATGGAAATATAAGCAATTTTCCCCATGGAAATATGAGCAATAGATAACTCCTCGTATTTGTGCTCTGAGGATTGAATTGCTTTGCTTGGTTTAATATTTTCAGTTTTATTTTTATATTCTTGGTATATGAGGCCACTATTGTATATTTTCCATATTTTCTGCCAGACTTGCTTAAATAATTATGATTTTTAATAATTTTACAGCCTGTCTGCTGCATGATTATTTTATTTTTATATTTATGTGAAGTTTTGCTCACACATTTATAATTTTACAATTGGAGTAGATACTGCCCTTTATTAATAAGACATCATGTAATCTGATGGCTCCTGCTGGAGGAAAAATATTGTCTGTCTTCTCACAAAAGGTGACTAATAGTTAAAATTTACCATGGAGAATGCACATGAATGCACATATATGAAACATTTTTTTCTTTAAGAGGGTCACAAAACTGCAGATCCTGAACTTCAGGCTTTAAGGAAAAGAAAAATTAAGCCATTTCAGTGGTATAGTAAGTTTGACACAGATGAATAAAAGAATGTTTTTTAACTAAATATGAATTTAAAAATAAATAAATAAATAAATAATATATTTTCTTTAGGCAAAATTACATGTAGGATAGTTACAGATTATGAGATTATTTCATTCCTTTGTCCTTCTGAAAGATGTCTGTTTTACTCCCCAAATAGAAGGTTAAAAAACATTTTCAAATGAAAAACAAAACAAAACACTTCCAATATCAAATCCCTCTTTCTGTTAATATATATGTGTATATATATTTAAAAAAAAAAAAAAAAAAAAAAGATTTTTTTAAACAGAGTCTAATGCTAGAACCTGCTTTAATACTGAAAGATTACATGGACATCTTTTTCAATGTTCCCAGTAAAGTTAGCTATAAATATATGTATACATAACAGGAGAAAAAGTCTTTTGTAATGCAAAATTTTACTTTGTGGGAAATAAATAAATAAATAAATCCATGAAGGATTTCTTCAGCGTATGCTTGAAAGGACTCTCTTTATAGTTACGCTTTTAAGTTATTGAAGTTGCAGAAAACTCTTTTGTTCCACACCAACTTTAACTGCTCCCAGCAAAGGAATCAAAGGAGAATAGACAGTTTAGGAGCAGAGAGGAAATGCTAAAGAATGTTAAAAGTAACTGAAAGACATTCTGCATCTTGTATATACTGAAATTACCTTGGAAGACTGCTTAGAACTACCTGCCATGTAGCACATTGCTACTTACTGTGCAGCAGTATCCCTAGAAAATAGGGATTCTTGGAACTGATCCAGACAGACTGCAATTTAGATATTAGATTTACTAGAGATTTATTAGATTTATTAGATTATCAGTGAGTAATAATAATAAATGCATCAGCATCTTCAATAAAAATAAAAAGAGCTGTTTTATAAGAGATTGATACAACTGTACTATTATTTATGGTAGAGTCTTTCTGCACATTATCAACAAAATTGTAATACTGTATTTTTACACTGCAAATTACATCTTGCTCAGGTAGCGTCAATAACCTCTTCCAAGTAGCACATAACTTTCTACATTTTCAGCAGTCACTGATCGGAATTCTACTAAATGGATTTCTATAGTGACTAATACAATTAGTTAGAATCTGCAGTTTTATGATATTGGGACCTCTACCTGCTACACTGATCTGAAAAAGATACACATTTATATCTTCTTAAAATGACTATATATAAGGAGAATTATGTCTTTTAAAGAGGAGGAACAATACACTGTGCTTCTATTGACAGTGGATGTCCACTTATTAAAGGTAATCTTTGCATGTATGTTGCAGTAATTCTAGGGAACTAATTTTTTTTTTTTGCAAAACCATCTCTTTTTAGATTTTAAGTATAAATGTAGAGAAAATTAATTTCTTATTATAAGAAATGTCTGCCTATAAATGTTTTGCTTTTTTTTTCCCCTATATTTCATCAAAACCAGAGATTTTGTAATTGCCGTTGAGTTATGTTTAGTATGCAGTAATAAAGAAGACACAATTGCTATATATACCTTACATCACTTCAGGATTATACCAAGACAAGCTAGCTGTTGGAAAGTAATATCTTCACAGCTTTGAAATAGCCCTTACCTTCTTACATGGACTCTTTCATCATAGTTTATCTTGCCCTGACCTTTGTTCTTACATAAAATGTTTGAGGATACTAATCTGAAAATGCCTTGGTTTGACCATACTTATTCTGGTAGTGATCAAATACTTCTCAGCTCTCAGAAAGAAAAACAAATTATCTTGATTTCAGAGAGACAAAATTAATATCTATATATATCCCAACTGTCTAAGAAATTCCACTGGCCACATCTAAAAAAAAAAAAGGGGGAAAGGGGGGGTTGGTCACCAGATGAAGTTGCAACAAATCTTTGTAACTATATCTGAGCCTCAGCCACTGAAGTGCACTTAGTCTGTCCTTCAGAAAATCTTACTTTTCATCAGATATAGAGACTCCCCTGTTTTTTGACTAAGACCAAGAAATCCTTTTGATTTATTTCCATCAACATTTACCAAGTATGTCATATCTCACCTCAAATTGCCACTAAAAACAATAAACTCAATCTAACGTCTACAATATACAGCTGAACTCTAAACTTTTGTTTTATTAAAAGCAGTTCATAATCAATTGCTTTCTAAATTGTTGGATATACTTCAGCAATAAGCACCAGGTACGTGCCTATCAGAAACCCCCATTTTCAGTATAATTATTCACCAGAGATGTGGTGCATATCCTGAGAAAACAATGATCTAAGAAATGTGAATGATACCCTTTTCAGGTTAGAAGATAAAGAGTGATAACTGGAAGTTGTCTGGTACTGATCCTGACTAGAAATGATGCTGACTAGTGTGTTGGTCAAAGAAGTCATATTTATTTTCTTTGCAAAAACAGTATTCTAGTAAATGCTGAGACATACCAACTATAACAAACTGACATTAGCTATCTGATCATCTAAATCCTAAGCAAGCTCAGGAAGACATTAGTTAACTAAAAAAAAAAAATCTAAGCAAGTTTAATATTCTTGAAAATTCAGTCTGGACTCGGGTCATGGCATAGATTTGACAGCACATTGATGATGGATCTAAAGAGGAAGACAAGACATTCATTATTCTTATACTCCTGTATCTCTGCATTATTTAATATTGTCAACCATGAGGTCTGTCTAGTTTGTTTGATCTAGGGAGAATGTGCTATACCTTTTTGACAGAAATGAGAAATAGTAGAACCTCCATGTGTAGCCAGCATGGCAAAAACCTGCACTTCTGGTGAACTGCATAATGATCAGTATACTTTCAGGTCCTAGATATATGTATCATAAATAGGTTACATATATTATATATTATGTTACATAATTCACTCAAATTCACATATGGACTCAAAAGCCAACACCTCATGCATAGCAGACAGTTTGACCTCTTTTTGTCTCAGAAAAATGATGCTACCTTAATCAGGAAGGTACTTTAACAAGATCATCTCATGAAGGAATATTAACTAGTTTAGCAGAAATTCAACGGAGTTAATGGTGCTGAAAGACCCACGGAAGTATAGTAAAGCTCTCACAGTTATATTGTAGTCTCCTGTGGATAAAATTGTACCACTATAAAGAATAAGGTAATATGTTTGGGGGGGAGGGTGCATTACTTAAATAAGTAAATTAAGAAGTTACCCTTACTATGATCCCCACCTACTTAGTGAAAAGAGAGAGGGTTATTTAGGTCAAGCTCTTGATATAGTGGCTAAAATTCTTTTGGAGCAAACTCTCACTCCAGTTTGGCTATCAAAATGAGGAGGAAGAACAGTAAATACACCATGTAGCTTAACATCTCTATTCTAAAGTTCTCAAAAAAAAAAAAAAAAAACGCATTTTATAAATAATATTTTCCTCTTTTGCTAACTGGCTACAAAACTGTCTCTGCCAGGCAGAAAGTGATCTATTCTTGCTCAGTTATTATTCCATTTTCAGATTAAATGCCACAAATCTGAATATGGTGTTTCATATTCATCCAGAATTAAGAATTTTAGCTAGAATTGGAGCCCTCTGGGACATAGGATACCAAAAATGCATGAATTTAAAGTTGAGGCACTCAGCTGTTTTCTCCTTCTGGAAAGAAAATGAGAGATCTTAAGTCAAGAGCTTATCACACCACTGGGAGGTACTCAGAGACTACTGTGATGAGTGTCAACAGAATGAATAGGAATATCTAATAGATAATGAAAATGTGGGAGAAGGATGTCTTTCAGAAAACTACCTGCTCTTTTCATGATAACTTGGCAGTATATGTGCAAGATGTGCATATATATTTATAATATATATTTTTTTCCTACTACACAGTGATGATAGCAATCTCCTCTTTTGCTATACTTCTGTTTGACAAGACTGATTTCTTCAGAAAGAGATACATGCCTTTAACTTCCAAATTGAAAATATGTCTGAAAGGCCTGGATGCCTTTAACTTACTAAGTTTTGCCTGAATAAACAAGAACTCTAATCACAAGCATGAGATAACTAATTTAAACAAAACTAGTAATAAGCCATCCTGCTATGTAGTAATGCACTGGAATGAGTGCAGCATAAAAATTAATATATAAAAGAAAAAGAGGGAGGTGGACCACATAGTGCAGTTGTTGTGGCACTTTATTTTCCTATTGGAATATTTTCTTTTTCTTTTTTTTTTTTTCAAAACAAATATAAGAAATTTAAGTTAAAATATATGTATATACGTTTAGGGCAGGAAGGATTTGGGGCCATTAACCTTGACAGAGCTTTCTTTGCCCTAAGCAAGCAATCTTTGTGCTTTCATAGCATGAATCAACAATGTTCATTAAGACTGAGATGAAAATACAATTGTATTTCATTCTTGAACTAATATTCATGTTTTGTTAAATGTATCTACTCAGTCACTGACACAGGCTCCTTTTCATGATGTATCTTAAGAGAAAATATAATTATTCAAATGTGAAAACTCAAAATAATATTTTCTTGCTCAGATGTTCCAGTAATTTAGGGTGATCATGTAATTACCTTCAAATTATTGCCCTAAAATATAGGGAACTAAGAATAAGTTGCAAACTTCGACTACTGGATAAAAAAAAAAAAAAAAAAAAAAAAAAAAAAAAAAAAAAAGCAAGAAAATTACATAGCTTTAAACAAGGACAAAACAGTATACAACATTCTTACTAGAAATAGAAAATAAGATTAGAAGCATCACTTCTGATCAGAGACAGTCAAACTAATAGAATGGTGTTAGGCAGCAAAAAAGAGTAAGAATGGGAACAGTGTGTAAGGGAAAGCAATTAAAAGATTAAAAAGACATGCCTTATGCAAGATAGGGAAAAGGTGATCAAAAGCTAATAGATCAGAGAAATAAGCAACATATAATTAATAATGAGATACGAGAATGTAATAATGAGAAAAATCAAATACAAGGGTGAAAACAGTGTGTAACTAGCAGGAATGATCTGAAATACTAAATAAGAAAGATAAAAAAGGAGATTGTGCAAGAAAAAATATGCAACACCGAAGTGTATGAAATGGAGAGAATGACAAAAGTAAAATGCTCGGGAAGAAATGTAATGTAGTGACTGCATCAAAGGAGTGTGGTAGAAGTCACACTAGTGTTACTAAGAATGATCAAGGGTAATAGTGATTGAATTGATTTGTTTTAAAAAGAAAAATCAGGAACTGAGAACAGTTATAACGGAAAATAAATGAAATGAAACACACACACACAAAGAACAATTTAAGCCACTTGGAAATGTCAGTAATATCTGTTCAATCTGACTAAATGTATACTTCCTAATGCATATTTTAGTGCCCATCAACAGTATATAAAGTATTACACAGAAATGCATGCATAATAATAATACAAGCCTAAACCATTCAGCTGTATCACAAATAATAATTATCTGGGACACTAAAAGATCATGGCAAAAGCTAATCTAATAAGTCTTCCATTATCCTTTAATACTTTAAAACTGTGCCATGAGCTAAACAGTTGTCAAAATTGAGTTCTGTTTACACCGAGCTGAGTAACAGTGAAATAAACAGAGATCACTGCTGAGCTCTAATTACAAAAACAAATTGTTCTCTCTGTAATCGAGCTGAAAAGGTTAGTCTCCTTCCCCTCCTGCCCCCATCAGACTTTATGCTTATTGGAGGCACAAAGGCAGATGAAAGATCATATGTCATTTGTTGAGCAGATAGAAATTGTAAGAGAGGGGACATAATAGAAAGACCCCACCAGATAACACTGATTAGCTGCTGCCTTGCAGGGATGAGGTCACAGAGAGCATGGTGACTACTTTATACCAGATATCGTATTTCATTTTAACTCAGTTAATGGCATACTCCCTTCTCTCCAAAGCAAGGGTGCCTAAAGTGTGGTCTACCAGATAAATGCAATCCACAGCTATCTTCCTTCAGAAGGGAGCTACAGGACAGGAGAGGTTATACAGACAGGCATAGGGAGGTTAATCTGCTCAAACCTGCAGACCAAATGTACTACTATTCATATATATGCTTATATTCATATTTACTATATCATACATGTAAAATTTGTGACTGTATACATTCCATCTTATGCAAATTCAATATACCATAAATATTTGTGGATAATTGACAACATATATATTCAGAAACTAAACTATTAATAAGCCTGCATCAGAAGACAGTGTCCAAATTTCACACTGTGAAGTACTGCCCATATGAATGCCCAGCATAAAAGGAAGTAGAATAGCTCACTATTTATCACGTCTTCTAAGTTTTTATTCATTCCTAATGGGGAAAGATTGTGAGCTCTTCATTTTGAAACAATAAAGGCTTACAATGATAGGCACTTTGATGTTTAGCTCACCACTTCCCAGCCCTCTTGCCAATATTTTTTTTCCAATCACAATCACAAATTAACTAGCATCTGGCACCAATATAGATGTTCATGCCTGAATATAAAATGCTAAGTGCATATTAACAGCCATGGTTGCCTATATCATCACTTCTCTACAGACATGCAACTCATTTCTTGAAAGAAATAAAGAACTAAAGAAAGAACTAAATATAACACAGCTCCTCAGCAGGTACCAATGTGGTGAGAATAACCCATCACAGTTAGACTGTAAAAATTTGTTTTACACAAGCTAGTCTCTGCTTGTTCACTATCAAAGACAATACATTTTGCATCATCACTTACGTTGTTTTCCTCATCTAGCATGATAGTTACAATCTCTATTTCTCAGCTCTGTGCCCCAGGGACTAAAACTATCAAAGTACAAGGAAGGAAAATACACTAATAAAAATGTGGTACCAACCCATCTCATGAACGGAATCAAAGTCACCTTTGATTTCCAACATGCTCACAGCCCTATCCAAGACAGCTGCTAAATTACTACTTTAAAACACTGAAAGACAGTACGAGAAAAACTCTTATTTTATGAATAACTGTTACTTAACACAAACAGCCTAGCTTGGATAGGAATACTGATTCATTATAACTAGCACACAGTTTTGCATCTAGAACTCAAATCAAATAAAGGACTACTGAGAAATTTTATTACAGTGGCAAAGCATAATGTTCCTTTGAATAGTGAATAACAAACACACACACACACACACAAAAAAAAAAAAAAAAAAAAAAAAGGCAATTAAATCTACTTAATTCCCTCTTCCTACAAAACTACATCAGATCTAAAAATTTAAGGCTCATTTAAAGCAAATGGAGTGGGTCATTAACAGCTTGTTGAAGATGTCAATCAAGTGAAGATGTGGGAAGAATTTAAACACATGTCAGTACTGGCAGTCCTCATGCCTGATTTTTTTCTTCTTGTTTTACTAAGGCAAAAATTCAGTCTTGCACCCGTATTGGAACTAGATGCTTGCTCACAATGTAGATTTCAATTTATAATTCTTTCATAAGATATCTTCTCTAATACCGTAGAGAAAGAAACCTCCTGTTCTGTGAGTGGAATGCCTACTTTCTTTATCCAGAAAAATTGAATAGAAATGATTTTAAAGCTTGCTTTTAGCACCTTAGAATTTCTAACACATTTGACTAGATGCATTGTATCTGCACTTATAATACATTTTGTAAAATCTGACTCCTATGGGTGTTGCAATCTTGTTTTATTCAACAATATTTAAAATTCTTTTCAATATTTTGTCTGTAGTACAAGTCTGAACTTTCTATTAAGGAATAAATTCACAGTAGCCATTCATGGTTTACAAGAAAACTCATCCTGTTATATCTTCTATATGAATGTCCATTTATATACTTTAAACTTTTGACATTCAAGAGAACATGACAGACCACATGCTCATCAGGAGCTAACACTTTCTAGGGACAATCCCTCCCTTAGAAAGCTTTTTGTTTGTTTCAAGTGCATTAATTCTATCCCAAGTATTGGCCTTCCTAGGCATCAACAGCATCCAAAGAAACTTGGGTACACAAGAGATTTCTAGGATGTGAATTCTTCACGTTGAGGGCATGAATATGCCCATATTACTTAGGACCACAAGTTACTTGCTAGCCACATGCATGAGTGAGACTGTAAATCTCACTAATGGGTCATCCACAAAATGATGGACCTTTTATAGTTTATATCTACTTCTTCTATATCATCACACAGATGTCATTAAATCTAAAGGACAAAAAATAATTAATTCATAGAATCACGAAATGGTTTGAGTAAAAAGGGACTCTGAAAGTTCCAACCCACTACCATGGGCAGGGACACTTTCCACTAGATCAGGTAGCATCTCTTCTTCAAGGAGAGGGCATTCATAACTTCTCCGTAGCATAACCTCTCTGAGCAACCTCTCCCAGTAATTAACCACTCTCATAGTAAAGAATTCTTTCCTTATATCTAATATAAATCTACTATATTATTTATTTTAAAGCTGTTACTCCTTATCCTATCATTACACACACCGGTCAAGTATTTGTCTCATTTAGTGTTAGCCAGAGAAAGGAAGAAGTGATGACAGCAGGAAAAAAAACAATAATAATAATAAAAAAATAAAAATAAAAGAATCTGAATATCTAAATACTATGAATGTCCTCTGTTTTCATAAATCATACACTTAGTATATATACCTAGGTAGAACAAAATGTATAGAACAGAACAGAACAGAATAGAATAGAACAGAATAGAATAGAATATTTCAGTTGGAAGGAAATTTCAAAAGTTCTGTATAACATTACATCTACATCTCTACATTACATCTCATTAAAAATACAGAGAAAGGAACAGGAATTCCTTATTTTTACCTCTGAAGATATTATTGTATGTTTGTGTTGTTTGTTTTTTTTTAAGTTGGATTTGACAGCAACTATCAGTTTGATAATCTCTTCCTGTTGTCATTAACATTATGTGCAAATCAGAGTGGAGGGAGCATGTATGATTGGCACAGAACAAGACAACTAGCTGTTTAAAAGGAAAAGCTACCACAACAGATCATACCAACAGCTCATATTTTCCACTGGTTCTCAATTCATTTTCAATGCCAGTTCAAGAACCTGGTCATAATATTTAAGGCTTTTATTGAGCAGGATGCATCACAGAATAATTCTGTGCTCACTACACAATGAGACAGCTGTGTCCCTCTAGGCCACTTTTGTGAGTGTGAAGCTCTCAAGACTAGAAGTAAAATGTTCTCATTTGATGACTGTCATTTGATGGAAAAGACACGTCACCAGAAAAAAAAAATGGCTCCAGTCAGGTTCTCCTACACTGAGGAAGTAATCAAAGCCAAGAAAAATAAAAGTTAACAAAAATGGAAGCTAAACACCAGTAAATAAAAACTGCCTTGTCTATAAGCTAGGGGTTGGAAATCAGAGCCTGTCATTAATTCCTCCATGGTTACACCAAACTTTACAGTGTGGTGTAGATCTACCAGGATGTAAACCTTGCCTATGGCTCCATATCCACATATCCAATTCTTGTTGTTCTAATGGAAACTCAGGTGAAATGAAGACAAAAACATGAATTCAATAGAGTCATAGGGACCCATTCTGGACTTTGTACCAATAACCAGCTGAGCACAAGCAGGTCTCACGGTCTGAATGCAAAGCTATTGTACACTGCACTCTCAGGTCTCACAGGATGAATATAATGGAATCCAAATGATTTGGATTGCTAGTTCTCATAGATTGTGATAAGAGACATCTGGAAAAGTGATTAAGGGGTAGGTAAAATCTGAATTCAATGGAATTTAGCATACTGTACTTATCAAAATGAATGTGCTGTATATTTCTTTGTCTTTTCATTAACAATATGACTTTAATATTTTTGACATCCTCATGTATTTTACAAGGAAACAGGAGTCTTTTTTTTTTCCTTTCAGATGTTGCTACTGTCAATTTTTATTTATTGTTCACTGAAATTCACTCTCCTTGCACACTATTCTTACAAAATAGCTAGAAGAGCTGTTTTTCCTGTATAGAACAAGTGCCAGGATATGCTTGAAAAATTACACGTCTGACAGTCACCACTGAGAAAAAAAAAAAAAAAAAAAAAAAAAAAAAAAAAGTATATCATGCTAATTCTCAGCATGCATCAGGGTGGAATTGAAGCTCAGCTGAACAAAGTTGCAGGTATCCTTGTCTAACTTTGAGTCGTTCAGCCTGACAGTGCAGTGTACCATAGCTTTACATTCAGTCCTTTTCTGTTCTTTGGGTAAGAAAAATCCGAATACAGGGCTCATGGCTTTGCTTGTGATTCTGTGAGTTTGTGATTCCATAAATTTCAGTTTTTACTTTAACAACTTTTAGAATAGAAACTGAAAGAAGCTTGCTTTTCCTAAGGTTCCACATGAAGAATTTAAAATAAATATATATTGGAATTGAAGGTAAAATCTCTCAGATTAGCCGAGACTGCCATCCTTCTCTAAGAAGCTGTGAATCTGTGGAGCTGTGAAGTTGATTCCTTCTTTACAGATTCTTTGGTCAGATCTGAGTAAGCAAATTAGAAGTGTCATAGCATGAAAGTTGTATAGCATGAATACCTCAAGTACTGTGTTCATCTCTGGGGCCCCCAGGACAAGAAGGACATGGAATTACTAGAACAAGTCCAGGCAAGGTCCATGACTGAGGGGCTGGTGCACCTCTCCTATGAAGACAGGCTGAGTGAGTTGAGGTTTTTCAGCCTGAGAAGAGAAAGTTTCAGGGAGACCTTATAGCAGCCTTCCAGTACCTGAAGGGGGCCTACAGGAAAGCTGGGGAGGGACTATTTGTCAGGGAGTGTAGGAATAGAACAGGGAGTAAAGGTTTTAAACTAAAAGAGTGTAGATTTAGATTAGATACAAGGAAGAAATTCTTTACTATGAGGGTGATGAGGTACTGGAACAGGTTTCCTAGAGAAGCTGTAGATGCCCTATACCTGGAAGTATTCAAGGCTACACTAGATGGGGACTTAGCAACCTGGTCTAGTGGGAGGTGTCTCTGCCTGTGGCAGAGGTGTTAGAATTTTTAAGATTCCTTCCAAATAAACAATTCTATAATTCTATAATATCTGTCAAATTCTATACCATTTAATTACTGTACTTATAGCATCTGTATAGCTGGAATCTGTATACCCGGCATACCTTTGGTCTAAACCAGTTATTCTGACGTGCATTTTTAAGCAAGATTCAGAAGATTCAGAGAAACAGCCTTTGATAAAACATCTCTAAGGTACACCACTGAACTTCAGAGCATGTAAGTTCATACATATCTGATTGCAAAGGAAAGTAAGCATGTCTGATGCAAGCAAGAGAGGAAACACTGGCAAATTAATCCTTATCAATTAAATGGGTGAATTTAAAGAAGATTTATTGTGGATGTTCTTATTCTTTTATTCTTATTTTTATTCCTATTCAGAATGAAATGCTTCTGATTCAGTTTAGTTTAGTTGACTTTAGAATTGATTTAAGCTTAGTCAAATCAGCTGTATTTTAAACACAAATGAAGACATCTATACAGAGATTTAGAGTGATTTAACTAATCCACCTGTAATGCTAATTTGGACAAATTTTCACAGCTGCGCCAATGTAGAAAAAGACAAAAACATTAAGACATGCACTAGAATGGGAAAAACAGTGACAACATTAAACAGTGAAAGTAATAAACTGATGTTTATATTCCTGAGCGGAATTCTGCAACAATAACTCATGAAAGAGCTCTAAAAATATCTTTCCAAGGGTAAGGAAAGTAAAAATGACAGCAGTGTAAGGAGCAGGCCTAAAATAAGCATTCAATGTGCTGCATAACAATGTAACAATTAAAATGTCAGAAAAAAATGTTGTCTTTGATGTGCATCATCATAATGCATCATCATAAAGCAAAATGGATGTTGTTACTATGTGTATTTGTTATTGTTATTTAACAAAACACCCATGAAGTGTGAGAATAAAAATCTGAAGGAACAGAAAATACAAAATAGTGGCACAGACTGAAGGCTAACAATATGATGTAATTTGATGTCATTTGTTTGTTGTTTTTGTGTGTGTTTTTGTTTTCCAGAAAGAGAAAAAAAAAAAAAAAAAAAGGAAGTAAAATATTTTTACTTGAACCTTATAACTCAGTATAACAACAAAGTCTCTTTCATATGTGTATATATATATATATATACATATATGTATGTGTATATATATATATATAAATAACATTATGAAGAGACAGGCTTGAGTCAATTGAATCATAAGGGAAAGGTAAAATTCAACATGAGAATGAGACAGATATGGATCTCTATAATTGACTTGGTATACATGTGGTTTTCCTTTTGCCATCTTTCTGTCATAGACACAGATTTATATACATTTTTGGGGTTGAAAATTGATTTAGATAAGATGATGGTAGTTAGTGACTAAGGAAATGTTTATAATGGATGGAACATATTCAAGAGGGATAGGAATTAAGTAAGCCTTAATTCCTAAAGCCAGTAAAAATAAAATAAAATGCTGGCAACCTTTGAAAGTGTTGTGAAAGAGGCTTTTTGTTATAATTGTTGTGTTTATTTGTTTGTTTCTTTTCTTAAAGGCAAATCACAGGCACAGAAAAACATGCAATCTTAGGTGATTTGTCATCTACAGTAAACTCCCAATTCAAATTCAAAAAGGAAGAATGGTTAGAATAAAAGTTTACCATATTTGGGCAGAAAATATCAAAGAACTCCAACAAATAAAATCCTAATTGAACAGGACACACAAAGGTTTGTAACCAGACCAAATATTTACTTGATTCTATATAAATTTGATTTTGTTGTTTTTGTTGTTTTGTTTGCTTGTATTAAATAAATAAATAAATTGCAGCAGCTTGTTCTAAGTGAGGAATCTGATGTAACAGATATTTCACAGAGGAAGTGGAAAGGAAATACCCAGCAGAACCTAGAGTAATTATAAAGCCAAGATACAAATTACATAGGAATGATGAAGTACATTGCACTTAAAGCAGCTAGTCAAAGAGTTCACAAGAGGATAAATATTGCTTGTGTGATTTAGTTTTTAACATTCAACAGGCTGGGCTGAAAATATAATTATCTATGTGTTACACTGTAATGCATAAAGCACTCAAATTCAATGTCATTGTATAAAAGATAAAGACAAGAAATTGACTACAGTAACATTTAACTTCAAAAATAAGAATTACCTGAACATGACAAAGCTTTTTAAAAGGAAGTTGAAAAGGACAACTAAAAGACTAAATGCTTGCAGAGAGCATAACAAACTGCTTAGAGATACTGTAGTAGAAGTTCAGAGTAACTGTATACCACTCATCAAAAACACAAAATGGATAGAAAAATATCCAGCTGTGTTGGGTCTGTCTAGGATGGAGTCACCTTTCCCTGCAGCAGCCCACACAGTGCTGTGCTCTACACTCGTAGCTGGAACAGCACTGGTATCACTCCAGTGTTGTGTCTATTGCTGCATAGTGCTGGCACAGCATCAGGACTCCTTCCAAGCTCCCAGGAGCCAGCAGGCTGGGGGTGGGCAAGTGATGGGGAGGGGACATCACCAGGGCAGCTGACCTAAACCAACCAAAGGGATATTCCATAACACCTGATGTCACACTCAGCAATAAAAAGGGGGGCTCTCATGGGGGAGGGGGCCATCCTCCTGAACAACCACTATGCGTTTTGAGGCCCTGCTTCCCAGAATGTGACCAAACATTACTCATTGATGGGAAGTAGAGAATAACTTTTTTTTTTTCTTTCTCTCTGTGCTTCTGAGTGGCCTTATTGTTTCTTTTGTTTCTTTTTCTCCCCAATTCCTTTCCCTTTAATTAAATCATTCTCATCTCAAATCTCAAGCTCTTTGTGTTATATTTTCCCCCTTCCTCTTCTAGGAGGGGCGGAGTGAGAGAATGGTTGTGGTGGTTGTGGTGGGGCTTAGCTGCCCACCTGAGTAAAACAACCACACCAGCATGTGAGACAGCAGCATAAAGGAGGATATAAAAAAAAAAAAAAAACAAAACAAAAACAAAACAAAACAAAACAAAACAAAAAAAAAACCTCTTTAAAAAGGCAGGAATCATGCAAATTAAGAAGAGAAAAATGTATAAAGTCAAACTAATAAAATGTTACAATATTTTAGGGAAGGATGGGAAAGATTCTGAAGACAATTTATTAATGATATAACAAGTAATATATAGAAGTTTTATACCCCCCCCCAAAAAAAAAAAAAAGGAAAGCATGTCAGAGAATTATTTAATTGGTGAGGCTGACATAGATCAGCATATATGAAAACAACATTGAAAGAAAGGTCACAAGCAACACCTCCATTCCAAAAGAAAAAAAAAAATAAAAAAAAGAAAAAAAAAAAAAGGAAAAAAAGGAAAAAAAAAAAAAAGAAAAGATTTATTTTTTTACTTTAGACTGAAGGAAGTTTAGAGAGATTCTCAAAATGCAGTTATTCTGGAATAGAAATGAGTCATAAAAACTGCCTGCAACTGAAACATTAATACTCAACAGTTTAATAACAGATTAATACTGTTTTAGAGAAAATGGGTAAAATGACTCCCAACAAATGAGAAGATCAGATGGAACCTAAATATGAAATTGGAGTATTGTAACACTATCGCTTAAATTAACTTTGGTGTCAAACAAATGTAACATAGCAAATGTGAGTAGTAAAATCTGAGAGTGGTTGTGAAGACCTGCAAATAGCTGTCATGGTGTCATATAATAACCAACACATGCAGGTAATGTACATGACAAAAAACAGTAGCAACTGTCTATATATAAACTATGAACTCTAAAACAGATTTTAGTATTAATCTGGACAGTCAAATGAAGATGTCAGCTCATGGAATTAGAATAGTTAGAATACATGTAGGAAGTAATCTTGGAAAAGGAGTAGAGATTTAAACACAAAATGTTCTGTTTAAATCCACAGCTATTGTGTCTAGACTCCTATATGCATTTCTGCTCATGCCACATTAAAAAGAATATAATAAAACCAAAAAGATAAAAAAGGGTAGCAAAGATCATCAAAGTTATGAAAAGGCTTTCATAAAATAAGAGTTTAAATAAACTAAGATTTTTCTTTTAGCGTGGAGAAAACACAACAAAGTGAAAATATGAAAAGATTTGTAATTTGTGATTGTCACTGAAAAAACTAATAGGAAACGATTATTTAATATTTCTCCTAATGTAAGAGCACTGCCAAAAATTATCAGATGGCAGCTTCAGTCAACGAAATTGTGTTTGTACACGCACCTAAGTAACTTGTGAGTGACATTGGTAGTAGGGTGACTGTTGGACCAGATGATCTTGAAGGTCTTTTCCATCCTTAATGATTCTATGAGATTATTACAAAAGCCATTATGGATGTGAAGGGTCCACAGTGCAATTTTTTTCTTCCAAATTCCTGGAAGAAAAATCCATCCAGGAATCATGCAATTTTATTTTATTTTATTTTTTGTTGTTTTGTTTTTCATTGATTCTCTTCCATAGAACTTTAAATACAGAAAAGTGTAGTAAACCTAAAGACTTTGTTTAATTGCTGGAGAATGATAGGAAATTCCACAAGGTGACTTAGATGTTATGTTTAGGTGGATGATTGAGTTCACCTACAACTGTTATAAATGAAGTATATACAGCTGCTCTAGGCTGGATGATGAGTGTTAATTTGTTAGCTGACAGAAACTCCCACATCTCAAGCCTTACTAGACAGTTATATTCATATGTTTTTAAATTCCTGCAGATGTATATCTTCTGTATTAAAGAAAATGTTTAAATCAGTCTGGTATTTGCTGAATCAGTGCTTACACTGCATCTTCCTAACAATTTTTTTTTACTCCTGCCTTCATATCCATTACTCTGAATGTCAGGGAGCTATTTTGTAAGTACTAGCTTAGTTCAGTTTAATAAAATGTATTGAAATATTTGTACCAACAAAAAAATTAGAATAATTCTTTATTAAGATTTTTTTTTCATAAAATCAAATATATATGTACCCAACTGCATGACTAGTCCCGACGAAATGCATTTTATGGGAGTAGAATTTCACAGTGGATTCTGTTATACTGATATGAAACAAAAGACAGATAGGATCAGGATTATGATCACAGAAAGCATATGTGATTTTTATATATATCATGGAAGAAAAAATTGAATAACCAATGGAAAATTTAGCCCCCCTTTCAGTACTTTTTTAGTATGATAGTTTTTATTACAAAATTAGTGTTCTAAGCTGAATTTGTTTCAAAATCTGATCTCATTTATTCCTGAAAGCATAATACTTAACTATGCTTATATATATGCTTATATTCTTACTTTTATTGAGATGAAGCTTTCTGATGACTTTCTATGAAACAAAGATTAAAAACAAACAAACAAAAAAAAACCCCACAACTTTCAAATTTGCCAAAAGTGTAGTTCAATCTTTATCTGTGTGAGCCTTGTAAGAAAGTTCACTACTGTTCACTATATGTTCACTATTAATAACATTGATAATGAGTAGCATCTTGTCAGAATCTATATTGTGAAGTATTTCTGGCGAGCTGTGTCATCTGGAAGTGTGTGGGGAAAAAAAAAAAAAAAAAAAAAAAAAAAAGACAACCCCAGTTATTTGACAGAAAGCGTTGTCATGAGTGTAGCCATATCACTATGTATTTAGCTTAGCTTATCTCTTTTGAGGACAGGGTGTAGAAAGGTTAGTAGAAGTCCTTTTTGTGCCAACATGTGCTATATCTCCAGCAGATGGCTTTGGCAGTGGAGTTGAGATAAGAGTGGCAAGTGTTCTTCTGCAGATAAACTTCACCTTGCCACCAATAATGGCACACACTACAGTGGCTGTAATACAAGAGGATAGAACCCAAGTATCTTAAGTAAATCTTTACTTAGATTAAATAAGATTGCTACTGTATGTTTATGAAATGCCAGTTGATGCTTAAATATATTTGCCAAGGATTAGCAGCTATTCCAGAATCCGTTGTACTTTAATGAACATACAAGAACTGCCTTAGACAAAAGAAGAAGTTAACTTTAATAAGATCACAAGTTACTTCAATTCGCCAAGTGATAAAAATTTACTGAAGATTAACACTATGTAAGATACAGATATCTAATATAGAGGTTAATCCTTAAATTAATATGTTTTTTATTCATCCTTTGGTATTTAATTAACATAAATTATAATAGCTCAGAAAGTCAGATAAATTTATTTCAATTTTAAGTACAGGTCCATGTAAACTAAGACCATCCTTTTCCTTTTCTGTGAGTCATTTCAGTAAAGTATTTTGGCACATAGGGATTTTTAGAAGCCAAAGTACAGGTTGATCTCAGAGTCTAACTTTAAATCTCTAACATGCTAGAATTTATTGCTTCTGGCACCAGCAATTTGGCAATAAGAATTCAAGAGGAAAAAAAAAAAAAAAAAAAATTAACTAAAGCATCAGAAGCTATGAACAGTCACTCAGCTTTGTGAGTGAAGAAACTGCTCCCAGCTACACATACATGTATATGGAACATATACACATATACGGAACAACAGCTGTGCAAACAGAAATCATGTTTCTCAAATGAAAGTGATTCAGCTAAGAAACATAGACATAGACACCAAAAAGTTGGGATAAGCAATGGCCAGTGTGTTAAAAGCTGCTTCCTGAATAAACACTAACTGCAATTCATCTTTCATAACTTCAACATCAGCAAATATTGAACTATGTCTGAGTTAATCACCTTTTACTGACAGTGGAAAGATATGAACCTTTTTAAGGCACGATTCATGTAAAATAGGTCAAATGAATCATGCTCTAAAAGTGCCTATTTCTCGCTTCGTTAATTCTAAAGAGGTTGTCAACTAATTATATATATATAATCAAGGTATCTCAGATGCAGGTAAGACAATAGGTGAAATGACAAGATTCCTAAGAACTTGTGGTCTCTTCTCTCCAAAAGTGTTGAAAATGTAGAGGTTAGTGATGTGTTGAATTAATTGATGAATTTAGTGATGAAATAAGCTTTTTTTTTTCTTTTTTTCTTTTTAACATCAACTTTGAGATACAGGTTTCCCACTTTCTTTGTGCTTATAGAGGACTAAATATCTAGGAGAAACTCTGAGTCTTAGTTTTTGAAAGGTAAAATTTACTGTAAATAAAGATAACAAACTAGCATTCCCTGAACTTAAGATTAAAAAGTGTAATTTTTGCTGTATTGAACTTAAACAATTTTCTACTTTTGTTACATTTACCAAAGTAATCGGTTCTCAAATGATGAAAGCAAACTGAACTTTAGTGAAAGCACTAAATTCCTAAATAAAATATCCATATTTTGAGAAAGTATTTTATTTTTGTTCAGCCACAAATGATATCATTCAGCAAAAGAATGCTGATACCTGACATTGGATAGGAAAGAAAAAAGGTAATGTTTAGTTGATTTGTTAGACTTAATGAATATTTTACTGTGTTCAAAATAGGCAACCCTACTGCCTTTGATGGACCTCCACTATGCAACAGCAAGTACCTGCCTAATATGGAATATTAGTATTATTTAGTTGCAGCTGATCTTCGGGAAAAATAAAAATGTTGATCATTTTTTGCAGAGAATTAGTAAATTCAACAAAAGCATATTATCTCTGAGAGTTAAGCAGTTTTCCAGTTTCTTCTTCAAATCTGTATTTTGATTACTTTTTTTTCCTCTTTACATTGTCTTCCCACACCTTAAGATTCTAAGCTATTTTTTTCTTGTTCCTGTAAATCTTTCTGTCTATCCATACTTGTGCATGTCACAAAAATGAATCAAGTTTACAATGAAGAAAGCAGCTGGACAGTACTCATCTTTCAAGCATGCTAGTAGAAATACAAGAATCTTTTTGTAATAAACAATAAGCCATCTATTGTTTTCATGTACATGTGAAAAGATTAAGAAGTTTATTAAGCTTACAATGGTTTGAAGTTCTACTGGCACCTGTCTTAAAGAATTTAAAGAAATGTTTAGACTTTAAGTAGTAAAGATATATATATACATACATATATATATAAAAAAAAGCTTTCAATATTAGAGCTTAGCTTGTCTTCTTTAACCTCTTTAAGTAACTCCTGAGATCACTTTCAAATATTGATGAATTAGCAATGGGTTAGCATTTCTAAAGATCACAGAGAAGATGGGTTCCAAATTATTAACTAACCTGTTTTTGAAAGACTACTATTGTGTCAAAATTCTATCAGTGTAAACACATCTGCCATCCTCCAGATACTGAGGAAAAAATGTGAATGTACACAAAATACAATAAAACATAGAAATACAAATAAAGGAATAAAAATGAAATGTTAATAATAAAGAATGGATACATAAATATTTGAATGCAACACAAATATGGATATTATCAATAATTCCATACAAATAAAATGTATCTGTGGGTGAAGTTCACCATTTTTATAACTATATATCAATAACATGTCTTAAATATCTCATGGATTTTTATTTCCACAATAAAAGCATGAAGACATTCAATTTCAAGATATTTATTTCAGAATTTCCCACTACTTAAATGCTATTCTTACTCTGAAATAACCATACAATGATAGCTGAAATAGTTTTACTGGATTCTTCCTAGTTTCTTCCAGTCAAATACATTATTATTATTTTAGTGTTTGGAAGGTGTAATAAATGTTAAATTTAAGTGCCCTGAATTAATATAATACTGCTTGCTTTAGAGACAGTTGGAAGCTGTAATAGATTTTACCACACATGATGATGTGTATTTTGCAGAGTAATTCCATCCATATAAAAGTTTTGAGAATATCCTTATTTGTTTACTATAAACCTGAATGCCAAAGGGGGGGGGGGGGGGGGGCGGGGGAATCCAATTATATGATAATCCCAGTGATTGATGGATATGCAGCATCAACTTTACATGATCTTTATTATTTTAAATTTTATGGTCATATTCATTAGTGTGCTTTATGGTACTCTGGAGAAGCAAAAAGCAGTCACAGTATACTGACAAGCTAAAGTGGGTTTAGAGTTGTCCTGAAATCAGTGTGGTCTGGAGTGGCTGGAGTATACAGTATAGTTCTTTCTCCATCCCTCTTTGATCCACCAGCTTCCCCATTCCTACGCAACCTGGGTAACAACCTGGTATTACTTGGTCATAACACTTTGACTTGAGAAAAGAAACAATTACCTGACCTAACTCAGGGTCATGTTCAACACTGCTGTATTTTAGGACTTGGAAACAAAATTAACAAATATTTTAAACAAATTCTTTTAATGTGTTTTGTTGATGGTGGTTTATAATTATTGTTATTATTAGAATCATAGAATCATAGAATATCCCAAGTTGGAAGGGACCCATAAGGATCATCAAGTCCAACTCCTGGCACCGCACAGGTCTGCCCAAAAGTTTACACCATGTGACTAAGTGCACAGTCCAAACGCTTTTTAAATTCAGACAGGCTTGGTGCAGTGACTACATCACTGGTTTTAAGCATTATTTGGTTTTGAACAAATACCAAGCATACAAAATATATCAGGCTGAAATTTTGACAGGAATTGATTGGATAAATTATTTTGCAGTTTTTGTTGTGGAGAAAATATTAGTCCTTATTAAGAGCATCCACCCAAAAATGACATGTTTATAGGATGCAATTGGCTACACTAAATGTAAAAAAAATCTACTGTAAGTAAAATATTCCTATAAAAGAGGAGTGTGAATAAAAAAGGATTGTGAGGCTGGTACTTTCTGAAATTATTATGAAGGTAAAGTATTAATTCTATAAACCTCAGAGGGAATAAAATAATAATAATAATAAAAACTATTACTTCTTCAAATAAGAAAAAGCAAATTTAGATAATGTGTACACTTACATCATCTTTGTGTGAACTTTGCTTGCAACAACAAACTATCTCATAGACAAGTGATAGATTCCTCATATCAAAGTACATAACCTTGTACCTCTACTACCTGTTCAGATAGTAGAAAAGAAATCACATGTTAAAACCAATAACAGCGCATAAAGTTTTGGATTATTCATATTCATCCGTGCACACAGATCAAATAGACACTTCCCATGGCCTTGCAGATTACAGACCAATTGCAGAAATCTTTCCTCAATATTGAAACAGACACAATTCCACTTGTCTTTCTGGTATTCTTGGTCTTTACTTGGGGATTTTAAGGGTTTGACTGTAACTAACTAGAGATATGTCCAATGGGCAACTGACATTACACTTTTAAGAACTGCATTTATTTGTTCAAGCAAAGATTGGTTCACATAATAAAATTCTGTATGTACAGATGGTAAAGTTTAAGCCAAAAGTGAAAAAAAAAGTTGATAATAATCCAAAGTGCACATTGGATTATTTCCTATAAAAATCCAAAGTGCAAATCCCAATAATATTTAAGGAGATTAAATTACAATTACATTGTAATATATATGTTTAAATAAATATATTAAATATATCTGTGTACACATGCATATGTGCATTATATGTGCAGTACTATACATTAGCAACTATATATTTAAAAAGTTTGGTTTTTGAAATACCTATAGTATATTTTGGATTGTTAACTTTTGCTTCAAAAATGTACTTTCTCAGAACAAGATTTCTGATGAAATTAATTAAATTAATTTGCAAATTAATAAAATTAATTTCTGAAATGAACTCATATTTGCAATCTTTAAAAAGCCCAAACTTTTAAGGCTTTTAATTTTCAATATGTTTAAGATACAGGTTTAGTTTAAAAAAAAAAAATCAGGATCATCAGTTAATATCTTTTTTTGTGCACATGTGTACATATATTAAAAATACACATTACATATACACCAGAGGAACTATTAAAAGATGAAGGATTTTTTGACATTTACTCATATTTCCATCAATATTGATTTATATGAGACAATTTGTGGATATAAAACTAGAAAAAAAAATATGGTCGTAAATTAAAAAAAAAAAAAAGTACATGTCTTAAGTAATTTATTTTTTTTCTGTGCCACATTATGACTTGGTTATACTGGGCATATGCTCCTCTCCATTTCATGCTGGAAGGGGAGCAGATGGAATTAAATACAGCTTGGCATGCAGTACAGGGGCAGCCATGGAACAGTACTTTTTAGTACCACACAGGCAATACCAGCTACATATACATTAGAGATGAAACACAAAAAAGGGCATGTCACCTTCAGGAAGGGGTAGTATTCAGGGAACATCTGTTATACATGCACTGTTCCCTGTAGAAAGAACTGAAACATGATGAAATATGCATCAAAAGTTCCCTATGCACTAAGGTACATTAAGTCCCTTTCAAACCATATGAAGCCCACTTGGGGAAGGGAGGTTATTTGAGTGAGGCAGCTGGAATAGAAAAAAGCAGCAGCAGGGAATGGAAACCAGCTGTTATGCCATTCTGGATATAAGGATGGGCAGTAGGCACACAGGCTGACACAATGCATGCGTATATCACTGATGTACAGAGAGTAGACAAAGTTTCACTGAGCAGTAATAAGCTAATCATGTTGCAGCTCTGTGTCTGAGCAAAGTCCTCGTTAAATGCTAAGTGCTATTACAGTATATCAGGGATTCTTGTTGTGAAGCACTGCACAGTCCACATTCCCTGCAATTCTCCCATGTGGTGAGCTCTTCCCATAAAAGATGTTTACAGACAAAAGGGTATAGAACAAGTCAGTGTAAATATTCCTTTTCAGTACATTACTCAGGACTAGACAGTGCATCTCGCCCTTGCATTTAATTATGTCATCATATAAAGCAGTGCTAAAGTGGATCCTCTGGCCCTCAGTAGGTTGAAATAAATCTGGGTTATCACTAACAAATTTAACATGTTTTAGAAACCACATTTAGAAATGCAGAGGGATTCTTTAACATATATGGATAGCCAGCTTCAGTGCATAAATATCTTTATAGCAAAGTTCTCCCTCGTATTTAACCTAAACAGTTTTCCCAGCAAACTACAAATTAGTTAATTAATTAAATAAATAAAATTAATAGTCTATTTATGACAACTTTTTATACACTTTTTTATTTTGTTTATTTTAGTTTTATTATGTTTCCATTCAGTCTTTGTTCATTTAAACAAATACAAACTCTAAACAAAAAACAGTTCTTCCAGACTTCACCCATGGGTCATGCTTTGTAAACTACTGTTTTATGCTTTTATTCTAACCCCTCTATTTACTTTGAATTTGTTCAGATCTTCCTTAAAAATGCCCTCACAAACAGACTACAAAGGCTGTGTCACTAAATAGCATGTGTTGGAACTCTAGACTGAATTAAATTATACCGTTTCTCTCCCTCTGGAAACCTGGACATAGCAGAAAAGCAGTATGTACACAACAAAAAAGGCCAGCAAAAGGACAGACTGGATTGTTGTATATAGAAATTATAAGATATTCTTTGTTCCAGGAAAATAAAATTCAGTTAATGTTATTCTAACTGAAGTATCACTAAATGGAATAATTAATTCCTGTCTCTTACTTAAGATGCTTCTGTTGATATGTTTTTCTCAGCTGGACATAAAACTGTTGATAACCAAAATCTAAATTCAGGTTTCCAACTAATAGGCATTAGCTTTGGAGTAACTCCATCTAAAGAACATTCCTTCAATTTGGTAACAAGAATGTTGCTGGAATGTGCAATGGGATTGTGTGAAAACCTGAGTAATATCATTTTTTTATCATATCCATATTTTTGTTGACTCTTTAACAGTCATACAATGATGATATAAAATTAGAAAGAGAGGATATATAGAGAGAGGATATATATAGAGAGGATATATATAATATATAGTAAATTACATATAGAATTTACTTTTTATATAACTGAATAAACATTCACACATATATTTAAACTAGAATTAATTAATTAGCTTAATTAAAAGAAAACAGTCTAAGAAAGAAATGGACTCCCTAGTCCAGTTAAAACAGTTTGTGTGATATTGTCTATTCAATACATGAATATATGCCCTAAAATTTTCATTAACAAAAGTTAGCATATCCAATTATGTTCCAGGGAAATGTATAAAACCTGAAACAATGAAAACTATCACTTTTCTGATTTCCATGTTTCAAAAGATGTTGATCTTTCTATGCCCCTACTTTCCTATCAATTTATAAAAAGAATCTGAAAATAAAAAATGTTAGCTCAAGATAATGATTTTGACATAGAAGGGCTTCATTTTACTGGGAATAGAAAATCCTTCACTTGCTCTTCTAGTGGGAATAAAGCAAAAAGTTAATTTATGGATTCTAAGACTTCCAAGAACAAACTGCAGTACAATAACTGAGCTCAGCCCCAGGAAAGGCAGTGTCAAAATAGAGTACAGAAAGGAAGTGATGAGATTTAGACTAGTGACAGGGGAGGAATATTCTGTTTTGTTGCCTTAAAAGCAAAGCATGAAGAAATGAGCACCATCAGTTATAGCATCCCAATGTTAAAATTTACACTTACATCTCAGATGCGAGACTCATGGTAACAGACTTTTGATCTTGAAGTGCATGATATTCATTAATTTGCAAATAAGCTCATCAAAGAAATCACTTCTGAAATGTATTAACATTCCTGTTGGTACAGTTTCAGCCTTTTAACATGTCAGTAATAATATATCTAAATTGATTTGTTTGTGAAGTTTCCAGTGAAATCAAGATACAGGGCAAAAATACAGACCACTGAACTAATCTGTAATTAAAAAAATAAATAGAAACAATAGGGGGACAATAAAATTACTTGGAAAATGTAGCATGACACATCAAATGGTGCAAAGATCACAATGTGCTGAACTATTATAGTCCTTTTTTTTTGCGTATGTCTCAGTGATATGTTTTGTGTGTGTACAGATGCAGAAAGTTCCTTCTGTATGTATTGAAAGTCAGTTATAGAAATTTCCCCCCTAATCTATGGCTAAGTACATTAATTAAATGTTGTGTATGCTCTTCACAAAACGTCACTGCTACAACATGATAATAATCTGCAAGATGATGAAACACACATCTGATTAAAAACCTAGTTTGGCAGAACTCAACTCCAGTTGAAAAGCAGGATAATAGGCAATAACAGGCGGAAATAATAGGCTAAGATACCCTGATGCAAAGTGTATTCACTGTCACTTCAGCTGCCAGAATGTTTGCACTGCTTTTCTGTTTTGTAACAATGAAGGCAGCTAAGTAAGTAGTCAAGGTATTAAGCTAATCCATCCCTTCTCCATTATGTTGCCACTTCACATCCTTTTCTGATTTCTGCTAGGACAAGAACCTGCTCCATCAGATTTTTCTTTCTTCACCTGGATAGCCTTGCTTGAACTCCAGAGCTGCTCATATGACAAGATCCCACCATGGAGAGAAGCTATGCATGGGAACACTCTCCTTTCTAATGAGGAAGCATCAAACAAACTGGGCTCAGCTTCTAAACACAGCTGGCTATCACCCAAACTAATGTCACAAAGTGCCACTCATGATCCTAGACTCAATATCAAAATAACTGACAGGTGGAAGTAAGTTCTCTGGTAGAGTACTAGTTCTAAAAATAAAACTTAAGAAGATATTCAACATAAGAGTAACAGAGGGGAAAATAATAATAATAATAATAATAATAATAATAATAATAATAATAATAATACTTTAATACTATGAGTAAATAAACTTGTAGATAAAGGAATTTGTCTTTATTTTTCCCAAATCCATCATATAATTTGCTCAAGAGTTAATGCAGCAATGGATATGTCATAGGTACTAGGTACTATGGGTACATGAGAAAGGTAATGACAGGCATCTGTATAGCAAACGCAACCGACCCATATTCCTCAGCTGAGTTCAGTTACTTAGATTCAAAAGGGAAATAGTATTCTGGTCACTCAAAAAATGACATTACAGAACATTTGCATAGCCTTGCTCAGCCTATCTAAGCAAGTCTTGCAAAGACCTAGTCGGCTTTAAATTACTATTAGAGATTAAGGCACTAAAAATATCTGAAACTTTCCTGTGTATTCCACTAACTAAAAGAGTGAAAAATATTAAAGGTATTATTTATTATTATAAAAATATTTAAAATTTAGATGCCAATGCAAAGACTTCACAAGAAGGATGAGACCATAATAATGTTGTTAATTTTCTTAAATTCAGAAGTACTGTTTCCTTGACAAATGTTCTCACAACAGAAAAGTAGGAAAGTGCTGACAGTTTAAATCACAGAATCACAGAATCACAGAATTTTCTAGGTTGGAAGAGACCTCAAGGTCATCGAGTCCAACCTCCAACCTAACGCTAACAGCCCTCCACTAAACCATATCCCTAAGCTCTACATCTAAGCGTCTTTTGAAGACTTCCAGGGATGGTGACTCCACCACTTCCCTGGGCAGCCTGTTCCAATGCCTCACAACCCTTTCTGTAAAGAAGTTCTTCCTAACATCTAACCTAAAACTCCCCTGGCTCAACTTAAGCCCATTCCCCCTCGTCCTGTCACCAGGCACGTGGGAGAACAGGCCAACCCCCACCTCTCTACAGCCTCCTTTAAGGTATCTGTAAAGAGCAATAAGGTCACCCCTGAGCCTCCTCTTCTCCAGGCTGAACAAGCCCAGCTCCCTCAGCCGCTCCTCGTAGGACTTGTTCTCCAGGCCCCTCACCAGCTTCGTCGCCCTTCTCTGCACCCGCTCAAGCACCTCGATGTCCTTCTTGTAGCGAGGGGCCCAAAACTGAACACAGTACTCGAGGTGCGGCCTCACCAGAGCTGAGTACAGGGGGACGATCACCTCCCTAGCCCTGCTGGTCACGCTGTTCCTAATACAAGCCAGGATGCCGTTGGCCTTCTTGGCCACCTGAGCACACTGCTGGCTCATATTCAGCCGACTGTCCACCATCACTCCCAGGTCCTTCTCTGCCTGGCAGCTTTCCAACCATTCCTCTCCCAGCCTGTAGCTCTGCTTGGGGTTATTGCACCCCAGGTGCAGGACCCGGCACTTGGCCTTGTTAAACTTCATGCAGTTGACCTCAGCCCATCGGTGCAGCCTATCCAGATCCTCCTGCAGAGCTTTCCTACCCTCAAGCAGATCGACACACGCACCTAACTTGGTGTCATCTGCGAACTTACTGAGGGTGCACTCGATGCCCTCGTCCAGATCATCGATGAAGATATTAAAGAGGACCGGCCCCAGCACCGAGCCCTGGGGGACGCCACTAGTGACTGGCCTCCAACTGGACTTGGCTCCATTCACCACGACTCTTTGGGCCCGGCTATCCAGCCAGTTTCTAACCCAACGAAGCGTGCGCCAGTCCAAGCCAAGAGCAGCCAGTTTTTTGAGGAGAATGCTGTGGGAGACGGTGTCAAAAGCCTTGCTGAAGTCAAGGTAGACCACATCCACAGCCTTTCCCTCATCCACCCAGCGCGTCACTCTGTCATAGAAGGAGATCAGGTTCGTCAGGCATGACCTGCCTTTCATAAAGCCATGCTGACTGGGCCTGATCGCCTGCTTCCCCTTCAAGTGCTGCATGATGACTCTCAGGAGGATCTGCTCCATGAGCTTTCCTGGCACTGAGGTCAAACTGACAGGCCTGTAGTTTCCTGGGTCTGCCCTCCGGCCCTTCTTGTAGATGGGCGTCACGTTTGCTAGCCGCCAGTCGATTGGGACCTCCCCCGATAGCCAGGACTGTTGATAAATGATGGACAGCGGCTTGGCCAGCTCCTCTGCCAGTTCCCTCAGTACCCTTGGGTGGATCCCATCTGGCCCCATCGACTTGTGCACATCTAAGTGCCGTAGTAGGTCACCAACCAGTTCTTCATGGATAATGAGGGCCACATCCTGCTCCCCATCCCCTTCCACCAGCTCAGGGTACTGGGTATCCAGAGAACATCCGGTATTGCCGCTAAAGACTGAGGCAAAGAAGGCATTGAGCACCTCCGCCTTTTCCTCATCTCTTGTAACTAAGTTTCCCCCCGCATCCAGTAAAGGATGGAGATTCTCCTTAGTCCTCCTTTTTGTGTTGATGTATTTATAGAAACGTTTTTTGTTATCTTTAACGGCAGTAGCCAGATTGAGCTCCAGATGAGCTTTGGCCTTCCTAATTTTGTCCCTGCACAGCCTCGCTACTTCTTTAAAGTCCTCCTTAGTGGCCTGCCCACTTTTCCAAAGCTTATAAACCCTCTTTTTCCTCCTAAGATCAAGCCACAATTCTCTGTTGAGCCAGGCCGGTCTTCTTCCCCGCCAGCTCGTCTTTGGGCACGTGGGAACAGACCGTTCCTGCGCCATTAAGACTTCCCTCTTGAAGAGCGCCCAGCCTTCCTGGACCCCTCTGCCCTTCAGAACCGCCTCCCAAGGGACTCCACCAACCAATGTCCTGAGCAGCTCAAAGTCAGCCCTCCGAAAGTCCAATACAGCGGTTTTACTGGTCCCCTTCCTGGCCTCGCCAAGAATAGTGTCATAATGATGATTTTTTTTTTATTTTTTTTAATGCACTGAGGGGGTCATCTAGCTAATGTAAATATTGCCTTATTCTTCATAGAAGTCTATAATTCTACAGATTTTTCAGTCTTAAATTAAAAGTTCCACTGTTAGAATGAGGCATAAATCAAATATCCACAGTGTGTTGATGACAAACTTGGTCAAGAAGCAGTCTTCCTCCATAATAAGCTACAGAATAGATAAATTAGTCTTTGGCCTGTCTTAATCTTCACCCAAGACCACACATGTGCTTACATAAAGCAGGAAAACTGAACAAATAAGTGAGAACTACATAGAAAAGGAAAAATGAATGGGGAAAAAAATCTCATTTTGTGTGGGCTACACCTAACTGTTTCCAGACTTACAGCTCTAGAACCAGGTATTATTAAGTCATATTAAATGAAAGGTGAGACTCTCAATGCAAATAAGTTGCTATTGTAGTTTGCCTAGAAAACACTTAATCAGATGAAATTGAAGAATGGATATTGTGTTCAAGCCCTGACATAAAACAGCGAGGTAGTGTTTTACCTGAGATTATTAGGGGTAACAGTTGGAAGGATTAATAGTCCTGGACATAAAGACTCCTAGGCAACATAAAGACTCCTAGTGGTGCAGTCTGACAGCTATTCACATTCTAAGTACAGAGAGAATGTGATAAGAGACATTCTGTCCAGAAGAAAAAACACTACTGTGAGGAAGTAATGCTGAATATCTCACAGGTTGTGTCAGCTCTGGGGGCACTCCCAGCCTCGGTCAGTTTCTCAGTATAGTCTTTCACTAGCTCTGAGAACTTGGTAAACAAATATTTCTCTAGTCTTCTTTTCCGTTACCTCTTTAAATTGATGTACTCATAAAAGAACTCATCATCCCCAACGGCAGAGAAAGAATTGATGACAGCAGAAATTTGATTGTTGAACTTTCCTCACTTATCAGTCTAGACTAATTCTCATTTAGTTAAACAGAATGAATATTAGTTATCCTAACACTAAAGAATTATAACAAGAAAATCAATTAATATTTCAGAAAAAATATATACATGTATATATATAGCTAAAAAATCTGGTAATTTCTATTCCACTGCAGATGGATAATGCAGGATACCAGATTTCAGAGACCTTTCTTTTTTTAGAAATTGAGAATATAAATGCACAAATTACTCGAGGTTTGTTCCATTAACAAGTTCAGTGGACAAACTCGAGTTGACAGTACTCACAAATATGTTAAAATACTGATTAGACTGCTGCATGCACGGAAACATCAATTGTAATGCATGTTGTTGTTTTGCTGTGACAACAGAAAAATAAAATTATATTTTTGAGTGATATTTAATATCTCACTTTTTTTTTTTTTCCTGAAGATTCACTCCAGCCCTTTTATCCTAGTCACTTATGTCTTAGATTAAAAGCATACAGTCCTACAGAGAAACCTGATAAGGAATACAGGTTCTAGAGGAGTCTCTGACTCCAATGCTGAAGCTTTCTTTCAGTCTTTCTCCATGGAGGTATCTCTGGTTTTCCTTTACTCTCGTGATTGTGCTACTGTTAAATAGGTAACAGCACATGCAGAAATACCCCCTCTACGGGATGCAGGTGTGAACGCCAAGCAAATGTTCTGAAAGCAGGATGTGATGCAGAGTGATAAAGCAAAAAAAAAAAAAAAAAAAAAAAAAAAAAAAGCTGCTGAATTCATATATATGTTAAAGAAGGAAAACAGAAGGGGAAGGAGAAAGAGAGAGGTAAAAAAGGTAAAAGAGAAAAAAAAAAGTAAGGAAGAAATATTGATGAAAATCTAAGACAATATATAAGCAACTGCAAGAAACCTCCACATCTCTATAGTTTTGCATCAGTAAAATTATCATTATCAGATAAACATATTCAGGATTTACTAAGAAAAGTATAAAATGCTTTTTTTTTTTTTTTTTTTTTTTTTTTTTTTTTTTTTTTTTTTTCTGTACTGCATCCCTGTAGATATCATATTGTAATTTTTAGCTTTGGATATCTTTTCAAGGAATACAGATTATTGCTGCTATGCACAAACAACAGTAAAGAAAAATGTTATTCTGTTAGTTAATCACCAAATGTGAATAATAGATAATACATCAGGTGTAACAGCAATTTTTATATAACAAATATTCAAAACTAATAATTCTTGTAAGATTTATAAGTAGGGTGATCTCAAACTGTCTGAATTAGTGGTGGGTTTTAAAGTCTCAGAAAGAAAACAGGAAAAAAAAAAAAAAGGTAAACAGGACAAACTTGTCTAAAACTATTCTACTGAAAAAGTAACAGACACAACAAGCTGCTTAGTAAGACAACTGAATCAGCATAAGTAAGCTGATCAGGAACAGATATTTTTATGCAGAAAATTGCTTGGAATTTACGGGGGGAGGGGAGAGATACATAACTGAAATAACTTAAAGGAGGCATACTTATTTCAACACAAGACTAACTGTCTTGTAATATTTAAATGTAACATTTAAAAGGTTGTCCTCCCACCCACCCCCCACACGCACACCTCCTCACCCTCCACCCCTTTCTTTCCATTAAGGCCAAGTGAAGAGCATCCAGAAGCATTGCATAATGATAGCTGATTGGTGATCTTTTTCATTTGTGTTAATGTCACCATTAGATCACCATTAGACAAAACTTGCTATTTAGAAATATTTTCCTTGAAATCAAATATTTTAATAGCAAAGTTTTTGAGGCTTTACATTGCTTTCACTATTTTAATGAAACTCATAAAATGAGTTTGCCTCCCATTGCATACCAAAATCATATGTCATTTACACAAATTATTTTTCACATACTGTCTTATTTCTCCATTACTGATTTTCAAGCTGCCTAAGCAAGATTTGCTCAAACTTGTAGTTAAAATACTAGTACTGCTAAGATTCTTATTATTGCCCTGGGTGAAACCGGAATAATGACAATAGCAACAACTACATACAGAAGATGTAACTTCTCAAACTCAAACTTAACTCACTTGTTAAATTAGGAATATGAAATCTAGATCCTGACTTGACTGTTACGACTGTTTATTTTTCACAAATGTCACTGTTCTAACTGTAGAAGTTAAACCATTTTAGATATCTTTAAATTACAATAATCAAGCCAGAAACTTTGCTACAAAACAGTGAATTCCCATCCCTCAGCACAACCCAGAAAGATGACAGAATCACCACTTCTGATACTGCTTCAGGTACTACTCTATAAAATTGTTTCTAGCAAGCTGTCCATCTCCTTTTCCTAGAGAACAATTTTTCTCTGAAGAAAATGCCATCTTTTTTCTACCCACAAACATATTTCTCACCCTCTGTCAACATGGCAAATGGCTAGGCTAGGCTAGGCTAGGCTAATGACTAGAAAAAGCAATTTTGTTCATTATCTTTCAAAAGAGAGAAGTTACATTGGACTAAAAACCCTAATCATACTATGCTCAATGACAAGTAATCATTGATTTCATTGAAAAAAACACATTGTGCCACATTTGTTACAATAATGATCTGTAACCCCCATAAAGTTCTTACTGCATGTTCAGTTTTCATAATATGCCAATGACTTTATTACCTTACATTTGAGATGGAAGAGTTCATACAAGTAAACAAATGGATGTCATTAGCATTTGTAATTATATTTGGGAAAAAAGAAGAAAAAGAAAGAAAGAAAGAAAAAGAAAGAAAGAAAGAAAGAAAGAAAGAAAGAAAGAAAGAAAGAAAGAAAGAAAGAAAGAAAGAAAGAAAGAAAGAAAGAAAGAAAGAAAGAAAGAAAGAAAGAAAGAAAAAGTTAGTTTATCTCTCAATGCTCATACTTTTTCTCAATAAAAAGAATCACATAAACACCTGCTGCTGCAACTCAGTGGCTGACAGTACTTAGTACATAATTCAGTATATGTTTAATGAGAATGTGAGAAATTAATATAAGCCACCGATGAGATGTTTCTTGATGAATGGGACTGCTTATATAGATATAATGATAAGTGTAAACCTCCATAAACTCATATAGCACATATAACTCTGTGTTATAACGAAAATAAATAATAGGAGTGGTTGGCTTAATATGCTGACTAGTGCTCTTATATTTTGAGCAGTATTAGGCTTTATGCTGTTGGACAAACTTCAGTATAAATTGAACTCTAGCTATACAGTATTTTTCTTAAAATAATAATAATAATAATAATAATAATAATAATAATAATAATAATAATAATAATAATAATAATAAAATATATAATGTATTGTAAATTATTTTCCTAATTAAACTTTTTGGATTTTAGAACTTCATGCTTTCATTGCTGTAATTTATTGTTTTCTGGATAGATATTCAGGGAGATACAAAACTGACAAATTTAGATAAACATTCAAACAGCTTCTTAAAAAAAAAAAAAAAAGTCTAGTATTGCATCTTTATACAGATCAATGTCCAATTATAAGCAGAGAGTTGCTGTGGCAAAAGGTCGGGAAAAAATAATCTTTCTGGCATTTATTACTTGGAAAATAAGGTCATATGTGAGGTCAACCTTCAAGTACATAGAGAATAAATTATACTGCAGTATTCTAAATACACAGCAAAAAATATATTGCAATCTCAACATAACAAAAAAAAAAATGAACGTGTATTCCTCATGATTGTACAACAGATCAGACTAGGCTAGTGACAAAAAATCTAGTTGCAATTAATCAACAATTAATAAAAAGCTTATAATGTATATCTGCTTAATTAAAAATGTAGCTTCTTATTAAGGCTGACTTATTTAATTATCTGTTAACTGTCTTTAACACTGAATCATCTTCCACACAAGCTAAACTAAAGCAAAGATATAAAACATTTCAAAATAATTCAGTAGTACACTTCCTTATTGATTATAGGTTATGAAGTAAATTGCACAAACACACACTGCTGGAGTGGCCAGGTTGTCTGATGCTAAATAAATAAATAAATAAATAAATAAATATTTTTTCTTTTGAAATAGAAGACCTTATAGTTAGATAAAACATATCTCTAAGGAAACTTTGTTTGAGCACTATCTGAAGAAATAAATATGCTTATTTGTCAGAACGAAGGCTTGCAGAGATTATTGTCATTGTCCTGAAATATGTTATTTGAGCTGTTTCACAGATACTCATCTTTGATATCTTCCTAGAAAATGAATGAAATTATACTAAAAATCCAATTAGTATTTGACACTTCTCAAGCTACTATTAATTGTGAAATCAACATTACAAATAGGAAAATTACATCCATGAAATGAAACACCTTCTGATCCATTTTTACTGTTGTTTGATATCCCAAGTCTCTTTCCTTTTCCTCTTCTCCAAACTACATGTGGAATGTAAATGACTCATTCTTTTATCTGTTGCAGTCATGTCTAGTTTCAGTTTTCAAATCACGCTTTGGCTGAAGAACAGTGTATAATATATCACAGGCAATGCCAATGGAGATAAAGTATATTCTAATCATTTTAGAAAAGTTCTTTCTTTTTTTTTTTTTAATCTGCTTTGGATTTAAAAAAAAAAAAAAAAGAAAAAAAAAAAAAAGGATACTTGTGGTTTCATTTCATGTTCATTCTGAAAGATACTGAATGTCTTTGCTCTGGGCTAGCTACAAGATTTACTGTTTTCTCTGATAGTATTATCAGAGGGCTATTCCACCCTGATACACTGCAATTGCAATGCTAATAGGTTTATAATGATGGCTTAAACTTTACGCTCTGTAAGCATTGGAGACTTCACTCACCTTGTTCAAGTGGCTGGCTTTTAGTTGAAGTAGTTTTCATCTTGAGTGCCTCCCTAACAGACATGTCACAGCAGGAGCCTTTGTTAGTGTCTTGGTCACTGTCAGCCTGATCACTGTCCCCATGCCCGCTGTCCCTCAAGCTGGCTCTTTCTGGATCCTTGAACGTGGAGCTACTGAAATACATATTTAAAAAGAGAGAGAAAAAGAGAGAGAGAGAGAGTTGTATTTACTTGTTCTAAGTTGAATTGTACTCTCTGGCAAAGCAATTTTGACAAGAATGCAAATGGGGAAGCCGAGAAAGTTATTTAATAGGCCTTACCTTTGAACAAACTGCTGCCTGCTGCCCATGTAATTGGGCTCTGCGGGAAAATTGTCTGTCTGCGAAAGAGAAGGAAAAAAATACGTATAGTTGTACACTGGACAAATCTCCTGCAGAGCAACAAGATTTCCTAGAGGAGAAATGATTAATAATTCAAAAATTCCCTTAATCTTCAGATTTGTACATTTTAATTAAATTGGAAAATGCTGGCATGTAATTATGTGCTCAAAACAATTAAATGATTCCGGTCCACAAATTACCTGCTAAAGTAAACAATGAAGCTCCAAAAAGTGGCATTCTCTGTTAGCAACCTGACAGATGACACTGTTTATGGTTTTTTTATTAGTTAGATATTAAGACTGATGGTTATTGAAAATGAGAGAAAAAAAATTACTTTTGCATATTACAAAAGTGAATTATTAGGTAATACTAATTTTTTAAGCATAATTACATCATCTATGGGGATTCTGAAGCCCTTACTACTGTAATGCCATTTAATATATTGCAATATAATTTGTGAATTACATATAAATAAATAAATAAATAAATAAAGACTGTTTGTGGATATTTGGCTGGTTTTTGTTGTTTTTAATTCTACTGGAAAAGTGCAAGTATGAAAATATTTGGATTTTCTCTCTTTAACTGTCATCAGTATTAATAGCTACATCTGAATAATGAGAACCACACATGCAAACAAGAACATTAAATGATTGTTGTAGACAAGTGGTTTTAAAAAAGAAGATACTTTCATTAACTCTGTCATAAGTATATTTTTAGCAGCATGAGCTAATTAACTGTAGAAGCAGAAGTATTTACAGCATCCAGACCGACATGGAGTCCTGCCAAGGGGAACTGAATTCTCCTTGTATCATCAGCTGAAGTTCTTTGGGAGAAAGAGAGACTGAATCTTTCACAAAACCCCATATACTGTAGATTCACACATGTCACTTTATCTTGCAGCTGACCTAGTGACAGAGCTTCTACTGTTTTCTGCATCACTTCATATCACACCACTATGCTTCGCAGTGGCTATGAGTTTTGCAACAGCATCTCATGTATCAGCATCAGTTACACAGACAGTGCTCAATTAATGGAGCAGAAGGTCCAAGGTAAAGTTTAAAGTTGCACAAGTGACTGGTCTCCCTGATATTTTTTGTTCCCTACCACTTCCCATTTAATTTTTTTAGCTTCACTTTGTGTTTTGTTTGTTTGTTTGTTTATTTTTTTGTTTTGTTTTGTTTCATGACTTGTTTTTTGATTTGTTTTGTAGGCATGTAATAATTAGAAATATTTGCTACTGTTTGTATGGTTGGAATACAGGAGTTCAGAAAAGATGTATGAAGTCACATCTGAAACATAACAATCATGGTAGCAACAATAAATAGGTAACCATCTGCCAGGCAGATGGATCAAGGATCAAGGCATATATGAAATGGATGTGTTTGTGTATCATGGATAACTTGTGTGAATTAGGAAAGAGACAGAAGATAAAAGTCTTCTATTTTGGATTTATTAAGTGTATCTACACTTCATAAGTGTAACTAGCAGTTCTTATTGCTAGTTAAGTCTTTTGCTTCAGAAATTAGGATTATAACACAGATCGTGTTCACATTTTGAAGAAATTTCTAATTAAAGCTGCAGAGTACATTGTATATGTTTTGTATGTTGTTATAAAAATAACTAGTTTTAGCAAAACTAAAAATAACTAGTTTTAGCAGCAAATTTTCTTCGATATAAACTGTATGAAAGAATCAGATTGTTACTCTTCTGTTTTAAAAATATAGCATAAAACACTGATATTTATAATTCTAAATTTATAATTCTAAATGTCTTTATCATATCAAAATTGCACGCTGTTTAAAAGTCTGTGTATCCAACTAGATACGTGTTCTTTAGCAGCTTTAAGGGGTGAGCTTATAAAACTTCTTAAATACTGTCCAAGAGTAAACAATACTCTTCATTACAGAAGGAGAATTCTGAAAATATGGGACACCAAATCCAGTGTAATGCCACTGTTTTCCAAGTCAGCTTTTCAGAAGTATTCATATTTTCAGCTACAGCTATTCAAACTTTTGGAAATTTAACCACTTCAGTTAGGGAGCTTTGAAAAGAACTTAGGAAAATAAAAAATCCTGGTTTTAAAACATGTAGTTAGAACAACAGTCTGCCTTAACTTTTAACATGCTTAAAGATATAAACATGAATATTGAAAGAAAAAAAAAAAAAAAAAAAAAAAGGAAAAAATAAAAAATAGAGGCACAGCATTCTTATGCTTAATCTTTTAAATGTAATACAACAGATTTCAGAAGCAGCCTTAATTCTGACTTTTATTCTTTTCCCATTTCAAGTTGAAAGCTAGTATCTCTTGTGAGCAGCAAATCCACATCATATATATATGTATGATATATATATATATAAGGTTACAACATACACATACATCTTGACCTAAATAAACGTATACAATTGCAGAATTCATATTTATTTTCTAGGTCTAATATTTCAACTATAGATGTCCAGGAAAACTGACCTCATACTTTTACTGATAAATCTGCTTCCTCTTAAACACAGTTGCAACTAGAATCAACACCCATTATTCATGCCATCATCAGGCAAAATATATGTTATAAAATGCCTTTTCATCAAATCTCTACTATCTGTTTAGGAAACACAAAACAGACTTTTGCCCTGCAATTAATTATAGCAGGTCCTTAAACATGGTGCTAAGGACTTCTCTATAATCTGGACCATAGTCAGAACTGAGCATACTTTTTGCTTCTTTTGCTTCTACTTTGTCATAGCAATAAAAGCATATCACACACCCTGAACTAGGCAAAATATAAATTTTAAAATAGAAATTACCACAAAATCTTACCTACATTCTTAACAGTGGAAGTTGCTTCTGAGAAATTTTGTATTTATGGTAATTATTAATGACATTTAATTAAATTGTCATTTGACCAATTTCCCTCATATTGCATCTAAACAGCTGGTTGCCATTTTACAGTAAGTTCATTGTTGCAAAAGGACAGCTATAAATAGTTGACAACTATACGTATACAGCTGCACAGCTCTGAGTTGTATTCTTTTCCTTCTATTCTAAAAGCATTAGGCCTTCTTGTATGAACTATGGAAATATCATACTTGTGATGACTTGTAAAAGGGCAGTCCAAAATCTAGGCAGCAGAAAGAGCATTGTTTCACATATGACAATATCAATATAAAACAAATGGGATAATAAGCAAACATTTAATTTTAAGGCTAGGCGATTTAGAAGAATCTGATTCAAAATGATTCATGGAGAGATGTGAATGTCTAACTCCCTTAAACTTTTATTTACTTTATTCCCAGTAGAAGGGAGAGGTCATATACACAAAATTGTTACACTTTAACATTTATCAGAAAAAAAATCCTGATAAGATCTATAAACCTTAAATAATCTCACATGGGAGAGAAAGAAATTAAAAAAAAAATAAAAATAAAAATAAAAAAGAGAGAGAGAGAAGGATAGAGAGAGAAAGAGAGAAAGAAAAAGGAAAGAAGGAAGGAAGGAAGGAAGGAAGGAAGGAAGGAAGGAAGGAAGGAAGGAAGGAAGGAAGGAAGGAAGGAAGGAAGGAAGGAAGGAAGAAAAAGAAAAGAAAAGAAAAAAGCTTCATAAGTGAAAGCAGTTTGAACCAGCCTGGACACAGTGAAATAGGAATTATTGGGAATATTTTTAACAATGGGCTACATTAATTTCTCTTTCTATGTTTTCTTTTAGAAATTGATGTTCACAAAATTAATGAAATGTTTTGATACTTTTGTAGCTGAAGCTATGGTGGTTCTCCATGTGTTTATGTATATTATATGTATATATTTCAAAAAGAATATTAGGATTAAAATTACAGGCTCATACTATCCAATCAAATTTCAGGGAATTGACTATTGCTCAATGAAAGAATCGTGGAGCACTTTGCAGGACGTCTGCTTTCAAAAACTCCTATAAAAAGAAAGCTCTCTATTAAAAATTGGATGTTTCTAGCTCTCTTCCTTTTCTCTTTTTAATCAAAACCTTTTTTCATACCATCATTCTGAAAATTTTAGAGCAAGCATTGGTCTAATTCACACTGTTTAAATAAAGTTAAAGAACAATAAAATAAAAAGAAAAAAAAAAAAAGTGAGGAAAAGTGAGAGAGAGAGAGAGAAATGCAATATTTAAGTATTCTTGACAAATTATGCCTGGAAATAATTGTCATATTAGGGAAAGATGTATTTGAAAATGTAAAAAAGAAGGACTAAAACATTAATCAGATTTATGAATATTAGGGTACTAGAATATTTATAATTTTTTCTCAGAATTACAAGAACAAGTATCACATTCTCAGAAATGATTCAACACAATTCTATTTTATGTAGGTGTTCATACCTGAAACTATAATAAAGCAAAATGTCTTTGCTGAATCTAACTCTTTTTAATTAAACATTAAATACAAAAATGAAATGAAATATCATCCTCTTTATCACACTATCATTTAATATCTAAGTCATGGACTTTGTGTCTTTTCTTAAGAAGATTAATTCCAAGCACTCACCCTTCCCCCTAAGAAAAAAAAAAGTTCCTATATAATGGCAATCACTTTTCAAGCCAAAAGAATTGTATTCTGCCAAATCAAGTTTTGAAAGATCTGACAATTGTCTTGATTTTGTTAGGAGCTGTTTGTGTTCAATATAATACAATTCTTGCAAAAGGCACCTCAGTCTTCCACTGAGCGTATTTGCTTAGCTAGAAGAAGTAGCTTTTGATTTCATTGGACTTTTTTCATTAAGAAGAGATATTAGTCGAACAAAATATAAATTAAAATACAATTAAAATATATTTAAAATGATATAAAATGTAGAAAAGTAAATAAACGTAAATTTTTAATAAATTATTTTACTTATCTAAAGGGCAAAATTAAGTATACTGTCTTAAGAAATCTTGTCCTAGTATCTACTCTCCACTCTCAATATTCTGAAAATATTTTTGAGGTATAACTTATATGACATACATATTTGAGAAGTTTCACACTCGATGCAAAAATGTATATTTTGGTGCTACAAGAACTACAATGTGTTTAAGTGAATTTCTGACATATGTAGTGTTCTTTAAAAACACAGGACAAGAAAAACAGATGCATAAGGCCACATCATTCACTAGGATGCTATACGTTTTACTGAAAGATGCTGGTGACTTGTGTTTTCTTTTTCTCTTGAGTGAGAAAAGCAAAACTGTGAGGGAGAGTTCCTGAGCTATTCAGTTGATACATGGTATGGCTTCTGAAAAATTAGACTCAGGGGACAGAAACTACCATTCTTTCCTGTAAGTAGAGGAATAATTTACCAATCTATCCAGTTATACCAAATTTGTTGCATATATATATAATTGATCTATTATTTAAGATTTCCTATTGATATAGACATTTTATATTCTATATTGATATAGACATTTTAGTTATATTTGTAGTACTGTCTCACTAAAAGAAATTATTTTAAATTTTTTTACAAGTTTACACTGCGATGAACAAGGCACAGAAGAAGATGGAATACCATACTGAAACAGGGGCCAGTCAAACTTTCTCTCACTTCATCGATGGTTGCACCAACCTGAAGTCTGAAGAAGCTAAAGAGGTCACTGCAGAGAGACATATTTGTTTTGGGCCCTGGTAAAAAAAAGAGACCTGAAAGACGATCAAGAACAAACCAGGATCAGCTTTTCTTATATGTGTATATATAAGTGTATATAAAGGTTTTAACCTTTCAGGAAAAAGTTTGCCTATTCGTTAGAGGGAAAGTAAGCTTAACAAAAGCCTTAAGCTCCTGTACCAGGTTATAACATATGTATTTATGGGGAGACCTATAAGAAAGGTGTGACTTTCTTCTCAAAGAAAGGTGTAGCTAGGAAAAAAAGCGTGGAAATTGAACCCCAAAATTTCCTCTACTGAAAAGAGAATCAAGAAGACTTTCCAGGCTGAACTTATTTGCTGTTGGTTTCATAATGTTTTTAGGTCTCTGAGTCTCTTTTTATTTTGCAGAACAGAAACAAGAAATGTATACCTCTAATGAATTTAACACAATCTGGGAAGAGAATGTGCAGAGCTGTCAAATGGGACTAGGAAAATCTAATTGTAATATGAACTCTTACAATGAACTATTTTTTTGGAGAAGGTGCAAGATCAGAACGTAGGAAGAGGTGCAAAATATAACACCACGTAAAGAGCTCTAGCTGAAAGTACAATAGCTTTGCTTCTGCTACCACAGCATCAATAAATAAACATAATGAAATTCATGACACATTATTGCATTGCTCTGTATTGCCTCTATTCATTTAAAAATGATGAACACATTTAAAATAATTCACAACTTGTCAAACGCCTGTGAGCAGTGCAGTTAGACTAGTGCTTTAAGAAATATTTTTGAAGATCTTATGAGAGCTTGATACAACTTATATCAAAGTAAAAATGGAAGTATGGGAAAACAGAACAGTAACTACTTCCCCCTGAATCTACTAGTACAGTTGCATCCAATATATTTACACTGTTCACAAATGATATGTACTTCCTGAAGCTGCGCTGTCAATAAAAAACACATTAAGAACCTTTTGAAAGAGCTTCCTTGTCAATTAGACTGCAGATACATTCTATTGCTCCAGTTTTCCTGTCAATTTAATATACTGGATCATATTAACAGTACTGGCTTGTCAATAAGGCAAATCCAAATCCTATTAATGGAGTTATACTGCCAATATAATCGGCTTCCTATTTATTGAGCTCCCCAGTATCAGGGAAAGCTGTGAAATGGGATTATAAGGTTAGGTTACATACATCTGTCTCTATAGTATATAAATATTTGAGGAGTTTTGTGCAACTGTGTGAAGAAAAACATGTGTAACCCTTTAATAGTTTACCATCACTGAGGAAATATTAAATAATCCTCATTTATCACATTATTTTTCCTGCTTGCTGAAAGTAACACTGTTATATCATAAAATAGTATGCTTTTGTTCCACACACATAGAAATGCCAGGAGATTGCACATGAGATAGTATCTGTGCCAGAAAAATAAAAAGATAAGACACATTTTAGGAATAAAATATAAAAAGCTCCACAATTTCAATGTTTATTTAGCTCTTGTATTGTGATGTATAATCTCGATATAATGAAGCTTCTAAATATAATTTTAGCATAACAGAAAACCCTGTAAATAATTAATACGAGGTAGTAGTTCACGCATATATATAAGTACATATATATAAGTACATATATATTCTACTTATATTATATATATTATATAATATATATAATATATAAGTATATATATATATTATATACATATTATATATATATTATTATATATATAAGTATATATTATATATATATTATATAATATATATAATATATATAAGTAGAATATATATATACTATATATATACTACATGCATAGTAGTGTATATATATACCTATATCTATAATATATCTACTTATATATATAAGTAGAATATATATATACTTTTATATATATATATGTACGTGAACTGCTACCTCATATTAATTATTTTAATATATATTATATAGTATTTATATATATGCTATATATATGTAAGTAGAAGTTCAGCAAGTCTTCTATTTAATAGAAGCCTTAATGAAGTTGAACATTAGTTGCTTTTAACCTATTCAATATTAAATAACTACTTTGACTGGATTAGTAGAATATACAACAGACCATTAAACCTAATTATATTTTTAAAAAAATGTTTCTTAAAAAAAAAAAAAAAGTAATTTCATCAAAATGTATTAGGTATTCTCTTATGAAATTAACTCTGTAGGTCTAACTTGAAAATATGGATTAAAACAAACAAACAAACAAACAAACAAAAAAGTGGTCCAAAATGACAGTTAAAGGTCAATGAATCAAGTTGCCAATTATATTTTCTGGTAGCAGATGGGTGCAATGAAACCTAATGATTGAATTTGAAACGCTTTAATGCACCTTTTATCTATGGCTCCCACCATATTGAGTCTACCTTAGTATTCCTAACAGATATTATGTTTACTGCATAACAAACTCAACTACAGTTAGCTAACTAGAATGAAATCTGCACTCATCAGTTTACTCTAAAAATATCATAGCATGAAATCAAAATAACATTTGGGGGAATATCTTTGATATCATTATTTTTGTGTGTTGCTTTTTTTTTTTTTTTTTTTTCATTCCAAACCACGTTAACTATGAAATCTATAAGTTAAGAAATTAAAATTAGATGGAGACTTAAAAAAAAAAAAAAAAAAAAAAAAAAAACACTACTGTCTCGAAATTTAAGGAGATTATCAAAGTACTTCTTAGCATTTCAAAAATATTTTTTCTCACGTTTGTAACCTTTTTTTTTTTCCTGTGTAAAAACAACTTTGTCTTTTCTGCCTTTCTTTCATAAACACAAATTCCACTATGCAATTGTAAGCTCTTGGGATTTTATTTTTAATTTTGACATATATCTGAAAGATCTTACCAAACAGGAATACTCAGTGAAGCCAGTAGGAGTTGTAGAATTTGTCCTCTTTTTAAACTGCTGTTTTCCTGTTTCTGAGAGCAGCATATCAGAAATGCTTTCTGAACATATAAAAGCTTTATAAAAGCTGCAATAATATAAGGTGAAGAGGAGATCAAATTATGGCCTTTTAACACTGACAAACTGTTTTGTACTCATAATATTTAGTAAGGGGTAACAAAGACACCAGATATTTTAAATCTGTTAAGTTTTTGTTAACATCTACCACTACATTTACCTTCTTCTGTCCAACCTATACTCTTACTAAAGTCAACAATAAAACTCCCACTAGCCATGACCTGAGGTCCACTGAAATCAATGGATATTGTCAAATTGGTTTCAGTAGTCCTTGGATCAGTCTTCTTCAATTATGGGATAAGTAGTGTGCTACATTCCCACAGATTCATATGTTGCATGCTGTAGAAAGCTGAAAAGGAGCAGGAGAAAGATTATGGTAGTGATGAGAAGATATTCTTAAATGTAATGTTCCTTTATCCCAGCATATGGTCTGCTCCATGGACAACATTTAAACAGAATAGTAATGTCAATGACAGGGAAGGGTGATTCACTAGGCAACAGACACTGCATGCGGCAGAAGAGTCCAGTTCTGTGCTTCTTCACTACAGTGTGGAAAAACAAACAAAAAACAATAAAGATAAAGCAGAACCTGATTCTGAAACCATACTGCCTCTACAGAAAATGTATTTAGAGGGGGACACTGAAGATTTCTTCTAAGGTGATGGACAGAAGAACGGAGTAAATCTAGATCACCTCTTTTCCTTTCAAGCTGCAACCTTATCCCCGTTCTTTTCCTAAAAGCCTTCCCCAGAAAAGCAATGATTCCCTTAAATTCCTTAGGAAATAAGAAGTAAAACATAGGTGCTAAAGGTTACAATATGGTTACATTTAAGTGACCATAATATCACATTTATGTCACGTAAATTTCTTACAATATTTTGTTAATCACCAACAAGGTATTCTATAAGAGACTTTCTGATAGTATGTAAAGGCCTGCTCTCACACAAATATCTTAGCATAATTATTTCCTCTTAGCATTAGAAAAAGACACACCACTAAATATACTGCCAAAATAATGGCTGAATTTATGGCAAAATAGTAGATTAACTTTACAGATTCACATGCCTGTGTAAGGAGATTTTCAAGTGTGAAATGATGATGAGTTGATTTATTATTTGTGACATAAAATAAATAATTTAGGCTTGCACAAATTTAGCTAGAGGTTCTGTCCCTAAATATATTTTAAAGCCATAACAGTCATTTGCCTATGATGAGATAACTCATAAAATTAAAATTTGATTGAATACACCATTAATACAATAGCAATGGACAAGTAGACTTGGACAGAAAAAATAATTTTTTTGTGGATACAGAGCTTCATATAATCACCCATATCACTGTCACTTTAATGTTAGCATACTGCAATGACTTCATACAGTTTATAATTTAATAACATATTAAGTTAATTGACATGACAGAACAAGTGAAGATAGTTACCTTTCTTGAGGTATGATCATCTTACCTAGAACACTGCACCCACTTATCTTGGTAATCTGTAAACTCATATGTATTTTAGGGGGTGACTTTGACATGTAAATTCTTAACAACCTAGGGAAAAATAATTTTTGGATTATGCTTCTCATTAAAACTTGTCATACTGAGACTATGAAATCATATTTTGATGTTAAAATAAGCCTTACAACAAAGACTTCTCTGCAAAGATTGCAGGATTAGAAAAAGTCCTCTTTCTGTGTTAGTTTGTCAATGTCTAGGACACTGCTGCAAGTTTCACCAGGAATAGAGACTGTACAGGAATACTAATATCTGACTGAGGGTATAGTTGGAATACAGTGATTAAATTATGGGTTTGCCTCTATATTTAATCAGCAGGATGTTCAGACTGCACTTGAACACTTTTTTTTTTTTTTTTTTTTTTTTAAGGAACAGAATGCATGCAATGGAAGCTGAATGATGTATATCTTTTTTTCTTTCTTTTTTTTTTTTTCTTACATTTAAATTTTCAAAGACTTTATGCAACCTTATATAAACAATGTCCACATTACATAAGTCCCAAACCAGCATGCATAAGTGTGTGTGGGGAGGAATCCTCTTTCAAAATGGGAAAAGAAATTGAAAATATTACAGGTATAGAGCATGAAATTCCAAACAAGAACTCATGCAAAGGGGAAAAATACTAACTTAAGGTTGTTCCCAGTGAACAGACAAACCAATTATGTGTAGTACAGACTAATGCTGCTCTCTGCAGGTGGATCAAGAGCCCACATGAAGTCATATCAACTTCCAACTTCACTGGAACTCAACACAAAGTTCTTGTCTACACAGAATTGTCTCTAGGAGAGAGAATACCTGTAAATGCAAATCTGCACATATATCCTCAAAAGTTTTGTTGTTGTTGTTGGTTTGCTTTGTTTTGTTTTCTTTCAGGGAGAGAATTTCATTGGGAGATGGATTAAATTATTTCCATGGAAAGTTATTCATTTACAGAATTAAATGACATTGTAACTTATTGATGCTTATTTCTAAATAAGCTACTATGGCTACTGTGCCATTGTGAATAAAACAAAAAGCAAGGCCAAAAATACAGTCTTCAGTTCACATGCAATTTCATTAACTTCAACACGAGTTCCCAAGAATGAGTAAACTGGGTTTGTTGGTAGTTGTCGTTTAAATCTTCTCAGGCATAAAGTAATAAAATACTATCTGTCCTGCAAAAGTGCACTAAGATCAAGAGCAAAATCAATCCTCTTCCATGAAAATTGAGTTAGGATCTTATTCCTAGGAACTTTTGTATCAAAATTCAGTAGAGAGTTTCCAAGGTAATGGTGTAAAGCCTTATTTCTAAAGATTAATAATAGGATTGCTGCTTTAACTTAACTATAGCATAATGAACATCAACAACATAATGATGAGCCAAGCTACCGTCAATTTTTAGAATGTACAAGGAATAGACAAATACTGGCAAGAATTAAACTGCCATTTTCACACATCTGCCTAAAGGAGGTGTTGTAATTGGAAAAAATAAACAATAAAAATTTACTTTTAGACTGCTGAGACTCATACCAATTATTTTTGTTTGTTTGTTTGTTTGTTTGTTTGTTTTTTAATAAAATAGACACAGGTAGTAACAAATTGGGTTTTGAGATTGAGAACTGGGCATGTATTCTAACCCAAACTACAATGTAATTGTCTTTATTATAAAATACTATAGAAAATGTATGGCTCAAAATTTAAATCAGAACAAAACCTTTTTAAACAATCTCTTCTCCTCCTCCAGCTCTTCAACACATGAACTTGTTTCTTCATTGACTGCTATCAGCAAGACCAGTATAACTGCAATCAATTTATCTTTATCTAAAGATCTTTGCCAATATTAGCCAAAATACCTAAGGCTTGTTTAATAGAAACAGTTTTCTTTTTCTTTATCTTCATCCAAGTAAAATAGACTAAGAAGTGGGTCAAAACCTGGAAATCTGGCTACTCACTCCTAAGGTTCCTTTGCCAATATAAGCGTAGAAGGGGATGAAGAAAAGAGGCTCAATGTGTGTTCTGTGTATATATTTTTAAATAAAGTTTAATTAAAGCTTTCTTCAAAAATCTAGTAGTCTGTTTGAAACAATGAACACATGAATACTTAAAATGAACTACTTCACAACTGAAAGAATTATTATTTCAGTGTGATCACATTTTTGTGATGATGGGATGCAAACTATTTGGGAAGATCAAATACATGGTGGCTGATTAATACACTAATAAAACAAATTAATTAAATTATTCTGTCTCTTGCAACATTGTATTTTGTTAGGCCTGATAAGAAGTTACAGGTGGTTTAAACAGACAGAATGCAAGCTTAGACAATATAAAGACTATGCACTAAGGGAAATAACACAAAACATTTTGTTTTCCTCTCTTTTTCACCCCATGGCTACAAAGTTGACTGATAAGTTTCTTGCCTCAAAACTGTAAGATACAAATTATTGTTTGTTTTTTAATACCTTAGCAAAATGATTGAGGGTTATGCTCACATCTTACATGACTTGTACCTACTTTTCATCCCTACTTTTCATCATATCTCTCAATCCTGAAGTCTGATAGTGGGATACACAGTTTTAAGCAAGATGTATAACTTCTACCATGAAGTGGAAAATTAGGTCCTTCCTTACTTATATCCTTGCCTCAGGAAAAAATGACAACAGAATTTGTCTCTGAACTTGATGCTTTCTAGGGTGCAGTAAAAAATACAGACTGACAGAAGTCTGCACAGATCATATACAATGTAAATAAATAAATAAATAAAATAATTTAGATGTGCATAGGTTGTTAACAATACTTTTTATCCAGCTAGATAGTTGTTTTCAATCTATGCTGTTCTAACATCTATGTACCTACATGTAGGCATTCACACATGCACGTATATTATCTGTCATACACTGTAGAAATTCAAATAGTTTCCAAGGCTTCCTGGCTCCCATTTTTAAAAGACATTTAAATTCATTAAAGGCACTCTAAATTCCACTATATTCTTATTGTCATTTGATCCACTGAAATGATGAAGAGATCAGAAAAGAACACACTGGGTACTTTACAGCTGTGGCTGGATAATCTTGCTCATGATCATCAAAGCAGGATTGTTTTTATGATCTTTAAATCTGCATATCAAATTACGCAAGTCTATGTGAAAGAGCAAAAACATCAAATATTCAGACATGAGGACTATCTCAGTAGAGTACTAGAGAATGCAGTTTGAGGCTAAGTGATACGAACAGCTTTTGCAGCTTTGCAATGTTTTTTAAAGCAAGGCAGAGAAGCAACAGGGAGCAGTTCAAGTAACAGATTCTAAATTGAGTTCCACATATGCTTACACATATCAGTAACTCCAATCCTGTAAGCCATCTATTTAACTCTGTGCCTCTGTTGACCTAAATTAAAATATTCACCGAATATTTTCTAAGGATCATGCCTTGGAAGACATAATACTACTGTGATTTTTTTATTTTTTTTTTTTTAAGTTGGTGTCCATAGGCCTTAAAATTAATCATCTGCTGATTAAGGACATTGTTCTGCTCTTTCTAGATTTGTGGAAAGAACAGACTTTACCTCAATATCAGGCAAAAATGTCAGAACAAAGACCAAGTGCTGAGTCTAAGGTGCTTTGTTGAAACAATGCTTTTGGGTTTCTGTCACCTTTAAAATTTTATAAAATCCAAATATTTTCATTAAGTATGCATAAAATTTGTTTAGCTCATATTGGTTATTGGTTTAACTTTAAAATAAAAATATATATATAAAAAATAAAAAAAAAAAAAAGGAAAAAACGCTGAATTGTAGCTAAACAAGCTTAACCATAAGTGGTTGCTTAGCAATCAGCAATGAATGAAAGAGAAATATAGTAAGTAAAGATACTGACTGACATGTTCTGTGTTTGAATCATGGTATTCATTAAGAAGAACAGAATAACACCAACAGAAATTTAAAACAAAACTCTATTAATAAAAGAATACATATAACTGTCATTAGGAACAAATTATGCATTTAAAAGCTACAAATTGTTATTCACATGTCTGTTCTCTGCAAGAAAATCCTTTAGCTATTATTAAAAATACATTAAAATCCTTCAAAAGTTTGATGAAGCCATTATTTACCTTTTGTTTTTAATTCAATTGTCAAGTGTGCTTCCAATGATTTTAAACACAGTATATATCTACAAAGCAAGCAAGAGTTTACAGCTTTGAAGACTTTGAATTGATTTTTAATGCACTGGCTTTCAAAGACTACAAAGGCTGCTCTCTGCTGATAAAGACAGTAAACAAGAAATTGTCCTTTAAATGTTCCCTTTAATGTTTTTCTTTAATTAAAAGTCAATCAAGAAAAAAAAAAAAAAAAAAAAAAAAAAAAACATTGCAACAGTAAAAAAAAAAAAAAAATAAGACTAATTTTTTTTTATATTTTTTTGTCACGATGCATTTAAGCTAGAATGAAAACTTTTTTGTTCTTGTTTACTTGTGTTAGTTTAGGCTTTCTCTGCACTGTAAACATTGCTAATCAAGAACTAAAAACATAAACATGGTCTATTTCTGAACGTAGTTATTTTTATTATGCAGAAATATTAAAAATAAAATAAGAGTAAATGTTTTTAAGGTACTGAAGAAAAATTATTTTTAATACCTTTAGATAATTTTAATACATTCCTTTCCTGTAATCAGACCAAAGCCTATTTATGTAGATTAGTTACATCTAGAGTCTCATTTATCCAACCTGTATTTATCCTTTGATCACAAAGCTTGTTAACTTAAATGGTCTTTTATTGTTATGATTCGTTTTCCCATAATTATGCAGTTTAACTGCCTGATTTTTTTTGAATAAATATATGCAAACGCGCCAATCATATTCAGCAGTGTTATGCTAGATGCTCAATGAACTGTAAGAGCCATTTCAATACAATAAAACTGCTTGGAAGTGTTCCAGGGCAAGGACTGCAAATACCAGTAATCATAGTGTCACTAGAACTAGTACAGGCAAATACAAGCGTGTCACACATATATCAATAGACAGTCTGAAACACTGCCTGAAACTAATTTCACATGTCTATCACTGCAAAAACTTACAATGCATCGATCAGAGGTACCACCCACACAACTGAAAGTATGCATTTGTATCTTGTAACAAGAGTTTTGTTTTTCCCTTTTAGAGTCCTCCTTTGGCATGCCATGGAGACTGCAGCATGCAGTCACCCGGCAGCAAACAGAATGTGATTAGAAACTCTTCTGTTATGAGCAAAAGTATTTTCTGAACCAGAGGAACTCTGGTCTGATGCATATATGACAGCCAGTAGAAATGTCCACAGCTAATATGAAATACTGTTCACTTGAAGTATTTATTTGTCTAGATTGCCTATAGAATACAGAACTGAAAATAGATCAGCATGGGATTGATTGTCTTGGGGATTGAAAGAGGAATTGGCTCCTCACCACATGAAAATAAGATACAAACTGATCTTTATGCTGTGCTTCTTTACAAGCAACATTAATAATTGGCTGAAGCAATTCAGCTTTATCTTCATATGTAGATGGACTGCTTTTTTGAGGACACATCACCAGACAGGAAAAAAATAATAATAATTATCATTTCAAGCAAGTAAGAGATGAACTGATTTGATGCTATCCTGTACAGGTAACACCACTAACTAGTTGAAGCAATTCAGTAAAGAAAGATATACTTCTCCTATGACCTTAATAAGCAGGAACTGTATCAGAAGCCTTTGGGACTCAGCTAGAAAACATATGACTGATCAAGGAGGTTATTTAAAGCACTGCCTAATATCCTAATTAACAGAGACATTCATATGAATTTGCTTGTTCTTGAATGTAGTACTTAATACTGAGAATTTTATCTAAAATGCTTAATAATTTATCTATTTTTTTCTTGTGGGATTTACAGTAATTAATCCAGAATCTTCTGCAGGGAAGAAAACAAAAAGCAAAACAAAACAAAATAAAACAAAACAAAACAAAAAAACTAAAGGATGCTCTAAAAAGACCATGACAAATACATTACAAGGGCTTAGAACACACCCTGGCTATGACTTACGGCAGGCAGTATACTACTCCATTTCATCTAATCATATCAAGAAAGGCTGCAACAAATAGTTGATCTCCTTGCTGCTTCCTTAAAAACCTAACAAATGAAACTCTTACACTCAGTGAACTTTTCCCACAAAATGATTTTGCCACTGTCTTCTGCGTACCTTTCTTATTTTTCTTTCTTTTTATTTTTTATTTTTCCCTATTTAAGTAACAACCTGCACTGCCCTGATACTTTTCACTTTTTTCCTAGATTCTCAAACCCTTTAGCATTAATTTCTCCACTTCTCTTCTTACAGTTGAAGTAGAGATACAACTGAAAGCATAAAGCTGTAAGACTATCTGCTGCAAAAATTTGTCCCAACTGCTCTACTCTGACCTTTTGACATCAAAGGATTGCTTTGACACTTTTCAAGATAAAAACGGAGCTGTGTTTCTGCTCCGGTCAACAAATCATTGTTTAAGTTCTTTTCACAGAAAATTCTCACCTGTTGTAAAATACTAGTACTAGTAGCAAAATGTCTTTCCTTTATACGTGCTGAGAATCGTAAATCTTGAAGAGGTATCTCAAGACCTCTGCCATGCATCCTACATGTTTTCTTCAGTAAGAAAACAACAAGCCAAATACATACACTTTTTATATGTATAATGAGTGTCTTCTACCTAAAACAAATTTGGCAAGACATGTTAATTTTTATAGGAACAATGAAGGAAAGAGAGATAAAGCAAAATCTTTAAAAATATAAATGCAAATATTAGCATGTATGTTATTGTTTCCTGAGAAGGAAGATAAAAAATTAAGAAAAAAATGTTGAAAAAAATATTTTTCATTTGAAAACAAAATCCCAACTGGGATACATGGTCATGTATTGTGACTTTGGATGTATTCTTATTTGATGATATTTTTACCTTCTTAGAAAAGTAAGTTTGTACCTATGCCTTCTTAATAGCCCATGTTATCTGGCAATATTTCACAGGTACCTAATGATAATTTACTACATAACAATATTTGCTAAATGTTAAGAATAATCTGTATTCTGCACACTTTTAAAAGTTTGTGAAAACATATGAAAATATATGCTCAGCAATATGTTCAATGGAGTCTGATTTCTCCTTTCAGCTGCACACCTGATTATGTTACAGTTTACATCATAGTTATGAAATCCTCTAAATTCCAGCCTCCTCAATTAATGTTTGTAAAGAAGCTGTAAGAAAATACAAAAAGCTAAAGTCTAAAAATAACAGGCCTAATCATACTATTCTTAGCTGCACTCTGTGAGAATCTTAGTCACAATTTACTCTTGAACCACTGAAATAATTGATGAAGTCAAAATTATGCTATTGACTGATATCTGAGTAAAACCAGCCTTTTTCACCAGCGTGTGTAAGGTTAACAGAAAGCTGACCAAATCTACTGTTAAAAGATAACTGGTCAAAGAATCATTTGTACAAAAAAATGGTAATCACAAATGTATGTGAATTTTCCCTGTTAAGGTTAGGCAGTAAGCGTGAGAACCAAGATGAGGAAAGCTCAAGCAACTTTAAGACCCATTGTGTGATCTAGTAAATGTTGCGTGACTTGCCTCATCTTTTTTTTTTTTAACTTCACTAATTTTTATACTCTTATAATTTATAAAACAGCAAATTCTATGGAGATGTTATTATTCTTAATTTATTGGTAATTGAGAATTTCTGTTCTGGCAGCAACAACTTCTTTCTTACATCAGTGTTCTACTTCAGCCTCCTAAGTTGCCTTTATCTATATTATTTTTATTGCTTAATATTATAGCATTTCAAAATTCTTTAGATCTCACATGGATTTATATATCAGGAATGATCCTTTTGAAAATAATATTACTATAAACAATACTGGCAAGGAGATTAAGACCAAAACCAGAGCAGCAGTAACATAAAACAGGAATCCAGTCCTGCTTCCTCTGCCTAATTCGGCAGCCGGGGTGGATGTAAGGGTGAGCTCTAGGTTGCCAGTTCTGGTCCCAAAGTACATTGTGCTATCAGGGTATCTTGAGGAAGAATGAGATAATGCTTCACCAAAACATAAAAAAAGATTCTGTCCTGCAATTCTTTTCCAGTCAACCCCAATATTACTTCGATGAATAAGTAAACATAATGCTACAGAACTGCAAAACACAAAATCATACTAATTGCAGACTCTATCTACACAATGCAAGCATTCATAGTTATTTTGAGTAATTTTGCAAGAAATCTAACCTTGACAGACTGTAATAACTACCATAATGCATTATAGTAAGGCAATTCTGATATTACATTTGATAACAATCCTTAGATATGGCCCTAGAATATGAAGCTGCAAAATCCAAACATATAGAGTACAGACCTGTCTACCTGCAAACATGTAAAATTGCTCCCAAATCTCCCTGGTGCAAAATGTAAACTTCTATCAGCTAAAATGCAAGAGAATAATACTCCTTATTTGCAGCAGAAGATACAAAAATCAGACTTATTGACTGATTTATGACAAGAATGTAAAACACTGAGAATGAATGCAACTTTTGTAAGTAAAGTTTTGTGCTTCTTTTTGCAATCAAAGCAAAGCATGGAACAACACTACATGTAAAGACAAGGGAGCATTAATACAAATTATATTTTTATTTCTCTTGAAGACTGCTACTTCTTATGTACTACCACACACCTGGCAATGAAGCTGCACTGGGGCTTGACAGTAATCTTTTGGTGCATCATAAACATCAGGTGCCTGAAGTATTAGGAATGATCTGTACTTTATCTTAAAATGCTGCAGGACTGGCTGATACAGCAACTGCAGTGATTCCCAGCTTGAGAGTTTCTTGCAACACAATCATTCTTTTTTGTTGTTTGTTTAGAACAAGCTGTGACCACCGCCTCCTTTATTCAGTCCCTTCTCATTCCTCATACATATACAAACCTCTCCAAGTTGCACCACAAGTGAAATAAAAAATAATTTCTAGGATCATCAACAATCTTTGTATATGGATACAGGTTTCTATAACTCTATCATATCACTTTGAGGAATCTTTTTCCAGAACCTATTTATTTAAACAACCTATTCATTTCCCTGTATCCATCCATTCTTTTATCTGTTGGAAACCTGCAGGAAAAAAAATTGTGCCTTGTTCAACCAGGGAAAGATTTTCCCACGTTAATACAAACTGATTAACACAGAACTTTTTGGTAGGAGAGATATGAACATATGTGTGTAAGTTTATACATTTTTCATAATTGTATCTATACATATATATGCTTTAAATATACAAATATTTAATGACTGCTCTTCAAAATAAAACAAAATACTGTTTCTCTTAACCAGGTGAGTAGATCAACTTGATGTACTCTCCAGAACAAGATGAACAGAATTTTCCCAGTAGTCTTTAAATTCTAGAGTGAATACATATTATATTTCAGCCATTAAGAGACTCCATTTTCTCCTGCAAATATTTAAATATTTTTTATTGACTCACCCTTTGAAAGCACTGTTTCTAAAGAATGTTTAGAATATGATTGCTGAAGCAAAAAACAAGGAAACATGCTAACGTGTGGCTGTTCTAACTTCCCAGTTAAACACTGTTCTTCATGCACATCAACCTCATGAGCGCTTGAATCACAAACGGTCTATTTTCACAGACCCTAAGCATTTGCAGCTCTACTATGTCAATGCCTCTCTTATGCTGTAGGTATTCAGCATCCTTGTCTATTAATCCAAAATGTTATATGTACCTATATGTGTGCATGTTTAAACTAATTAATATGGCACTGAATAATTTCATTGTTCATTAATAACATGGGATAACTGCATATAGCCAAATACTACAAAGTAGTGAATAAACAACAAGTTTTTAAACCTTGTGACTAATGAACAGAAGATGCTTACAAGATTACACAGCTCTAACACGTATCAAGCAGTTTTTTACTCAAGTGATGGTCCTTTGGTGTCAGTCTGAAACCCATAGCCAATGAGTTTAACCCACAGGTGTACATTGATACAACCTGAGCTGTATGTAGAACAAAATTCTATTCACCAGAAATCAGGGAATCATGATACTTACTGATGTTAATAGCCATTACTGCAAAGAAAAAAAAAAAATAGGCACTCCTAATAAGAGTGAGAAAACCTGGATCTTACTAAGAAAGAAATTATTTATTTGATTTTAAATATTTATAAACTCAGTTGAATGTACTAAGTAATAATAGAACACTTAGTATGTGTATATATATAAATCCATAGTGTATAAGTAAATATATTTATATGTATATAAACATAAAGTTTTAATAATGGCTTCCTGTTACAGAAATTTGCCATTAAACACTTGCCGAGAAAATGAGAGTGAAGGAAAGCAGGTCCATTGTATAAATTATATAGTGTAAGATTATCACGACTCAGTAATATATCTGGAAAAACTAAAGTGAATATTCACTACAAAACATTTAGCTTTCCTTTACTGAGGTAACAACACCTTTTTGCTTTTTTGAACTGTTTGGATTCTGCACCTTCACCCTTCCCTCCCCCCCCACTGGCTATAACTTTGATTTTAACTGTGCAATTTGCGCTTCCAGACAGAGATTTTCTGGATTGATTAAGGATGTATTAGATGCATATAGAGGGCTTATCCTTTACTGTTTCTCTGTAAGTTTGCAGTTTGAATTTTACATGACACAGAAATAAAGGACCAGACAGAAAGTACTTGTCTACATTCTAAATGTACATTCTACTGTCTAAATGCAAATCTTATATAGTATTTACTCTAGAGATGGAGAATACAAAATGTATTTTAGTAATACAAAATCATAGCAAATAGGATCAGATATTCCCATCTACCTACTTTGAGTCTGGGACTTTCCTGAATAGAAAACTGCTTGGTTTCATATGCTGTTTTGTTTTGTTAATATAACTACAAAGTACAGCATTAAAAACTATGTTTGAATGAGTGTTCACTACAGAAAAAATGTTTCCTAATCTGCTATCTGCACCATCTAAACATCCCAAGCACTCTGTGTAAACATTCAAGGAAAGCAAGAGCAAAACATTACATATGTATGTTCTGTGTGAAGTTATGGTAAACATTTCCCACAGTTCCTGTGTTGAAAACTCTTATAGAAACCACAACACACCTTTTTATGGTAGGAAATTCCTCTTAGAGCTTTATATATGTCTCAGGGAAAAAAAAAAAAAAAAAAAAAAAAAAAGTCATGACTGATATACAGTGAACACTGTAAAAAAGGAGTCATATTTTCCATAGGGAGTTTACACTACAATTGAATCTTTACTACTCAGTAGCATCAATACATGAATTAATTGCTTTATATAGACATTACATGGTTGTAGAAAGGTAAAATTTTCTGTCTTTCAGTAACTATTACACTTGTCAGTAGGTTAAAAAATATATTATTCTTTTTTTTTTTTTCATTATGACCACTCCATTTTACATTAAAAAATAAAAATAAAAAATAAAAATTTACATTACTTAAATATGTCATTGAAAGTTATTTGTCTTGTAAAGCATGAATTATAAATCAAATTATGTCTGGTTGTGTCCTAATCTAAACTTTTTCCTGAAGTGTCACTTTTTGTTAAAATCAATTCCAGATTTTAAGTATTGTTCTGCTCACCTAATTGATAGCAACACAACTTCATGATAGGCATAAAATGGTTTCTGTGATACAGCTCAGTAACAGGTTGAGGATTATTTCACAGTGACCTTGTACAGACAGATTTTTCTTTTTTTTTTTTTTTTTTTTCTTTCTTTCTTCTTCTTTTTTCTTTTTTCTATTTTTTTTCTGTTAAAAGTATTCAATTCACAGTTACCAGAATTTTGGTTACTTGACAATTACTGATGGCCACTTCTATTTAGTTTAAAATGTTAGATGCAGTTGGCAACTAGAACATTCGATGTCCACAGACTGCAGGGTAGGATAACTCAAAGGTATAATGAATTTTCTTTCAATACATCAAGTGTCTACAGTGCAACTTCTTTCCCACTAGCTGCATTCACAAAATGAGTCTGTGTCACTTCTGATACACTCAGCTCATTCCCCTATGACTCAGAACAGCATATTAGGAGAACCACAGGACAAAACAGATATGACATTTCAAATATATTTAATAGTCATTATCCAGAGCCTGCTTTCAATTCAAAAGTTAAAAATCACTTTGGAACATACCTGTAGTATTTGAACATTAAGCTGCATTAATCATGAAGTAATATTTTAAATTAAATCAACTGGAGCCAAATTCTGCCCTCATCTTCACTCTGTGAGTTCACTGTTCTGGAATATATCTTCTGAGTTTGGATTTTAAACTATCTGCTAGAAATTAATTCATTTGATCAGCATCCTTTATCCAATGGTCCAAATTCTGCCATTTCTCAGAGTCACAAAAGTCAGTAGAGGACAGTGTGGATATAACTGACAGCAGAATGCAGCCCAGCTGTAATTTCTAAATGAGCTTTGGTAAAAGACAGAGCACATAAGTCTTTCACTATAAAGCAATAATCAATATTGACTCAGGCTACTGGAAATCTGACTAGTTGTTTTGCTGTTTTATGACAGGATATGAGTTTTGTTAACATTTGGGGGTAGAAAGGAGCTGCCACGTACAATTTTTCTACTTGACTAAGCAAAAATTGGAGATTGTTTATGGGGAGAGGAGGAGGCAATGGGGCCCCAATGATACTGTTCTATGTCAAAAATAAATATTTATGTATATATATTCTAAAGAAGGAAATTTAAAAAAATTAAAAACATACATCTGGAAAAGATAGCTCATATTTACATACAGGATTGGAGGGCTATAATATACTGTTGCAATAGATGTCCTCAGTGTGTAGAGTTTCTCCCATGTCACGTTACTACAGATGATATGACTGCTTCAGAAACATCCTCCCCCTTCTACGCCCCAAACCAAAGCAATGTGAAACCTGTGGAAGTGCCCACCTCTGTCTGATGATCTTCTGGGAAAATAATCCAAAGTGCCCCAAGTGACCCAAAATTAAGTGCCTACCTGCACTCTTACATGCACCTCTTTTACACTGCTCCATTTCTTTCAGTGAGCACTTACTTTTGAGCCACACAGGAAATGCCAGTGTGACAGCAGAACCAGACACATCAAATGTGATCTGTTTCCACTTTTATTAAGTCCACCTCTCCTTAATGACTTGGGTTGATCTCCTCAGTGATGCCTTACAGCAGATTTCACTGCAGACAAAATGTAAAGTTAAACCAGCATCTAAAGTGAGGTCCAGGGTATTCTAAAAGTCTCCTACCTGAATTATGGACATCCGGCTCGGGGGAGCCTCGCTGGCGTTAGTCCCTTGCCCTGTGAAGCTGGTATGGCAGCCCACATGTCCCTGGGGTACAGTCAGGTTGTTGGAGGCGGGCTTCAGGTACATCACCTCAGACCTGGGAGAGCTGAGGGGCAGGCGGGTCTGGTAGTCAAAGTACATGGGTGAGGTGGCCAGGGATGGGCTGCTCACCACGTTCATGACATTGAGGGGGCCCCGGCTGTCCTCGCCCTCACTGGGCACCAGCATAATGTCATTCTTGCTGATCTTCTTCTTCTTGCCCTTGCCCCCTCCACTGCCACTGCCTCCTCCTCCCCCGCCACTGCCTCCCCCTCCTCCCAGCTGAGGGTGGCTATACTCAGCAATGCGACAATTATAGGTTCGGATCTCCTTGTTCTCTCGCTTGCATTTCACAGCAATAGTGATCATGGCAGCCAGCAAGATGATGGAGACAGTGCTCAGGGTCACGATCAGGGGCAGAGACAAGTCCCAGTGTGGTCGCCGATGCTGCTCACCATTCACTTGTGGCTCACCAGCCTCAGGCAGGGGCCCCGCCAAGGCCCTCACAATGAGCTTGGCCACTGCAGAGAGGCTGGGCTTGCCATGGTCACTGACTTTTACCACAAGTTCAGCCACAGGGCTGAGCTCCTCCCAGTAGGGGTGCAAGGTACGTATCTCACCACTAGTGGGGTCCATCTCAAAGAGGTGCTCCTCGTTGCCTTCCACAATCTCATATGTGAGGCGCCCACTCTCCCCAAAGTCACTGTCCAGGGCACGGACAGTGCCCACTGGGTAGCCCACCCCGGCGTTGCGTGGCACCTGCAGCTCGGCAGTGTCATTGATGAGGGCAGGCAGGACAATGAGGGGTGCATTATCATTGACATCGAGCACAGTGACACGTACTGTGGCATTGCTCTCGCGGTGGGGTGAACCCGAGTCCTTGGCCAGCACGCGAAACTCAAAGTGCTTTGTCTGCTCATAGTTGAAGCTCCTCAGGGCATAGATAGCACCATTGGTTGGGTTGACAGAGACATAGGTGTAGATGGAGACGTCACCTACATGCCCAGGCAGAATGGAGTAAGAAACTGTCCCATTTTGCCCTAGATCCGGGTCCTGGGCCAATACAGAGCCCAGGTATTCTCCAGGGATATTGTTCTCAGGCACCTGCAACACATAGAGGTTCTTGCTGAAGCGGGGTGGGTTGTCATTCTCATCGAGGATCCGGACAGAGAACGACTTGGTGGAGTTGAGTGGTGGGCTGCCCCCATCCCGTGCCACGATGGTCACATTGTATTCATCCTGTGCCTCACGGTCTAGGGGACGGTCGGTGACCACAGTGTAGAAGTTGTCGTAGTTCTCCTCCAGGGTGAAAGGGACGGCTCCAGGCCCACCACCACCACCCAGCACCCGGCACTGGAGCTGCCCATTCTTGCCAGAGTCACGGTCGGTGACCCGCACCAGGGCAATGACAGTGCCTGGTGGGGCAGCCTCACTCAGTGCTCCCTGGCGAACAGACACAAAGCCAATGGTGGGCGCATTGTCGTTGCGGTCAATGAGACGGACGGTGACTTTACAGTGAGCAGGGATAGGGTTGGGTCCCAGGTCCCGAGCCTGGACATCGATCTCTATAAGGCCACTCTCCTCGTAGTCCAGGTTGCCTTTGACGCGGATGAGGCCACTCTGTGGGTCGATGCTGAAGAGGTCGCGGACACGCTCAGGTGCATAGCCACTGAAGGAATAGAGCACCTCCCCGTTGGTGCCCTCGTCGGCATCAGTGGCATTGAGGTCAATGACAGCTGTGCCCAGTGGTGCATTCTCTGGCAGTTCCACCACATAGGAGGCTGCCTCAAAGACAGGGCTGTTGTCGTTGGAGTCAATGAGGCGCACATTGATCTGCACCGTGCCTGAGCGCGGTGGGTCGCCGCCATCCAGTGCTGTCAGCACCAGGGTGTGGTGGCTCTGCTCCTCACGGTCTAATGGCTTCTGGATGACCAGCTCCGGAAACTTTGTGCCATCACCACGAGACTTCACATCAAGGGAGAAGAGGCCATAGTCATCACGGGTGAGCAGGTAGGTGCGCAGCCCGTTGTCCCCAGCATCTGGGTCGTGGGCGCTGGTGAGGGGGAAGCGGGTGCCCGGCGCGGCATTCTCTGAAATGTCCATGTCCACCTGGTCAGAAGGGAACGCCGGTGCGTTGTCGTTCAGGTCCTGGATCTCTACCTTGATCATGCAGATCTCCTGGTCGTTGGCGAACACCTCGAGGGACAGCTGGCACTTGGCACTGCGCCGGCACAGCGCCTCGCGGTCAATGCGCTGCTTGGTGTAGAGCAGCCCGCTCTCCCCGTCCACGTCGAGGAGGTGCGGGGCTGAGTTCTCCAGCACCCTGAAGGTGGACTTGGCGCCGCGACCACCGCCGGGGCCGCCGCGCTCAGCGGGCAGCATCCCACCGCCCGCCGTGCCCGCCGCCAGACGCGCATCGCGGCCGATGTTCCCGATAACCGTGCCCGCTCCCTGCTCCTCCGGCACCGAGTAATTCAGGTTCTTCAGCGACAGGGCGGGAGCCCAGAAGAGGAAGAAGCAACAAATGGAAAGGTACATCCCCGAGCAGGGGTGGGGGTGGCAGCAGCTGCAGCGGCGACCAGGGTTGTCCCCGTCTTCTCTGCCTCCTGTGCGGGGATTGCTCTTCCTCCTCCAACACCGTTCCTTTTTTTTTTTTTTTTTTTCTTTTTTCCCCTCCTCTCTCCCCACCCCTATATTTTAAGTTCCTGAACCTGTTGCTCTAAAACATCTGCAGAGACACAGGATGAGAGGCAGCAAATGGACCATGTAGCTCAGAGGGAGGGAGCGAGCGAGCGGGGGGGCCGCGGGGGAGGGGGAGCAGCCTCGGCAGCCTTTCAGCAAGCGCTTGCCGTGCTTGCAGTCCCCTCGCAGTTACTTCGGCTGTCCAACTTCGGCAGTGGGAGGATTTCAAAAATCAGAAAATTGGCAAAAAGGTCTTCTCCTTTGGGCAGGCGAAGTGTTCCAGATCCTTGAATCTCCGCAGATGTACAAAGGATAGTAAAAATAACAATCATAAAAAATCGGCGGCGGCGGTTGTTTTTCTAAAAACGATCAAAAAGATTTTTTTTTAATACGTGTGTTTATATATACATGGGGAAAGGGGTGGTGGCCACAGGTCTGTAAGCAAGGGGAGAAAAGCTTATTTGCTACTCATCCCTTGCGATGCGATAGATAGAGTGAAAGGATGAGAGAGAAACAGAAGGGGAAAGAAGTCTCAGCTTGTTGTTGAAGCCTTCTTCGTGTGCAGTGAGAGGCAGTGAAATGTCTGATTGCACCGCGGGGTTGTTGGTTTTCAGGGAGTGTTTTGCTGCATTTAGAGATCTAATCTTGCATTGCTTGCGGCAGAGAGCTGCATCTCGCTGCCACCGGTATTTCCCCCTCTCTGTCTCGTACACCCTCACTCTTTCCTTCCCGAATCACAAGGCAAGGGAATTAGAATTGGAGAGTAGAAGGGAAAACAAAACAAAACACATAACAAACTAGTATCCGGATTTGTAGTTTCCTTTCTCTCCCTTCACTACCAGCCTCCCACTCAACCGTTTTGGGGTGGAAAAATATTAAGAAACCCACCAGCTGATCATCATCCTTAGCAGTAAACATATATCTTTTAAGAGAAATCACAGGCTGTGTTCAATCAGATGCACACTTGGGTTTCTTTAAGACAGGCCAGTAGCCGCCGCCACCACCACATCCTTTCTCTGTGTATCTATGCGTGTGTGCGTATGCGTGTCTGAGGAGCTGCACTTTTCTAGATGCAGTTTAATTCCAGTTTGCTTTTCTCTCCAGTCAAGAGGAAATCAACAGGCAACCCATGGCTGCACGGATAGATTAAAAAAAAAAAAAAAAAAAAAAAAAAAAAAAAAAAAGCGAGCGAGAGAGAAAGGAAAGGACTAAGGGGGTGGGGGGAAGAGAGAGAGAAAGAAAAGCCACCACACACACACTCTCTTAGTCTCTCGCTAAAAGGGAAACAGTCTCTGTATTCACAAGGCTGCGCTGTCAAGTGCCTCTCTTTTCTTTCTATTCAGTATCTCCTTCCAATGACACTGCCGCCTAGTCCTCTTCATTTAGGGGAGGGGAGAGGAAGAGAAAAAACAATTTGGGTGATGAATAAAGTGGCAGATCTTTTAATCGACTAATTCGCTTATATTAAAGCCTATGCAGTTCCGTGGCTGGTGTGATGCATTTTTTGCAGCCCTTTCAAGCTTTAGTAGTCTCTCTGGGCATCTTGGTGTAGTGGGGAGAACAGCAGCAACGCTGGATACATTCACCCTGATTTACCTTTCCCAGTAAAATGATGTATAAGTAAATATTGGGGAATGGTAAATTTTATTTCAGGTTCTTTTTACAACCAGAAATAAATGAATGGCAGATCCAGAAATACAGGTGTTTGAATTTGCTGGATGAGTCAGATCCAGCGGAACAAATCACATTCACTATCGCCTCATGTTCCTCCCTTCACAGACATTAGTTGCAGCTTCTTCCTAACGCTTCTGACTCACTCTATAGACAGAAAAAAAAATAATCAGATTTATGTTTTGGAGGGAAAAAAAAGGAATGAAAGAAGGGGGTGTCGGATCCAGCTACACTTTTACTATACCTCTTTCTCCTGGAGACTGAGGATCAGGAAAACAAGGCTGTTATCCACTCACTGGCACAGAGGCGCGTCTGTCTCCTGCTTTGCTGAGTGTTTTTAACCACCTTTCCTCAGTGTTATGTGTGAAATAATCAGAGATCTTTCAGATTAAGATAGCAAAAAAATAAAAAACAACCCATAAGTTCCCAATGCATAGCTCACAGATCTAGTTCCAAGTCTCAGTCCTGCACTGCTTTTTTTCCTCCTTTATTTGAGTCCGGACCCCAAAGTACACAGTTAATTCTGCAACCTGTGGTGAAGAGGCTCTCAAAACCCCAAGAAAACACCCGATCTCTTCTCCGCCTCATTGACGGGTGGCCCCTCTCAAACAGACGGTCTCCAGCCCCAGCCAGACAGCACGCAAAAGCCACGCCGATCCCTGGTAAGCCAGATCCATTTCACCAGCCGCCCGCGGAGCAAGTGGAGATTCAGCGAAAATTCAACAGTTGGAGCCGCTCGCTCTCTCTTTTTTTTTTTTTTTTTTCCTCCTCCGCCTCGCCTGCCTCACTGCAGCACTGGCGGTGCCGCCACGCCGCGCCGCGCTCGCCCAGCGCCGCTCGCCGACTGCCTCTATGCGCCGCACGCCGCGGCTTAAACATTGATACTGATTCACGCGCAGCCAATCGCCGGCCGAGCCGACGGACCGCCCCGGCGCCGCTCGGCCAATGGGGAGGCTGCGCAATGCGGGGGGGGCCGGGGGCGGGGCGGTGGCGGCGGGCGCCGGGTGCCATTGATGAGATCGCGGCGCTGCCGGGCGCGCAGCGTGTGCGGGGGTCGGGCGGGATGCGGGGGCACCCCCTATACATACCCCATCCACAACCACCCTTCATTCCCCCCTCCGTCCCTCCCTTCACTCTTCCCTTCACCCCCGCCCGCGGTTTTCCTCCCTTTCTATTTTTTTTAATTTTTAAATTTTTGTTATTTTTCCTTTTTCTATTTTTTTTATTTTTTTCTATTTTTTTCTTATTTTTATTTTTGAATTTTTTTTTTCTTTTTTTTATTTTATTTTTATTATTTATTTATCTATTTATTTATTTGTTTTTAAGACGTATTGACAACTCCTCCGTGATGACGGGTTAAAAAAAAAAAAAAAGGAGGAGACGCGAGGTTTTTGGGGTGTGTGTGTTTATGTGTGTGTGTGTCGGGTGTGACACCCCAGCCGCGCTCCTCCTTCAAATCGCTCCGAGGGAGGTGAGCGGGGAACACTGGACCCCCTCCCCACCCTTTTCCCTCCTCGGGGACCCGCACAGCCCCGGGCTGCGGGAGGGGAGGGCGGGTGGCTGGGTGGGGAGCCCCCACCGCATGCCCCCGCCGCGGTTCTTGCAGGAGCCGCCCCGAGTGGGTCTCATCCTTCCCATCCTCGGCAGGAGCACGGGGGACCCCCCCGGGGAAAGGGGGGTCGGTCACGGCGGCAGCCTCCGGTGCGGGGTTCGTGGTCGCGGCGCCCGCCTCCACCCCCGGCACGGCGCTGGGGGGGGGCTCTGGGGCGCGGGGGGAGGCCGGAGGCTGGAAAGGTGAGAGCTTGGATTGCCGGAGTGCCGAAAGGAAGCTGCCATTTGCGAGCTGTGAGTGACGAGCGTGTAAGTAGCATGAATCATTTAAGGTTTAAGAAAAAAAAAAAAAAAAAGAGAAAAAAAAAGGGGAGGGGGAGACCAATTCTGGAGCAATTGTAAGACGCTCCTCACAATTATTTTAGTAGTGGCTTTTAAAAGATTGGGCTAAGGAAGCTGCTTTTCTGCCTTGCTCAACAGAATAACCTCCAGCCCTTTCTGAGTTATGGCCATAAACATCATTCGCATTGGAGAAAGTCTTACTAATGTATAAATCCAAGTAAGTGCTTTTTCTAGACCCAGCCCCCGTCCTGAAGACTTCTTTGCAGCTTTGAAATGGATAGTTTGCCATGCAGAACGAGTCTGCTAGTAACCATTGTAAAACTAATGCTGTGTTAAAATGCGGTGTATAAATAAACTATACATACATTAGTGGCAGCGTAAAATCACTACTCTCAGACGTGCCAACTTTCTACGTGAGAGCGACAGACAGACGAAATAAAGGATATGTTTACAAAATAGGCTTCGCTTTCTGAATGCAGGCTTCAGATTGGCTGAGGAAAATCGGCGTATTCGTCCAAGTCACTTATTTGGAAAAGTCACCTATAAAAAGCAGCACTATTTTTAAAATGTGACAAACACCAGAGTTAGCCCCTGAGCTACCAGGAGACCTCGTATCACCGCAGCTTGAGTCCTGTGCTTTCCTTTCCTTATTCTGTAGCCTATGCCAAGCCCGCAGGGTGTCTCAGGATGTCCAGGTATCTTCTATGCAAGTTCTGCTAACTGGGGAAAGTGGTCATTGCAATTATGTCATGGCTCCCTCTAGCGTGCTAGGAAGTCTGCTGCATTTGGGGCATGTACCGTGCACGCGTGTGCCTACGTGTACGATAACTGGTTTTAGGAGGGAGCAGGTGGAGCACCAGCAGGATAAAACAATTTCAGTATTACAATGACATATACTGTGTAATAGGTTTCTGGCAGTGTATCTCTTGGTCTGTTTATGTTAAAAAGATAATTCAAAAGAAGAAAAAAAAAAAAAGATGTATTTGACTTTTTGGGCGAGGAGGCCAGTGTCTCCATCACTTTTTTCAATAGCCTAGAGACTGCCTTTCTCTTTTATGTGACTCAGCATTACACAGTAAATACTCAGACTCCACAATGAAGTCAATACATTTGAGGGCACTCTGCAGTTTGTAAAACAAGTACTCGGGACTCTGAATTAAAAGGGAAAACTATATAATCCTTTATCCAAGTAACGGGAGTCTTTGCTTGTAAATTCTGCCTTTTTCTTCCATCAAACACCTTGCAGCTTACAACATCCCATCGGTGCCAACAACATGCATAGAATACTTAGAGGGAAAATAAATTCTGAATCACAACAAATGACTGACTATGGTGATGATCGTAAGTGAAGGTCGTATCCCTTCACCCTACAATTCACTGTGTTTTAGTCCTAACTTTAGCAGACTTATTTTTTAATACTCATTTTCAGTCATGATTATTAGCGAGTTCAACTGATTTCTTGGAAATCACATCAGCTTGACATCTTTAAAAATTGTGGCACTTAATCCCAATAGAGACTTAGGTGCCTAACTGGAAAAAGTCAGGTAAAAAACTATTCCTGCATATGAATATGTGCCTCTGCCAGACTGATGTTTGTTACATCAGACAGTTTATAGCAACAAAATGGCATTTATTGATTTTAATCCACCTGTGCAAGTAATGAATATTTTATTTGTTCAATGATTTTACAGTATATCTAAAATGCGGTGTGGTTTTTGTTTTTTGTTTTTTTTTTTTTTTTTCTGTCAAATTTGTAGTACAAACTACCTATTTGATAGCTTAGAGTATCATCATAATTTTCTATACTATTTTTCTATACTATGGAAATTCTATGCTGTATTTTTCACGTAGAAAAGACGTGAAAATAAGATGTGTGAAGGTAATGCCAATGAGGGCCAATGATCCCTATGTGCTGTGCCATGACATTGTGTATTAAATATGGATTGAAAAAAAAAGAAACAAAATATGAACTGAATCTTAAAATACTTATTAGCAGTTTTGTGATAAAACTGTAGTGTAGAGGGGCTAATACATGGACAAAATGGAAATCTTAAATAATCCTTCTATATGTGTATTCCTATTACACTATCAGGCTGATCAAGGAAAATATATTAAATGCACTGTGCTGGAGAAACTCAGCAAAGGATCAAAGTCCAATATAACAGCCCTAACAGTGATCTTTGTATGGAGGAATCAAATAATGATTTGGAAATCTATTTTTAACACTTTAAATGTTTGTTTATTGAAAGCTGTAATCTCACATCAACCTAAATAACAGGTAGTAACAAGACTTATCTCAAAACCAATTTTTAAAACAAACAAACAAACAATAAAACATGAACATAATGCAATGTTATCCTTTTTTTCATTATTATTATTTTTTGTGGGGAATGTTTGTTATAAAATCTAGTAGTTTATTCTGTTCTCAGCAAGAACAGGTAAACCTTTATCCCCAATCCCATCTCCCATCCCCGAACTCCCCCCCCCAAAAAAAAAAAAAATATATATATATATATAAACAGGAATTATCCTCAATCAAAAGTTTTCAAATGAAAATCTTTAGTCTCAGCATGAAGGGTACTTAGCAAAAAAGTCTCAGATCAAACATCCCTAAACAAATAAAAGAAAATGGGAAGGCAAGGAAAAGATCAATATAGTTAAATGTCAAGGTTCAATATTTAAGTTATTTGAGCCTAAAATGTATCATTGGGAAAGCCCAAATCCAATCATCTTGAAAACAATAGAAAGAGGTAAAATTAGAAAAGCGGAGGAAGGAATTTGAGGAACAAAGAATCCATCTATCAGAGAATCAAAGTGACTGCTAAAAAAACAAACATATGCCTTATCAAAATGGGGAAGCCATAAGACAAAATTTGTGGACCTGTTAGTTGGTCAGCTATGAAAGAGATAGCATTGCAGAGAAATTAAATTTCTGTACTGTAGTACTCATAGCAAATTAAGATATTTCCTCATCATCTTTCTTTTTAGTAACAAAGATGAGATGTGGGTGTATATTGAGGTGTCAAGACAGAGATTCGCAAAGAGCAGAAAGTATCTAACTAAATGGTAGTCATCAAGAGTTCTTACAGAATCTAAAAATGAAGTAAATCAACTGTTAAAAATATGCTGTCATTAAAATCAGTTACTATGTGTGAGGATTAAAAGTTACAAAATCTGTTTATCTTCAAAAAAGACTAAAAGGGTGATCAAGGAGTTACAGTGTGGCAAGCTTTACTTTTAGTACTAGGAAAATTAGTTGAAATGACAATAAAAAATAGAAATCATATAGCATCTAGAGAAATGTAAGAGAACTACTGTCCAGAAACTCAATGAAATCGATAGAAACCTTTCCACTGATTTGATGCATCCCATCATGACAAAGTAGCAGAACTTACACAGATTAAAAGGGCATTTCTTCCGTTTATTAGTATTGTTTCAAAGTACCAACAGAACAATAGATTAGATGACTTCTGCGGCTCTGAATGGAAGTAGTTTTATGTCAATTTAAACAGCAAGACATGTGGAAGAGAGAACAGTTACTGAGAAGGGGAATAAGAACTGACAGTGCAGTAGGTAACGGCAAGAGAAGTGTTTGAGCAGATGGTATTAGTGGACTAATGGAGGGCAGGAGCCAAGAAGTGACAGAAATTCAAAAAGGATGCTGAAGTGGAGCATTGGGCTATTAGAACACTTCAGGGAAAGGGAAGCAGGAAGAAGGGGATAAGCCTGAGATTGTCACTGAAACATTTAAGACCTGCTTCTTCCATCTTGCTGGGGCATATTGCATTTACAGTTATACCTCTGTTATTCTAGGAGGAAAAAAAAAAAAATAGAGAGAAAAAGAAAAAAAAAAAAAAGGAGAGAGAAGTTCATAAAGCTTAGAGAAAGGGTGACTTGTTAGGCCATGGATAAGTGGCTTAGGACTTGGATTCTCATGTTTCTCTTCACGCATGTTGTCTAATTTAGCACAGAATACAGAAACAACAATTTATTTAGCTTTATTTTGAAGTGAAATCTGATCTTTGAAGCTTAAAACCCTTGTAGGAGTGCTGGTAGTGCTCACTTTATGGAAAAGGTAGAAGCATATCCAGCTCTAAGATCTGGCTAACTGACATACGTTGCGCAGATGAAACAAATCAGTTGTCACAGCCAAAGTGAATAACTAGCAGTTAACTGGAGTTACCTAACTATACTAATACAAAATTTGAAGGAAGGAAAACACATGACATTTTGCTTGGAATATTGTTTCTCTGCATACCAAAATTCAAAGACATACCTAAGTGTTACTTGAATGCAAAGAAAGAATGCACAGAGAATAAGCAGGAACAGGATGAACAGACATGATATTGAAACCTCTATTATCATATAGAATTAGGCATTGACACTGTATGACAACGGTCCTTTGGGACCCCACTGAAACTCAGGTGTGGAGCATACATACTACCCCATATACTTCAAAGTTATGTACAGTGATGTACATAAGTTATGTACAGTGAGCTTAAGTATGGAAAGAATCTGTTTCTACCTCCCTTCATTATAAAAACAACAATGACAAAAAAAGATTACTGACAAAATGGAGTGTGAGGAAGCCGCTGGGTGTTTTTCATGATTCCTACACAGGAATGTCCCTAGAGACATTAATAATATGGGTAATAATTTGGAATTCACTGAAATCTCAGCATAGTGTGTCACTGCACCTCCTTTTAGGAATAAAATAACTGCACCTTCTATGTTATGATATTATTGAGAGCAGGCTGATATTGTTGCTGAGTCAAGCTGAATCTCTGGCTAGCTCTGCAGAACCAATAAGTTTCTTAACTGAAACATCACAGGCTTCCCACATTTCACACCTTCAAGCTTCAGGAGATTTGGGTCACTTCTTCAAAACAATTTCCCCAATTTTAATCATTCGGGTATTGCTCCTTATGGAATGGTAAGTTTTTATTTTTCACTCTTTTTTTTAGTGTTTCAGTATTACAGTTGCTTCAGAGCCAATAGTTACTGGCAGTAACTAAAGAGTTATGGTAAAGTTTTTCTTCTCAAAGCACTGCTTAGGATTTGTATGCTGTTGCATCAGTCAGACAGGTCAGCAGTTGGTTTGTAAAGACAAAGACCAATGTCTTTATAGAAATTCAGAGACAGTGCTGCCACCTCCAAGTTGTGTCAGGAAGCAGAGAACTGGGGAAGACTCTAAAATAATTCCAATTTAAAATGCTACGTAGTGATTCACCTCTGCTGGTATTCTTACCCTTACTGCCTAGCTGGATTGAAACTTCATCAAAACTTCTGGTTTTCTAGTACAGTGGTTAGTTTCCTGAAAAGAATAGGCATGAACTATAAGTACAAAGCAATCTGTGTATATAAATTTGAAGTTCCTACTGGAAAAAGAAGAAAAAAATTAACCCAGCTTTTTGATTGTCAGTTATTTCCATATTTTTGTTGTTTTAGTTTTTCTAAGTTAGCATTTTGCACCCACCAACAAAATTACAAACTCTCCCTAGGGTTTATGAAATTTCTTATACAGTTCATACTAAAGATTCTACAAGCTAAATTTGCCTGTTATGCAACCCTTTTGTTTCCAAAGTATTCCCTTATTCAGTTATGCAGTTAGTAGCTCTACTTTAAACATGACTGATTGCAACACTGTAAACAGTTCTGTTGTTAAATCTCACAGAGAGACTGAATCCCATTTACTCTCTCCTTGTAGCAATTTCATAAGATTAGGGGAAAAAAGAAAAAAAAAAAAAAAAGAAAAAAAAAAGTAATGAAACTGCTTCTTCTACTCACCACCCCAAAAGTCCAGGGATACATCTAGGGATAAGTAATGATATAAGAAGTCTACTGAGTCAAATGTCATGTTTGTATGGTTACCTTTAAAAGAGAGTAACATCTTTAGACTTTCTGTAGGTGAAAACCTTTCTTTCCTAGTTTACACATCTATTTGAAGTTAACCATTCAGTTGTGTTCCTGCTAACCCTTTTCATTTGTGTACTCCTGTGTGAGCTCCAACATAAACAAGTCTCGTAAACAGCAGACTATAGATGAGCTTTCAAAACGTTGTGTGGCATTTTACCCACATATCTGTCAAGTAAAAGGTTAGAATCTTCACATTTTAAAGAAAAACATACCAATTAGCAGCAATGCAAGGCTGTCTAGAGCATGAGGTTTTCAAAGCTTGACGTGTCTGTAAATGCAGCGCAATCCATTTATTTGTATGAAGCTCTCTTTCATTTTCTGAAGGAGAGAAGGATCCAATGAGGGCCAAACCTCCAATAAACGTGCAAGTCCTCACAGGCATTACAAGATCAGGTTCTTTGCCTGATGTGTCCAGGACAGCTACAACTAGATAACGGAGTAGCATATGATTTCTTTGTATTTTTTGACTACCAAATTGAGACCTCAATACTGTTTTCGGTGGCATAATAACCAAATAAGATTGTCAAACACTCTTTTCCCAAATGTGCATGAAAATAAGGAAGACTGGAGGGTTTGCTTCCTGGCATGGGCTAGTGGAACTGCAGGTCATGGCAAAAGCTGGAGAGTGATAACAGCAGCCTGTGCAGGGCCACCCATCCCCATCCTGATGGGGCATTGGCAGCCAGCGCTTGAGGACGTGCAGGGCTTTGGCTTCATCCCCTCAACACATCGGCCGTCTGAGATGAGCTGACCTGACAGTTGGCTGGTGGCACAGAGTAGTAGGAGTTTGTGCCCCCTTAGAGGCAGGGGCAAGCAAGAATGGAAATTACATTTCTAAAAGTTAAAATTCCCATCTCTGATTGCTCCTGGTATGGTGCCGCTATGCATCCCCCTTTCTGCAGGCAAACGGTTGTCTTGCAATCTTGTCATAAGTGATTAGTCAGAATCCAGTACTAAAAAAACACCAGAACTAAATGTAATAACCAAGGTGCAAAATTAACCTTTAAAAAATCTTTTAACATACTGTAAAAACAAAAACAGATCCTAAAATTAAAACATGAAATATTGTATCCTTGAGACTGAATAAAAAAATAAATAAAGTGAATTTATCCATCTTTATGAAGGATATTAAAGAGGTTTGGCTTTTCAAAATAACAAAGTGCTTATGTCCTGGAAATCAGGACCTTTAAGGCATCTTATCAATGAGTACCTAAAATCACTTGTCACTATAGAAATTTTAAAGTAATAGCACATACTGTTGGAATGATGAAATAAAAAATAGAGAAAGGCTGGCAGAAAGAAAGAGAAGGAAGGAAGGATGAAAGGAAGGAAGGCAGAAAAAGAAATCCATGCAAATACAAATACTAGTTAGTATTTCTATTGCATGGTTCTATCTGTAGTTTTTAGTTTTATATAGGAAAGTGTATTCATGGCTGCTGCCCTGAGGAATTTATAGTGTCAATAAATTAACATAAACGGATTGCTACAATTTTCTGTTTTATTATAATATCTTAAATTGTTAGCAGGTTTAACAGCTTTACATACATCTAGAGATAACATCTGAATTGCAAATAAAATACTACAAAATGTATGTTGCAGACAGTTTTAATTTAATGTGCACAATCATTATGTATTTAAATGGCTAACTTCTGGCATTTGCCTGTTCCCCTAGCTGTGTCCACTGTAGTGTAAAGGGGAGGGTACTGTATTAAGATGAGTAATATTTTATATTAAGATTTGGTTTACACTACAGATGTTTAATTTGCATCTAATGAGTCAGTTACATTAATAAAACAGTATAGTTATTTTAGATATATTCATTCAGATGTATTTTTATATTTTTTATCTTTTTTATATATTTTATATCTTTTTATTATTTTATATATTTTTATATATTTTTTATCTGATTTTTTTCTTTTTTTTTTACTTCCTTATGTCTTAGTAACTAGTTCCTGTTTAACATGCAGTAACTCCTATTAAGCCTAGATTAATTGCTTTTTGGAGGATTGTTGTTTAGAATTTTACCAAATAAGTAAAATTTAATTCTCAATTCACTGCTTAATTTGCATATCAAATCAAGGGCATTAAAGGACCTCTGTGGTGCTAGAATATGCCATTTTGTTATGGTGAAGGGTGACCTGGCATTGGCTATATCCTCATGTCTGCAGTGATGAGGCTGTGCACCCTCATTGCAGGGGAAGCTCATCTGACACTGTGCTGCAGTGCATCTCTTCCCTAATGCGGGCTCCTGGCTGATGGGTGAGAGTATGAAGGCTGTCTTGGGGTGTATCAGTCAAGATTCCTATCTCACCCTTTTCTGAAGGTGCTTAATGATTCAAGGTATTGAAAAGCCCAAGTCCTTTATGAAGACTGTGGTTGACACTTTTTCACTTTTTTTTTTTTTTTTTTTTCATTCCAGTGAAACAGTTTTCTATAGATATGGTTTATCTGGAAAAGGAGCTGACACCTGAAGTGGAGAGACCCATGTGACAGTGTACTCTGCAGCACACACACACCATCAGCTTAAGTAGAGACTCAGGTTTAAGAAGATAACCGTCAACAGCAATCATGATGGTTGTGTCTGGACACTATGGTTGCATCCTGGATTTGGGGGAGACATAAGACAAATAGCCAAGGGCTAATCTGAGCAATGCATATCCCACACAGATGAACCACACTGCTGTTCAAATTTGGAAGAAAGTCCATATCAAGCCAAATTTGGAAGAAACTAAAATCTGTGTGCAAATGTGGCCATAAGTCAATCATCTTACCCCATAAGTAATGAGCGGCCCAAGAGCCTTCTGAGCTCTCTGGACATGAGAGTGGGCTACAAGCCAGGATCTCCCCTTGGGCAGGGATTCTTCCCAGGGTTACTTCTGCAGACTGAGAGGACCCTTATCACTGCAGATAATTGGTAAGTGGATTGGGAACATAATGGAATGCTAATGTGCTAGAATGGTGCTTTGTGATCACACTTTATAATCTTAGCTGTATAAAGGATTCGCATAATACATATAATCCTTTAGAAATAGACCATTGACATGTCTGTGACTAGGAGCAGATTCAGCCACACCTAGGCTCCTTACCTCAACCAGAAAGCAAGTTCAGAAAGCAAGGGGGTCTGCTCTGAACCTTGTGACTCAACGGGAGGGTTTCCTTGATATAATATCACCTAACCCAATCCCCTATGTAGTCTCTATATAGCACATAATGTATTTCATGTAGTGTCTTTGAGTAGTATACAGCATCTTTTACATAGTGTGTAAATAAGTGTATCTCCCAAATATAATCAGGTGTACTATGCCATCATCAAATCCTTGTTAAGTTGCATAAGCTTTGTTATCAGTATTGCTGCTTCTCTCTTCCAAGGGAAGTGCATATCATTTTTCCACCCGCACAACCCGATACACTGGAATGAAATCCCACAAGAAACAATGGACATTTTACACCTCAGCAGGTTTCTGCTTTAGATGGAAGGCTCTCCTCTTTACTATGCTTGTTTTAATGCAAATACACAGCAAAATGTATTCGTGGGTAAGTTTAATTTATTCAGACAAAACAGTAACCTAATTCCAACACATTTTTTCTTTGAGGCAATGATGAAAGAACAAATTTAGACTAGATTAATTTGTACTTCTTGCTACACTAATATTAGATACTCTAATGCTACAGTGGTGAATGTCCATCAAAAACCTGCATAACAGAGAAGAGAAGGCCACATAAGACCAGGAGAAAGATAAAATCACTTCTAATAGGTGGTGTCAGGGACCTAAGCTGTATGAAATATATTAGGTCACCAAAATTTCTGAGTTCAGATATTACTGAGCTCTTATTACAATACATAATCATATACAAAAGTGCTGAAGAAGTACATTTTAAATTGCTTTGCTGTTTTCTACCCTAAGAGAAAGATGCATTCCTGATCATTGTCTTTATTATTAAAGGCTGTAATCATGTTAGCACAGTGTTCACTTCTTTTGCAGACATAAATTGTCACTCTGGCATTACAGGTGTGATCCTGATTCTGCTCTCATGCAGAATTTTACCAGAAGAACAGAAGTTTTAACAGAAGTTTTGGTAATTTTTCACAAACAATTTTACAAGCACTTGTGCTTTCCTAATAAGGATCATCAAAATACATCCAGATTTAAACCTTCATGTACCTGATCATCTTGTGATCATTAGTCCCACATGATGCAAAAATAAAAGTTCTTAAACAACTGAAATGATATGGAGACAAGTTTAGTTAATTAATGAACTTTGAATCACAGGTTCTTCCTTAGAAGAACTTCCACTCCCTCTGTTTCCATTTCCGTTTCCGTTTCCCTTTTCTTCTCCTTCTCTCTCTCCCTTCTTATCTCCCTCTCTCTCTTCCCCTCCCTCTCCCTCTCTCTCTCAATTAATAGGTGAATAGAATTCTAAATTTTATCATGTGACTATTCTTAAATTATTCATATATCATACTCTTTCATTTACAGATTTTATGGAAAAAGTTCACAAAGAGGGGGCTTTACTATCTTTTGTCCCATAGTAAACAGCAAAAGTCTCAAACAACAACTGGCTATAGTACTCTGGGGATTATGCCCAAATGTCTGAAAAGCCACTTATTCTGCAGTAAATACATAAAATAAAAGTTATATAATAATAATAAAAAAAATATATAGAGTAGATTCACAGGAGGATTTTGAAAGACCACAGAGAGACTGAATTACTTACACTGTCTAGCTCAAAGAGTTTAAAATAAGAAACAATGCCAATTTACAGCTGGCAGGTCTAAACAATACAAAACCTCTACTAAGAAAGTTTATTTGCAGATTAATATTTCATCTCTTTATTCTGTTTGGTGGAAGTATTCTTTTTAAGTATTATTATTTAGTGTACAAGATGTGGATGGTCTCCAGTATATACATCCACTTTCCAGTCAATGGACCAAAAATAAAAACAACAATAGTTAATGTTCACACCCGATCACATTATAGGAAAAAAAAAAAAAAAAAAAGATGATTAATGAACAGTCAGTCAAATACTAATACTTTGGGGGACTTGCTAGTATGTATGACTGGCATAAATTCAAAATTAATTAAATCACTTCATAATCATCTATAGTATAACTTAGGCCTAACTCTTATCCTACTGAACACTGGGTTTAGCGTGTCCTTTCTGATATTAAGCATATCTAGACACTTTAATAGATAAAAATTATAAAAAAATATTCTTCCTTTTTGTGGGGTAAATACCTGGTGACAAGGCTACCAATAATGAAACTAACTTTTTTAGTATTTCAGGACAATTGTTTGAAATATTGACCTGCAGAATAAAGAAATATTGAGGTTTTGTCAGCCTTTCTAAATGCCACTGCACTGAAAATTACACAGAGACAAAAATGGAATGTTAAATGGAAAAGTGCTGTGTTCCACAACATGGAAACTGAGACCCATGAGCTAAAACCAGTTATGACTATTGGCAGATCCTAATCTTTAAGACACAAGGACAAATACCTTAAAAACATACATAAATAAGAAAAAAAAAAAAAAAGACAGAATTGCTTTACATGATTGCTTCTGCCCATGCAACTCTTCACAAAATCATAAAATAATTCATTTCCAATTATATTATGTTTATTTGCAGTCAAGTAAACAACTTTGAGTAATATGCATTGAATAAATGTGTTTAATTCAGTAGAAATGAAAGTCTAGGAGGCAGATAACCAAGGACTTAAATATGGGGAATTATCTTCATCCTTCTGAAATCAGATAGAACATTGCCATCGATTATCATGGAAGTAAGAGTAAACCTTGTGATACTGAAAATACTTATTTTAGCTTAATATAGGCAAGCAGAAGTTTAGTTTGCAATGAATGCATCAAAAGGTCTCTTCCATGTCAGATGGAGTAAAATATCCCATTAAAAGCTAGTGGAAATTATTTAAAATTATGTATGTAAATATATGAGGCTGCAAAACTGAAATATTACTCTAATTTGGTTCAGAGTTTCAGTTGTTTCTACAAAAGAAACAGTTTGTTGAGTGGATTATTACTTTTCTTTGAAATATTTTCAGACAAAATCTTTAGACTTACTCATTATCAACCCTGACTCACTAGCACCACAGAGTGTAGAGTCTCTGATACATTTTTAGTAGGATCAACACAATCACAGCTGACATTAACAGGTGTCATCAATTTTAAAGGTAAAAAGTTTTTAATTGTAGATGTCAATTTTTATAGCATTGTTGCTGTATTTCCAAGAAAGAATAAGCAAACTTTTATCAATGTTTTTAGAATAGATAGATGACGAGTTGCTATATGTTACATAGTCTACATCTCCTGATGTTTGGTGTGAATGTCACAACTAACATGAATGCATGCTTGAATTTAGACAGCCAGTGATCAATGTAACATGCTGAGCTCTCAAAGAGATTAATTTCTATATCACTTTGTGATGACACATCTTTATTTCTTTTGCTGTTTCAATTACCTTGATAAATTGGGGAGGGGGTTGCTGTTTTCCCATAATAGCATCCAATACAGATTTTTTTAATTTTTTTTTTTTTCTCACTTAACTCATCTACATGTTACAGTTTAAGAAGCATACTGCTAATTAATCAAGTTAATTGCACATCAAGAGGCAAACCTTATGTGGCCAGGCATTGGTTTTGTTTGTTTGTTTTTGCATTTTTTCCCCTGTTTAGTTCTTTTCATATCTAAGCTAAAACAAATAAATCACGTGCACCTCATTTTCTTAAGAAAGAGGAAAAGCTTATTTGTTGCTGCAAGTGTCTTTTGTTTCTTAATACTTCTGTCAATAAAACTGAAAGCAGTTGCCCTTAAATGCTTCTGATATTATAATGTCATCAGTGGTAAAGATTCACAGACGTTAATTTAACTGAAAATAGATACAGCATCCAGTTGCTTTATAACTGAGTTATGGGAAAGATTTATATGATAAAGAAGCTGAAATGCTCCTTGCCTAAGGGAACTCTACAAATAAAGGGTTCTGTCTGTGGGATTTTATTTCCTTTTTAAAATTATTTTTATTGTGAGAGAAGAGAGATCAAAATGGTGCCAACTTTTTCCCAACATTTGTAATTTATATAAACTTCATCTGTTATTTCTTCCTTAAGAAAAGAAAGGCAATATTTATTTCAAAACATAGAACAAGACTTTTTCAAGAGTCATGGAGCTTATAGCAGACTGTCAGAGGCCTTATCTTAATGGAGAAAAAAAAAAAAAAAAAAGTATGCTTTAGTCCATGATAAAGTCCAAGCTGTGATTTAAATATGTATCATCTGGCTGTGGTCAATCTTTGAAAGGGAGGAAAGGCAATCTGGTCAGGGAATCAAATTCATCAATTATACCTGACTCACACGTAATAAGACTATTCCTTTCCCTTTGCATGAGTATAAGTCTGGAAGAAACATTTGGAGACATTTCTGTTATTTACTTAACCCAAATATATTTGTATGATACTTAATGAGGTTATATATTTTTTACTTTGTATGTTTATTTACAGTGTAGTGCGAGATAACAAATAAGGTTCTGTAATTATAATTTTCTTCAAAGTCATTGGTATATGTGCTACTACACAAATGCCTGGAATTTTCAAAACAAGACTTTGTCCCAGAGTACTTATGCCAAATTTGCTCGGTATATAAAACAAACTGGATAGAAAGGAAAGAAATTGCAACGCGGCAAAATGATTGCTGAGCAGTGTGTTTGGCATGCAACTAGGATCTTCAGGTTTGTTTCTCTGTAACTTACCCAACTCAAAACACTAAAGAACAAAACTACACGGTGTGATGTGTGAATGGGCAGGTGTTTAGTAATGAATCTTTTGATGGGACCTGAATGAAGAAAGTGAGGTTGGCTGGCATGATAGAGCAGAGAGGATATTTTAGGCACTGAAAACAGTTTTGGGAAATAAAAAATAGGAAGTCATGCATGAGCTAAGGATGCATACAGTAGGCAGGACTGAGTCAGGAAAGAGTGAGAAATTCATTTGTAGGCTAAGGCAGACTCTTGCAGGACCTTGAAATTGCAGAGGAGAAATTTTGCCTTGTAGTGTAATAAGACAGAAAACCACCTGAGAGACTGAGACATGAGATGACACAATCAGAGTGGTGAACAAGAAAGATAACCTTGGCCACAGTGTTTAGAGTGGACTGGAAGAGGGAGATTCGAGGCAAGAATGATACGGTTGCCAAGAGGTCACAGCAGATGAGTGATAATGAAAGCATGAAACAGGGAAGAAAAAAGAGTTGAATAGCTGAAGATACTGTAAATGGGGAAAAAAAATATATGATTTGGCCAACTGAATCCAGATTTGGACATTTGAAAGTTGATGAATTTCTATGAAATTCAAGATTTCATTGAATTGCAAGATTTTGAAGATTTCTGCTGTGTTTATTTACTATTCTATCAGCATGCTGCATCTGACTTGCTGTAGTAAAAGTCACAAAAGCTATCTAGATCATCTTTACCTTTATCTGTCTGTACACATTCACATATATTAATAGCTATTTTTATATTTTAACAGTAGAGCAACAATATGGAAAGCAAGTGACACAAGTTTATTTTGCTGTCTCTAAACACTGATTGGCCCTGTGATCTTGAACGGGTTTGCTGTGTTACAATTTTCTGTCTGTAAGACAGAGAAGGCAGTTATTTTCTTTCTTTCTTTGTATTACAGGTGAAAAAGGATAGATACTGTTCAGTGGACTTGGAATTGTCTTTAGAGTTCAGTTAGAAGATGCACCCAGGACATCCCACATGGACCCCTTCACAACAACCACCGTGATGTATTGGGCATACCATTTGAAGGTACTAGGGTGAGTCTGGATTTTGCTGGTGTTTCTAGAAAGGTAGAAATGATTGCACCCACGCAGGTAATTTTGACTGGAGGAGATGCTCAACTACACCTGAAAACATCATAACCAAAACATATTTTCAGAGACACTTCACCTACAAGTTGGCTTGTGGGATTATGTGTGTCTTTCAAAGATTCTTCAAAAGACAGTGGTGGTATTCTTCCCAGAAGTACTTCATTCAACATGCCAAAGGGCTTTTTAAAATATTGGTAAAGCAAGACATAAAGAATACAAAATACCTGCTGGGAGTTTTAGCTGGAGATAGCAATATATTTGTAGTACCACAGCTCTAGTTCAGAAAAACTGTAAACATCAAATGATCATGCCTGAGACAAAAGAAAAAAAAAATCTCGAGTTGGTTAGCCATAGGCCTAGGAAGCAAGAACACCACAAGTGTCTCCTTTCAGTAAGGTACCATTGCCTTAAAATTTTGTATCCACTGAAATTAACAGCTATTTTCCAACTGACTTCAGTGACACCAAGTTTTATTTGCCTGGCCAGCAGTCTGGTTTGTACTGCTGGTCCTGAAGATCTCAAAAGGAAAAGGAAGACGAATAAGCTCCTTCACCATAATGCTGAAGAATGTTATAGTTGCCAGTTTTTCCCCAGATGAAATTCTGAATTAGCCAGAATTCCTGTCGAGCTCATCTTTGTGGCTTATTCCTCCTGTATTTCTTCTTGCAAGCTTGGGGTATAGAAACTTATTTGCAATGGCTGCTGTGCAGATTAGTCAATATTTAGGGAAAAAAATGAAATGAATAGTGTTTTACATATTAACTGCACGCTAAAAGTACAGACCAGTAAATCATGTTTTGTATTTACTGAAGGAAAGCATGTTTTGGAAAGACAATGGAATAAATTTCTTAACACAAAACTCCTAGAAAGGATAAATTCACAAAGAAATCATCACAGTGTAATACAGAAATATATAATTCAGGAAAAAAAAAATGAATATGAAAATCAATTTTAAGATATACTTTTTAACTTTCTAATAAAATTGCTGCCATTTGCTCTTGAGACAATTAGCAGGTGTCAGTTAGAAGACACAATAGATTATGTACCCAATTACTTTTTTTTTTCAGACAACAGTTTGCAATCACAGGAACGTGTGCAGAGGTTTAATCAAAGATTAGAACTTTAATTAAATGGGGCCGTATGTGACTAGTCATTTGACATTAATTACCATTTTAGTTGGATTCCTTTTGATTTGCAAAAGGCCCTGAGCACTGCAAAAATTATGTCACATCATAAAAACTGCTGATTATTAAAACAAAAAGTTTTCTTCATCAGCTCATTGCTCTCCTGTACAAAAAACATCATTTCAAAAGTGAAACTTAGAGAAGGAGGCCAGTGAATTTTAAAAGCAAAATAGCAGATGGTACTTCAACTGACTCCCCTTAGAAGGGACAGTCTGAAAGTGCTTAATTGTAATGATTGATAAGGTCTTCTGTCAATGCTCAGCAAAACTTTCAAGGGGCTAAACAGCTGGCATGAGGTTCATTTGGAGTTTTAACTAGTTGACTAACCTTTGGGGTGTCTTAAAGCTAACTAGCATCACCGATATTAATAAGGGACATCAATCAAAATGAAATACTGTAGCAGAAACTGATCCAAGACTTCAAGTAATATTTTAATTTGTCGGCCTACAGAGAGAAGGATAAATGTTAACAGTGTCCTTGTGCGATAGCTTTAAATTCTAGTCCAATGGTGCCATCAGTGTTTGCTCATTCTTTTATGAGTTTTGCTTTTCCGTAGATTCCACTTATTCAGAGTAAAGTGGGAACAGTGACAATGAAAATCCTTATCTGAATAGCCTGCAGAAAGGAGAAAAAAGAGAGGAAGAGAGCATGGGGGGAGGGGGGAGAGAAAAATAAACATAAAGGAAGCAGGAATAATTCTTAGCTCATGTAAAGATTAAGGGTGAACTTCATACAAACACACACTCAGAGTCATTGTGCGTTTTGTGGTGAACTTTTAAGGGATTTGAGCTGGGGGGATACATCTGTCTGAAGGTGAATTAAAAAAGCAAGATCAGTCCATAACCTCCAGTGCTACTGTACAGACTCTGCACACGGAGTTTAGATACAAGTGTCTGCAGCTCCTTTTTTAGCCTATCAAAATGGTGCTCCGTGAAAAGCTGTTGGGTCTGTCTACCACAGAGTTTGTTCTTGGGGATCACAGAATGCCTGACAGTCAAGGTGGGCGATGATTACCTAACGGAGAAAATCTGTGAATGTTTGAACATTCACAGAACAGTAGTCAGAGTGCCAGCAATGCTAAGTACAAATCTGGACCCTGTGTGCCCTGTTTTACTACACAGAGCAATCATACTAGTAGTCCTAAATTTGGCAAAGCAAATAAAAACCTGTTTTGCAACCCAAAAGAACAAAGGGCACAGTACTGAGGGTCTTCTGTAGACAGACGTATTGACATGGCAGAAAGAAACAATATTACTTAATTTAATATTACTTTAATAATATTTAAGTAATATTTAATAATATTACTTCAATACTTTGGTCCATGTATCATATGGTATCAGGTATCATATATATTCTATGATAGCCTGATACTTGGAATTAGCTAATCTTCCCAAATTGATACCTAGTTTACGTAGAAGTCAGCTTCAGGCTGTCAGCATTGGAAGTTAATCTAAAGTTTAAATAACAGCTAAAGAAAGTAAAGATACTTGATGAAAAACTGAAGTTCAGTTTAATACTGGAACAAAGCTCAACTGACCTGGGTTCATTTGTGACGATCTTCCTATATGACTGTGGAAAAAAAAAATATCATTTAATTTTCTGAACTATAGAAAGATGGCAATACCTTTCTACTTCACTTAGTAATACCTTGAAAATAAAAGGTGTTGACTATTGGTATTGGTGCAGTGACTAGGACAAACAGATGCTTCTAAATACTGCTGTTATTTCTAGCATAAATTGTATTTATGCCTATTTTTCTAGTTTAGCCTCCAGCCTGTTGTAGTCTGAAAATCACTATGGAAACTGTAATAGTAAATGTGGTATTTAGCAACCAGTCTTCATACCTTGTCTAGGTCTTTTCCAAAAAAGATCTAAGTCACAGTGCATTTCCTATCAGATTGCAGCCTTTCCTGAAATGGTTAGAAGTGTTCACTCCATTGAGATAAAACGTTTCAATTTAAAGTGGAAAAACTATCAATTGTGTATGAAGACAAGCATCATAGCAAACTTTAATTCCAGAATGAATGGGAAAAAATATATGGTTTATTATTGTTTTTCAAGAAAAAAAATAAACAGTGAGTAGAAACACAAAATTATCGTAGTATTTTGTATTCACTGCATTAGTTATTTTCCAAAGAAAGCCTATCAGTTAAAATGATGAATTTTAACCTTTACAGATTCTTCCAGAGAACATTCAATTTATATTCTTCAGGCACTTTGCTACTTGTTCACCATACTGATGCAAAATTATTGTTTTTGTAATATTTATAAGATCTAGTTACAAGTTTTCAAGGACATATTTCACATTTCTTTCAAATCTAAACTTTCTAGTATGAGTTAAGATTAAAATGAAAAAAAAAAAGGTAACATATAGTACAGATATATGAATTAATACATTAATATTTAAATACAGTATTATGTTGAATACAAATCTGGTGGTCAACAGAAAATACAAAGGTCACATTATCACAGAGTACGGAAAGCTTTAAGAGATGAATACCAATGGACAAACAATTCTGCCTAGAATCTTTTTTTCATTACTCCTATGAGATCCAATAATGTCCATTTAAAATCAATAGCTTCAAACTCCCTTTATGAAACCAGCCTGGTAAAGATTGTTGGCAGTACTAAATTTAAAAAATCAAACAAATACACAGATAAACAGTTTGAATATAGGTTCAGTTTTCAGTTTTTCTTAATTTGTGTCTCAAACATTTTTTTGTAGCAATGATATCAATGATTCTTTAAGCACTCTAGGCTGCTGGTCATCATTCTTTAGAGAACAGCAGTTGTACAAATGCATATTGCAGCCCCTGACTGTTCCTGCAGTGTTGCAGAAATAGATGCTATCTTTGTTCTGCAGTGCAGAGGTGTTTTGGACTGATAGACTTGGGGTAGAAAACTGCCAGTGTGCTGAACAAGGAAATGGTGACTACTCTTGTGCTATGAAGAAATGGGATGACCTAGCATGTTTGTTTGCTTGCTGCAAGATCATTTCCTTAGAGTAAGGATCACAACTGTAAGTACTTCAGAGAATTTCATTCAGTCAGTCGGTCATTTTAAATTGTTGTTCAAAATTACATTTATATTAATTCAAGATGAGTGGGCCTTCTGGATTCCCTCCATAGGGAGTTTGGACCTTTTCTAGAGAGCATCTGACCAGGCACAAGGGTGAGAGAAAAGGAAGAGAAAGCAGTGATGCATACAGCACTTAATAATGATCCTGCAGGTCCTGAGTAGGCTAAAAGCCTTGTTAAAGGCTTTGGGGGTGACAGAAGCAAGGCAGCAACATTAATACTAACTGCAGAGGACAGTACCATTTTCTGCAGATAGGAAGCTGCCATTTTGACAGAAAAGTATAGAAGCAAAGACCTGCCTTTGAGATCATGGGGGAGATGGGCTGTGGGAAACCTGTTTATAAATTCTTTTTTTATTTTTCTATCCTTATCCTTTTTTTCTTTTTTAATGTTCTCTTTATATATATATATATACACATATATACTACATATATATGTAATGCATATATATATATATGTAACATATACGTGTAGTTGAAAGACTAAGACTATATGTAGTTGAAAACATATATATGAACAACAAAATCAGTTATTGTAGTTGAAAGACTACAATATTAATATTACAATACTACAATATTAAAGCCTGACTTTTCTGTGTTTCCATTCTCCTTCAGAGTGGTCACTCCGAGGAAAAAATCTAGACAGGTTCACCTGGCTTTGGCTGATGTGGGGTCTTGTCAACAGCTCTTGTAGATATTCCAGTACAGCTGAAATACTCAGAATGTTTGTCAGGCTTGAGTACACTGAGTAATGTCTATTTTATGAATTTTGAGTCTAATGATCAAGATACCAACCAATTTAATGCTGTCAGAAGTTCGATGTTAATATGCATGGCCTCTGGCAATAGCTTAGTTATAGTGAGGATTTTACCAGCAGAAATGTTAGTCACCTCCTAAGTGATATCAGAGATTTGCAAATGTCACTGGTACAAAACCTTTGGATGTAGACACCTAATGCAGTAGTTGTAGCCTAAGGACCAGCTCCAAATGAAAGCATATGTGTCAGCACAGGTTATTTGCTTATCCCATGAACTGACTTCATTGTGCTGAATAAGACACTTAAGAATAGAATATACAAACGCTGGAGTGCTGAATAGAGTGATTTCAAGACCAGTCAGCTACAAATGCCAAAAAATTGTGTGTAAATATCCTTCCCCTTCCAATTCTAAGATGCAGTTAGCTGCCTGGATGAGGCTGCCTTTCACACAGTAGCATGGTTAGTGGTTAGGGCAATTGCCACAGAAGCTGGAGACTTGGAATTAAACCTATTTTTCCTATTTCAGAATATACTGCACTCAGTAGGAAGAAGCCGTATTTGTATTCTGGTCTGTATTCTTGCCATCACCACATGTTTTTTTATCTAATGGCAGTTTAATGTAAAATAGGTAGAGAATTGCGTGCTCAGTTCCCCCTGCTATTGAGTACTTCAAGCACTGTTCTGTATTGTTCTGCAGCTGTTGTATATGAATGCAGAGTTCCTGCTCGGCACCCACCTTTTGAATTCACTCCAAGTTTTTCTGAAGCAAAAGTTTGATTTAAGTATGTGCTCATTTTTTTTTCCCATAAAGTTGGTCTATATTAAGTTTGAGAATCTGATGTAGAATGAACAGCAGTTGATTTGACTATCAATCACTTAAATACAATATATATATTTTTTTTTTTCTACATTTCATTATTGTGCAGAGGAAAAAAATATCTGACAAGGACAAAAATGCAGAGATCCATTTTAAACTTGATGTAGGAAACATCCTATAACTGCAAGTAGATAGCCTGTGACTTATTCATCCACATTAGGAATGAACTAGCAAATAAAATAAAAATTATCCTTCAGAATTAAAAAGTGTTGCAGTTTGACAGAACGGATGAAACTCTAAGACAGTAAAATTGAATGTAGTGATTTTCTACTGCATTTACCTCAGGCAATAGCAGAGTGATATTTAAACAAGCTAGTAATTATATGAAAGGTGTCAAATAAAAAACATTCACAACTTAAATTTATATAAGACACTGAAAAGAAAGATATGTTAGTTCTCTTAACTTATATAAGTAGCTAACACAAATCCAAAGACAACTCTTTTTTAGGATGTCATAAGAGTTGTGGGTGTAACTGTGTCATTGGTAAAAATTGAGAGTTCATAGATATAGATGTCTTGATGTCTTGTTACCTGTCAAATTCAGTACACAGTAAGTGACTTTATCTCTAGGGAGATTTTTCACCCTATGATTTTCTCAGTCTTTGTAATTAGTGCAGGGACGGCTGAAGAATACCTTTTAATCCCTTATATGGTCTACATGAAAGATGGGTGAAGAAAGCTGATCCTGGGGTGGGGTGGGGGGTGTTGGCATATAGGTGCTTTTGGAAGGGTCTTAGGCCTGTTCTAAGTGCCTTCACAAAGGAATTAAAGACACATGGAAAACTTTGCAAAATAGATTTGACTGAACAGGAACTTTAAAAACTTCTGGGATTAGCCAGTATTAGAGTAACACTCTAAATTTGGCATTAAGGTTCTTACAGGGGTAAATTAGGTAACAATGAATAACCTTAATTCTTTTGTGTCTCTGGGTACATCAACATTAGGACTGTACTTTGTATTAAGAGCATTCACTTGAAGTGAAACTTCTGATCATCTTCCAAAAGCCATATGTTTTGGTTCACACTGTGGAGTACGCTAGGAACATGTAACTTGGATTCCTTGCAGATGGCATTACACTGGGAAATGTGCCATAGGAACATGGCACACTCCCTGCAATTCAGCTACTAATGGGCATTCAGTCCACAGGAGAAGACTGCAGCTTGTCAAAAGCACCCCATTTTATATGCTAATACTTCAGTGGATAGATCTCTGGAATTAATAGTTTAACTCTACAGGTTAACCTGTATTGCACTACTCTGGTTCCTAATGTAGACATAGACTATAATCATTAAGTCTTCAATTAAATTATCCTCAAGTTATTAGATTTTTGTTCATATTTTGCTCAATGTTGGGCTGCTACTGGTTTTGGATATTTTCTTCCCCCCCCCCCCCCCAAAAAAAAAAAAAGAAAAGAGCTAGCTTTTTGTTTTATGTTTTTTATTTCCTAAATTAGTGGAAAACACAACTGAATAGCTCAGGGACATCCTGGCAGTGACATATCAGAGCTGCCACCTGATTGTACATATGAAAGTTTTTTTGTTGTTTGGTTTTGTGTTTTTTTTTTTGTGTTGTTGTTGTTTTTTTTTGTGTTTTTTTTTTTTTTTCTTTCCACAAGACAACATCTACTGTGATTTGTATTATTATCTGAAGACATCTGAAAATACTTTTGTGATTAAAAACAGCAAGGGCTCATTGCTTAGAGAAAAGGTTTTGAGTTGAAAGGCGAAAAAAAATATATATAAAAATTAAGATTTAAGATCCAGGAACATCACAGACGAGAATTTTTCAATATTCCATTAATGACCTTGTTGTAAATGTCATGAACTGTAGAACACTGTGAGGGGTCACTGGTACAATGAAGATCATAATATCAGAAAAAATGGATTACATAGGTGACTGCAATATAGAAGAATAAAACATATTTGCGTTGAGTACAGTATCATTTTCTTGGAGAGTAATAAGCTGGGAGCTAGATCAGATAGGAGTGGGGAAAAAAAAAAAAAAAAAAAAAAAGTAAGAACTAGCTATAATAGTCTATCAGGGAATGACACTTCCTCATGCAGCTTCTCCTTTAAAAGGCAATTACAAACCTGGGACGTATCAAGCAAAATGTAGAAACAGAGAAACAATGATGTCTTCATATAAGGAACTAAAAGTAAGACTAAAATTTTAGTTTGTATCGAAATCTTCCAAACTGCTAAGAGTATTCCTCTATTCAAAGAAATGTACTTTTCGTAAGATACCTTTTTCTGAGAATCAGATGTTACGGACTCTTGGGAGACCTGTCAGAAAAAGATTTTTGGATCTGGTTCATTTCTTTCCCTTTAACTCTAAGTCTTTTGCCAGTATTAGATAGTGTCACCTCCAAAGCTCCTGCTGATACAGAAAATACAGGAATTTTTTCTGAGTGAAACTAGATGTGTAGAAGGAGGTAATGCCTTACCATAGATTAACTCAGAAGCAATAAGGTCAAAGGCACACATGCAAATCCTTCTACAATGTTGAACTGTAAATATTCGCATGCAAATTTAAATTAACTTGAAGACAAATCAATGAGTTTTATTTACTTAAATTATTCATTTATGTCATCTGAGACAAAAGGTATTTGGAGGGATTGTGGAGATGAAGGTGTTAAATTGCAACTTTTAGGACCATATACTCCCCATCATTGGGATAGCGAAAACTTCTGAATTCTACTCCTTTTGACAAAGTATAATTTCCCATGGAAAATACCAAAGGCTTTCCTCCATCAGGGTAAGAGAACTAAGATAAACAAATGATTGTTGAAGACAAATAAAAAACACAGATTTGTGTCGCTGCCATGGGGATTACAGGAGAACCAATTGAAGAAATTATCCTCCTTTGCTTTCAGTTTATAGCCCAAATATTTTAAAACTGTAATAATAAACAAGCAAACAAACAGATATATGTTGATTACATGTAGGATACATCAACCAAAAATAAGCATAAATAGTGGTTAGGTCCTACATCACTGTTTGCTTATCCCTTTCTCAGCCCTTGCAACAGGAGAAAAAAGAAACAAACAAACAAACAAAAAAAAAAACTGCATGGAATTATGAGTAAACAAAAGACACAGAGTCAAAAATACTTGATGTGAGAATTAATTATCGAATTAGAGTTCCCGTTTTTCATTTGTAAACAAAAGACTTGGAGTCGAAAAGAGCTAGAGTGGGAATTTCAGCAATGAAGATTCATGTGGTAAAAATGACATCTGCCACCTACAAGGCCTTGTCAGCCTTACTGCATTTACAATACAGCATAATTCAGAGTTCTGTAATAACATTTTTTTTTTTCCAACAGGTCTCCAATCTGTCTAGCATCTAGCCAGTATCAAGGGGTTAGGAGCTACTGTGATGCATGAGATGAGTCATCTGCTGCTGAGATCTTGGAAGCAAGACTAATCATTAACACACATATTGTTGGCAGTCTAAACTGTTCCCATATCACAACCCAGAGTTATAGGAGACAGGGACTCTCACCTTGCCTAGCAGAAACGTCACTGCTCTCTGCATTCTCACCACGGCATTGCTCACACAGTGGAATAAATTGTACTTGCTTGGCAAAACAAAGCTTTTAGTTAGGCCAGCAAGAAGTTTCAGAGTCTCAGAGAACTCAGAGAAATACTTTTTTAGATACTTTTGTTAGTAGTATTTTATTATTTTTTTTTAGACATGGGGACTTTTCCTTTCATGAACAGGTCTTCCTCATATTCCCTGATTTTGGCCAACAAGGTTCACAAAGGGAATGTGCTTCAAAGAGCTATGAGTGGACAAGTACTAAAATTCTGCGTATTCCCACTGCAGTGGCTGTTATCCCTAGTAGAAATTAGGCAGATGCCTGCCCAATATTATTATTAGATTTTATGTTTCACACAAATGATAAATCATTGCTATAAATGTTGGAAATAATTTCTACCGGTAACATTGAGAATACATGATGTATTGCTCCAAGATGTATTCCATTTACATCTCTTTCCATCCCTTTTCCTTTGATCTCTTTTCTTTTTCACGATTTTTGTAGGCCCTGTTTTGCTCTTCTTTCCAGAATTAAAACTTCATGTGGTGGTCCAGAGGAGGTCAGATTAAACTTGTATTATGAATACTTTGAAGAGACATTTTCAATGCAAGCAAGTAAACAATTTCCATTTTTGAAATAATAGGAATTCATATCTGCCAACATTACATTCTGTCAAACATTGAATAGAGTTAAAAAAAATAATAAAAGAAACATTTAGTTTGGTCCTAAAAAAAAAAGTATATGTATCTTTAAGACATTACACATTTTATTTTATTTTGTTTTAATTTTTTCTAATACATTTTTTCCTAATCATTAATGTAATATTGTTTTTGGAAGTTACTAATTACACTACTCTGATAACCACACGGGACCTTAATTAAAGATTGTAATACACTGCAAAATGTACATGTGTATAATGAAAAGGCAATTAAAATATGTTTTTAGATAACTAGGTTTTATTGCTTAGACTAAACCAAATAGATACATTTTCTTAAAAAAAAAAAAAAAAAAAAAAAAAGTCATGATATTTCTCTATGTTGCAGTTGTTCTCTGCTATCCAGCAGTGAAAACAATATTATTATCAGTTCTTCATGTTCTTAGAGTTGGCAGTGATATTAGTTTGCATGAAGAATATAGCCATGCCAAAACACAGTATCACTTTAGAGGAGAGGCTGCCAAAGCCTCTGGTGAGACTTGCCAAAAAAACAGTCACAGTAGGGTATCTTTAGGAGCTCTCTATCCCTGTGCGTATAGGTCTTGCTCTTAAGGATAATCACCTGCCACTGAATGGAGCTATTCACTGAGGCCAAGGGAGTGACTTAAATACAGTCTCAAGCCTTTAAAAGCTGCAAAGGTGCCAATGCTCTCACTTTATCAGGAGTCTCCTGACACTTGGTTAACTTGGGCTCAGTGCCACATTAACACTACCACCCAGCCTTGGAACTGAAGTTGCTTTGTAGCTGGCCAGCTGGAGTTTGGGATAGGTTGACACATGAATCTTTATATCTGCATCTACAGCCTTATTCTCAGTTTTCAAATGTATCTAAAAATGGAATGGAATGAAAAGAGAAAGGAAAGGAAAGGAAAGGAAAGGAAAGGAAAGGAAAGGAAAGGAAAGGAAAGGAAAGGAAAGGAAAGGAAAGGAAAGGAAAGGAAAGGAAAGGAAAGGAAAGGAAAGGAAAGGAAAGGAAAGGAAAGGAAAGGAAAGGAAAGGAAAGGAAAGGAAAGGAAAGGAAAGGAAAGGAAAGGAAAGGAAAGGAAAGGAAAGGAAAGGAAAGGAAAGGAAAAGAAAATCTTACTGGAAATCTATGTCCCACTCTTTTTATCATCCCTCTTCTACATTTTACGTGAGACAAGGTTAACTGAGCCTAGGAAATGAATATGGTATGGTGAACTCATATATATGTCACTCAGCTGAGAGCAAGTAGCTAGTTTCCATGAAAAAAATCTTGCTCTGATGTGAAAGAATTCAGATGAAAAGAGTGAGATGCTTATTTTGAGAGCCTACACACCTTGGAGGAATAAGCACCAAAGGGAATGAGTTTGAAAAGTGGTGATAAATTCCACTCCCTGTCTAGGCTGGCAGTTAAACCATTCATCCAGTACGCAGATCTTCAAATCTTGAGGCAATTGATGCTTCCTTCTCCCCCATACAGCAGTGCCTCTCTGACCTCCTAAGAGAGGAGCAGGATTTTGGTGACAAGAGTTACTGATAAATTTTTGCCTTTGCTCTTGAAATTAAGTCATTGTATACAGAAGAGTCAAGTGACTACAAAAAAAAAAAAAAAAAGTTCTCCAACAGTCCTTTGAGTGGGAGAGAAATGGAATTCTAGTTCTTTCTCAGAATAGATATGTATTTCTTATGCCATTCGGTTACAAAGACAATGGGATAGGAATATTTCAATAGGAATAAACACCTGGAGAAAAAAAAAAAAAAAAAAAAAAAAAAAAAAGAAAAAGATTTCCATATTTCCTACTAAATTTGGTAACAATTCAGAGAGAGCCACTTAAAAGTCTAAGTAAGTGACAAGAGTCACTTACTCCCGCTTCACATCAGTGCCACCTCAGCAGGCGGGTGGAACATGTCCTTTTCTGTGGCTGTCATTAAGGCTGTGGACAGTGTTAGCCCAGGGCTGGAAATGGACCTCCAACTTTTATGGAAAAAAAAAAAAAAAGAAAAAAAAAGAAAAAAAAAAAAAGTATTCTGTGTATTAAGCAGATATGAAAAAAAGTCATTCCCTTTTGCTGTTTTCACCACAGCAATATTTTCAGACTTTTCTGGAAAAGTAGCTAGCTCATTGACTTACTATCCTCTGATTAAACCAGAATCACATCAGAACTTATCTGGGCAATGTCTTTAGCAGCCAGCTCTAAACAAGCATAGCTACTTTCAGCAATAGCAAACTTTAAGCCATAGAGGAAGGCTAAAATTTTATAGAGAGACCTAAAATTTATACATTTAGTTTTTTTGAGGATTAGGCAGTGCTGAAAAGCGATGACCTAGATAATGGTCTGGGCTGTAGGCAAGTTTGGGCTTCTAAATACAAATTAGATTGACCTTAAGTGATCTCTAAATTCTCTTAGTTTCATGTTAGGCCTAAATCTTAGCCCGTAAGCTCTTTCTTGGATCTAGTTTCCAATGTTAGGCCCTCAAAAAAGACTTCTTTGTTTCTTTGAGTTTTGAACAGATTTTTTATTATTATTATTATTTTTATGTTTTTTTTCAAAGAAAGTGTTTCTGTATGGAAAACATTTGTGATGATTTATATATTTCTGTAGTAATCCCCTAATTCATTAGAAGCAGCATCTCTGTTCAGAGGATTACTATGTATATGTATGTGCATAAATCTAAGGAAGTTAACTTTTAAAAGGGACAGACACTTTGGTTTTTAGAAGCATTTTTATTTGTAATGTTGTTTCCAGCTGTGATAAATAAAGGTCTGAATTGCAGTGGGAAATGGAGAAATCGAGACCCTGATCTTGTGCTGAATTCCAAGTGTGTAAGAGGTTTGCCAACACATAGTTCATTGAGGATCAGGGCCCTAAAACCTGAACTTCCAAGGGCTGACTTTTTTATTCTGCAGTGTTCAAATGGATTGCTTAAAAAACCTATAAATGCTTCATCTAGACAGCAGGGCACCATTTCAGGAACTGATTGCCCATTATAGTACTGACAATAAAATAGGAAAATACCCCAAGGGAGAAGGAGCAGGGCCTTATGACTCTCCCATTGAACTCAATGTGAAACTTATAATTTCCTGCCCCCACTTTGCAGGATGCATCAGTTTCCAGTGGTCGTTGCATTATGCTCATAAGCCTCTTTCAAAGAAATCTGAAATGAGGGGGTTTATTACAGTAGAAAACCAGACAAAATCATTGCAGAAATATGAGTCCCACTACAATAAAGATTTCTTTGATATACACAATATATATATATTTTCCTTCATATTGGCCCAGAATTAATCAGCTAGAAATAATACTCATTTGATTTACATGTTCTGTGCTAAATTGTGAAAATGTTCTTGCCATACATAGAAGTGAACATATCTGTTTAAGAGATCTAAAATTTTGTTTCTTTCAAAGATCTTTTAAAATGATCTCTGAAACAATACTGAGGCAGAACATAGCACACTCCTGTACAGATTCACACACTCTCTGTCATCAGAGACAAGAAACTGATATACACCCTCCTCCTCCCCACACTGAATCTCCTCCGTGAAACTTCCAGCCGTCTGCGGTTGCAGAGAGCACCTGTCTGGATAATGTGAAGGGATAAGGGAGTATGTTAAACAAGGGCAGAGGGAATTGGGGAGGGATGCAGGAGACACAGAGCTAATTGAAGCAAAGCATTTTATTAATCTAGAGTGCTGTCTCCAGGCATGCCTGAAATCTAAATAATGATACTGAACTTCAAAGGCTTTATTCTCTATTCCTTGTGCACTCACTACTCCAATTTAAGTCAATGGAACCTCCAAGTGTATAAAAAGCAGAATCATACTGTAAGCTGTAAAAATCAGTTAACAATAAAATCTTATACTGTTTACAAGAAAACAAACAAACAAACAAACAAAAACCTTTATCTGGTCAATTCTTTTCCGTCTATTGGTAGTATGGGTGGCCTGAATGTCAAAGTGTGAAATTCTGACCCTCTGGAGAGCCATATATAAGCGTAGATTTCCTTTGAGACTTTATTGTTTTCCAAACAATTTGTTCTGCTGATGTGTTCTGCTGCTATTGGACACTGTGCATACATGGCATATCAAGTATTGTATAGAATCTGGCTACACAGTTGTGTAGCTTCTCAGGTGTGCTTGGGGATTTGGCTTGTGCATTTTAAAACTCTTCTGTTGCATCTGTGCATCTTGAATTATGTTAGTTTAATTATGTGAAAATTAATTACTCAATGGTTTCATAGTGTTTTGAACTGTAAGGTATTCTGAACATGAGTGTTATTAAATATAATATACACTATTTTTATTTCATGTTTATTTTTCAAAATTCAAAGAACCAGTTTTCTTCTTCCTTAAGGGATTTCACTTATGCAAAGGCACATGACCCAGGTCTCCATCTGCCTCTTCAAGGTGTGCTCTTAAGGATGTCATTTGCTGAGACAGGGGGCACAGCATGAGATGCTGCTGCACAAAAAGCCCAGTTATTGTTACCTTCAGAACCCAAGATCCCAGCAATTTCTCATTTCTGCTATTTCCTTCAGCAACAACATCGAAATGGACATCCTAGCACTTAGCTCTCTCTGAACTGTGGAGAAAATGTTCTTATTCACCTTCACATACAATTCCATGTGTTAGGTAGGATATAGTCACTGAATATGCTATGGGAGAGACTAAAGTATAAAGTGGCTAAGTGTCCTTTTCAATTGCATTTAAATATTAAAATTTACATGGAATTTTCTAGGTAGATTAGAATCTTAAAATTTTCCTGGCAGATCGTTTTCTAAACCTTTCCTTTGGCTTAAAACATTAATAATAATTGGCTGGCTGATATTTTTTTAATGAGAAAAGTATTTCATGGAGATTGGGAGTTCATCCAAATCAATAGAATTTGTAAGAAAACGTCTATTTTAATTAAATTGACTAGATTCCATGATCACAGCATCCAGCAGGAAAAAGTTAGTCTCAAGCTTTATTTGCTTTGTTTTACAAGTAAACCAAACTAAAAGAATTGTTTTCTGTTTGAAATAATGCACTGGGCAAATGTGCATGGCAAGGTTTCAGTAGCAGGGAAGTTGCAGGTGTGTCCTCTGTGAGAAGAGACCACAGGCTGCCCCAAAGCTGGACAGAAACTGTTTCAGCCAGCTCTGACTGACCCACCACAGGACACAGCTGAGCCTAGCAGTAACTCTGGTGACACCTCTGTAACAATATACTTAAGAAAGAATAATGAAAGAAATAAAAATGCTGCATGGGAGCTGGGAGAGAGAGAGGAATAAGCAAATGTGAGAGAACCATCCCTGCAGACCCCAAGGTCAGTACAAAAGGAGGGCAGGAGATGCTCCAGGCAGGAGAGCAGAAGTTCCCCTGCAGCCTGTGGAGAGGTCCCTGGTGGAGCAGGCTGTCCCCCTGCAACCAATGGTCCCACATGGAGCAGATCTCCATGCTGCAGCCCATGGAGGAGCAGGTGGATGTGGCCTGGAGGAGGCCAAGACCCATGGAGAGCCCCTGCAGGAGCAGGCTCCTGGCAGGAACTGTGGCCCATGAAAGGAATTTTATTTTGGGGAAGAGTGTGAGGAGGGAGGAACAGCAGAGATGAAATGCTATGAACTGACCACAGTTCCACTCCCCATCCACCTACACTGCTTGGGGGATGAGGTAGACTCAGGAGTGAAGCTGAGCCTGGGAAGATGGGAGGGTGGGGTGAAGGTGCTTTTAGTTTTATTTTTGTTTCTCTCTATCCTATCCTATATTTAATTGGCAGAATATTAAACTAATTATCCACAAGTCAAATTTGTTTTGCCCAAGATGTTCGTTTGTGAGTGATCTCTCTGTAATTCATTCATTCCATGAGTTATTTGTCGTGTTTTCTCCCCTTGTTCTGCTGAGGAGGTGCAATGAGATTGTGGCTTGGAGGGCACCTGGCAGCTACCCAAAGTTAACACACCACAATGAAGCTTAGCATTTTTGTCTCAGGTATTCATATAGGGATTTGTATTGTGAAATTTTCCAGAGAAATTTTAATGAGTGCTAATCAAACATGAATTTTCTTCTTTACTTAAAGAAAAAATAAAAATAAAAAAGTTGCCACAGAAGATAAAAGCTAAATTAGCTCTTTTTCTGAATGTCTTCTCTTCAGTGTTCTATAACTAGCTTGTTAAACAATTACACATGCCATTGCACTTGGGGGGGGAAGAGGGGGGAAGCTTAACTGACTAGTTTCAGTCCTCTGTTGACTCCTTCAAGTTAGAGGGAAGAGAATCATGTCTCTTATCTTCTAATTTCAATAAACTTTCTATATGCCATTTCAAATACTGTTTATTTGTTTGTTTGTTTTTAAGTCTTTTTCCTTTGCTCGCTGTCTTCAGAGATAAAAGAGCAGTTATTATTCCAATAGTTTGACTCTCCTTAGTGTAAAGCACACTAGAAACGTATTGGAAACTACTTCTTTATCAAATGCTCCTCTCTCCAAATGATTTCTCAGGGGAGAAAAGAGAATTACAAAGAAGCTGCTGATGTTAAGTTTCTGAAATATTTCTGTAAGCAAAACATCTAAGAATATTACAGCAGTATTTATTAGCTTGAAAGGGAATGTGGAAGGGAAAGACCACAACAAGGCCCCAAATCGGATATATTATTTTAGTAATGCAGTTCACATTAGTATGGCCAACGCTTTTCACGGACAACCTGACCACCATCTGAAAATAAGAGTGAATATAAAACAATTTGCATTCACATAGGTAGGGGTGATGTTCTTCAAGCACAACATGATCCACTATCCATAATAAATCCTACTAATAAATACAAAACAATTTGCACAAATAGTCACAGTTGGACTGGATGATCTTAGAAGCCTTTTCCAACTTAAATGATTCTTATTCCATTATTCTATTCTATAATTCCATGAAGTTAGTGAGTGCATTTGAGTGGATGAATTCAGACATATCATAGAACATCCCAAGTTGGAAGGGACCCACAAGGATCATGCAGTCCAATTACTGGCTCCATACAGGATACCAAAAATCAGACCATGTGTATGAGAGTGTTGTCCAAATGCTTCTTGAACTCCAGCAGGCTCAGTGCATTGACCACTGCCCTGGGGAGCCTGTCCCAGTGCCTGACCACACTCTAGGTGCAGAAGCTTTCTCTAACACCCAGCCTGACCCACCCCTGTCCCAGCTCCATGCCATTCCCTCGGGTCCTGTCGCTGTCCCCAGAGAGCAGAGTTCAGCGCCTGCCCCTCCGCTCCCCTCGTGAGGGAATATGCTTAAGTCTTTTCTCCAATTTAAGCTTATTTAAGCTTAATTATTTAAGAAATTTAAGCTTGAAAAAGGCATTTTCATTTTTTCTAAACGTAATTCCAGCACCACTAATGGACACAATGTTCATCAGGTGGAAGGAAGATGGGAAGGAGAAGGGGAATGATCATTGTGGGATAATCTACACAGAGACAGAAGGAATACCAGCAGGGGTGAGATGGAGTTAATGCCACACAGAGAAGCAGCCAGTGTGTCCAAAACATCTTGGCAATACTGATGTGTTTCCAGGCTATGGGAGATTATAATACAGAGAGAAGTTCCTATGAGACTAAACTGGGGAACGTGTGCTGGGAAAGAGACTCCATCTGGGAAAAGTTGCTTGTGGTAGGAGAAATGCAAGAGCAGAAATTATTGAACTGAAGAGATACCATTAAGGTCAGCAGTGGGTTTTCTTTTTTTTTTTTTTTTTTTTTTGAGACAGTGCTGTTCTGGTGTGACAGAGGGTCACAAAGCAACTTGCAAGGCTGCTGAGATACAGTGTTGGGGGTAAAGTGGTGTGAGATTTGTTGCCAGGCTGGCAAATTCTTGTGACATCTTTCAGGGCCAGTGGGAATTTGAAATGTATTCAATGCTATTATTGGGCTGAACGATAACATTGAAAAAAGAAAAAAAAAAAAAAAAAAAAGCATATAGCACTGTTCCATTCCATTGAAATTTATCTGGCTTTGCTAATGTTTGCTTAATGTGTACTAGTGCAGTGGATGCATTGTAGAGAAACCATTACTTCAATTATGAGACATAATAGAAAGTCTCTAAAAGATTTTTTAATGATATTTTTATGTTAGTATCTAGATATATAAAGAAATAATGCTTTTACAGTTACTTTTTGCACATCAGACTAAATTACAATAAGAAAATAACTAATTAAAGCAGGCAGTTGGTCTGTTGATTTTGTCATGAATTTTTCTATTAATCCTCCTTCCTTCACAGGTTTCCAGTCAGAAACAATGTTCAGTGTGGAGAGAGCAAGAGCCAGAAAAACAGAAACTAGATAGAAAAAAGGAGCCACGGTGAAGGGGGGGGGGAGAGGGGGGGGGGGGAAGAGTGTTGTAATTGTTTTCAGTGGTATCCTTTAGTCCACACTCACAATTCTTTACATCCCTGCAAAGCTGCTTCTCAGTTTTTTTTGGGTAGATGGAGAAGTTTATGCTCTGGCTGTCCAGTATGAAACATACTGACACTGAGGTCAGGGCTGAACATGTTTGTGATTGTAGTTGTGATCCCGAAGCAGGATCAGACAAGAGAAAAAATGACAGTGTAACCCAGTACTTGGGGTGCTATAGACAATATTTGCAACTTCTCAAATCAGGCACCTGAAACAGCGGGATCTGTTTTTTCCTTTTTCCTTTTTTTTTTTTTTTTTTTTTTTTTTCCCTTCCCACAAAGAGTTAACAAAGTATATTACAAAAAGAAAACTTGAAACCCAGGGGCACCCATGAGCCATTGTAATGTCTTAGTCAGCTTTTTGAGCAAACCACCAGTTTCCCCAGATTTGTTAGATTTCGTTGCTGTAGAATCTACACGCTGTTATAGATGGAATAACATGTTACTTAATCTTTTCACAGGACATTGGCAGCTCTTCTTGGAATATACAACTGTAATACCTTGATCTTTTCGGAGGCAAATAAAATTGAATAGGCTAACTAGTACTTAAGTAGCAAATAATTAAGATCAGTCATGATAGCGGAACATGAGAATTTGTGATGTTTGAAGTTCTACACATAAACACTGTGCAGTGTCAAACACTGTCACTACACAGAAACAACTTCTATGACAAATTATTGCATAAAGAATAGTGTTTCAACTATTTTTGTGATACAGAATGTAAAGAACTGCCATTAAATCATTAAGTTTTCACCTTCCTTAAATGTATTACTTAGACAATGTCTTACTTAGAGCTGCTGCAAAAAAGCATTCTAGGTAATAACATTTTTCCTGTTTTTACAAGGAATTCTTAATTTAAAATAGGTATTGATTATAACTAGTGTTGTACTAATACAAGCCTACTAAAAATATGAGATTCAGTATCTTCTTTGTTAAGATTTGTCACATCAATGCTAATTATTTGATTATTTTCCTTGTACATTTTAGCCTTTTTATTTTTCCTTACTGTATTGGGTTTACATGGCAACATTTTGGTAGTGGGGGACTGCAGGGGTGGCCTCTTTGACCAGAATCCAGAAGCTGCCTCATGTAAGGTCACAGCCAGCCCCAGCATGCTCCAAATGGACCTGCCACTGGCCAACCAGTGAGAGACACTGATTGGGCCTCCAGAAGAGCCTATTTAAGAACGGGAAAAAGTATTGCGCTACAGCAGCTGGAAGAGTGATGAGTGAGAACCACCCCTGCAGGCCCCAAGGTCAGTGCAGAAGGAGAGCAGGAGGTACTAAGGCACCAGAGCAAAAGTTCCACTGCGGCCTGTGGAGAGGCCCTGGTGGAGCAGGCTGTCCCCCTGCAGCCCATGGGTCCCACATGGAGCAGATCTCCACGCTGCAGCCCCCCCATGGGTGGAGGAGCCCCCGGTGGAGCAGGTGGATGTGGCCTGGAGGAGGCTGCGGCCCATGGAGAGCCCCGAGAGGAGCAGGCCCCAGGCCAGAGCTGCAGCCCATGGAGAGGAGCCCACGCAGGAGCAGGGGGTCTGGGGGGAGCTGCCACCCATGGGGGACCTGTGCTGGAGCAGTTTGCTCCTTGGGGATGGACCCTGTGGTATGGAGCCACGTGGGAGCAGTTCTTGAAGAGCTGCTTCCTGTGGGAAGCTCCCGCAGGGTCAGTTCAGGAAAGACAGCATCCCGTGGGAGGGACCCCACATGGAGCAGAGGCAGAGAGTGACCGTGAAGGAATGGTGAAGATGAAGTGTTAGGGACTGACCGCAGCCCCCATTCCCCCATTCCCCTGCGCCGTTTGGGGGGAGGAGGTAAAAGAGGGTGGATGGGGGGAAGATTTTAGTTTGTTTTCTGTGTTTCTTACTTCTCTAGCTTGTTAGCAATAGGTAATAAACTTCTTTTATTTCCCGTACACTGTCTGTTTTGCCTATGACAATACTTGCTGAGTGATCTCCCTGTCCTTATCCCAACCCTTGAGCCCTTTCTATCATATTTTCTTCCCCTTTCCCTTTGAGGAGGGGGAATGAGAGAGTGTTTGTGGTGGAGCTCTGCTACCCCTCTGGGTAAAACCACCACGCTTATAAAACCCCAAACTTACTGATGATTGTGGTTTTAAAAAGATGAACAGAGGTTTATCATTTCACCATGTATATCATCTCTGTGCATAGGAATTTATCCCCAGATGATTTTGTAAATGAACCTGTATGACTGTTAGATAATTCCAAACAACTGTTTGCCATGCATTTCTGTTAAGTGTTGAACTACCTAATCCAGTTAGTTTTCTGAATGATTACCTTTTTTTTTTCATATAATGAAGTCTTCCCTATATCCACCAGTTTGAATTAATTTACTACTTTTTTTTTTGTCCTTGTTTTGTGTCATCTTTTCATGTTTACTGATTATTTTTTTCAGATTTTACCCTTGCCCGATTTGCCTTAATCTTACCATTCCTCATCAGAAAAGACAAGATTTTTGCACAAACATGGCAGTGTTTATGTCTGCTTTTAAATGTTTAATGTTTCTATTTGTTGTGTCTTACGTAGTTGCAGATGGAAGATAATCTCTGTTAAACTTCCCATTTTCAATTTTCTCAACTCTCCAAAACATGGTCGAGTGTAATTATTCAAGAATAATGGTTGTTAAATGACCATATCTGGATATGCCATGTTGTGTACCAAATTCTGTGTACTACTTTACACATTCAAGCTTCTATTCCAAATGAAGTCACTTTGCAAAAACACTTGGCATTACTGGCAAATTATAATATACTCTAGATGTTCTTTTACATATTTTCCAATAAAACATAAGTTCAAACTGACCTTGAAAATGACTGCATACCGAGAGATCAATTACCGTGAATTTTATATTTTGGAGTTATTATGTGTTGTATGATAGAGGTTTTGCCTGCAGTCCAGTTCATATAAAACAATCTGATTCCTATGGCCACACAACTATGTACTTCCAATTATAATCCTTGTAAATAATCCAGTGCCTGAAATTACTGTAGCGGAAAACTACCTAAATAAAATAGTAAATGATGAGTCTTTTAACTTACTTTTACATCAGTATTAAGCAGATACTGAGATATTTGTGTAGGCTTCTTTTATTGTTAGTAGAGAGAAATGGGCACTTAGTCTGTGATTCATATCTTCCTAAAGTAGAATTCTATAGCTGGTCACATAAATTCCATCTTTTACTGACTATTGATCTCCATTGGATATAAAAAATAAATTCAAAAAGAATGGTTAATATGCATATGTCTTGCAGACCTCCAGAGTTAGGTGAGATATCTCCTGATCAGATACTTAAGTGCTGTTGGTATAAATACTATGTTACTGAATTTTCATTGCATTTTTTTCAGCTATTGCAATACTTTTATTCTGTGTAAAATGTGTATCTATTATACTGTCTGCTTGATAAGGCTACATGGCACAACCATTTGGTGATTCCACTAAAATGGTCATTTTTATATCTCAATGTTATTAGTTGGGAAACTTTTCATGGTTTGCAGTATTTTGGTTAGGACACACTATGAAAAGTAACATTTTTTTCAACATCAAATATTTTTGGCAATTCAGTGAATACTAAGAAAATATTAATTTCATACAAAAGTAAATCACTTCTTGAAAGATGGATGCAATAAAGCTGCAAGCAAAAAAAAAAAAAAAAAAAAAAAGAAAGAAACATGATAAGAGAAAATTAGTAGAAAAAAATATATTTCAGATATAATTTCTTTCCAGTAGAAATTACAACATTATGAGATCTGTTTATTAATTGTCATCTAGAAAAAAAAAAATCAAACTCAATTTGAAAGCATCAAAACAAAAGAAAAATATGATTTTTTCTGAAGTTGCTTGGCATATCACAATATATTTACTTTCTCAGTAGCCTGCTGTCATCACTTCCTTTTTTTAAGATTTTTTTTTCTTGGAATCACACTATTTTTTGTTTGTTTTATAGCTCTCTTTTTCCTTGTTTCCCAGCTTCTCTAAGTTTCACTGAGTTGTAGAATCAGAGTGAACAAAAAGAATTGCCCTGTTCTGTCTCAGGACAGCGTATGCAGCTGGCATTACAAATGTCAAAGTGTAGCTTGGAAAAAAATATGTTTCTGTTTCCTTTATAAATACCAAGTAAGCTCACCGGTGGAACTAAAATCTTTAAAAGGAAAGTGGAATTTTTAACCAACCTTTTTCAATTCCAATGGACTTTTCAGTGCTTTTCTGTTATATTTGTGCCAGTAGCTTAAGCCATAAATCTTGACAGCTGCTATTTAAAAGCAAAGCCTTCAATAGGAAATTATTGTAAAATTATGTAAAAGAAGAAAGTGACAATAACTCTACAAAAATAACAAAATTTTAACTAAAGACTGTTTTCTCAAATGTCCTTTTTCTTTACCAGACTTCCAAATTTCCAAGTGGAAAAAAAATTAGGCCTTAGGTGTCTGTTTGTCATTGGTCAATTTTATTGTGGGTATTTAATTATAAATACTTTTCTATTGCCAAGAAAGGTTCTAATGATCATATTTTTTGTTTGGAAAGGAAAAAAAGATAAGATTTTTTAAGCATGTATTTCAATGCTGCTTGCTAGTTATTAATGAAGTACAGTTAGGAAATATCTTGTAAATGTGTACTTAAAGTAGATGAAATGAAACGTGAAATACATATATTAATGAGAGAGAAGGGTTTTTACCTTTCCGTTGTTGCAGTGCTTTGTGTCAGCAGACTGCTCTGTTTTCCAACAAAGTAAAGCAACTGGTAAACATGTCAACAGAAAACAGTAACTTCAATTACACTTCTAAAACAATACCAATGTTTTCTATTATTTTGGACTCAGTAAATCTTTTTTTTTGTTTTGTTTTTTAATTTATTTATTGTTGTTGTTACAATTTTGTGACTGATCAGAGAAGAATTTAGCAAAAGTATTAGTCCATATGTAATCTCAGTTAATTTAACGTTAAACAAGTTAGTAATTTTATGGGAATTTTGCATTGACACCAAAAGCAATGTTGTCTCAAAATACAGGATTATACATACTGTACTGTATTGGTATGTACTCCAAAATTATGAAGAAATCACGGTGATTTATTCAAAATTTAATTGTATTTTGATTTTGTCTTTTGTTTTATATATTATCTTTTGCTATTATAATATCTCTTCAGTCTTTAATTTTTAGAATGCCAAAACTAAAAAAAAAAAAATGTACATGAGCATGGAAATAACACTTGGTGAATCTATATTTATTGTTTCATACTGCAAATATTTTTATTAACAATACTGTTATAACTCAGAAATTTGCTTTTTTTATAAACTAAAATTACTTACGACCTACAGATAGAAAAAAAGGCATGGCATGTTGATGTCAAAAGAGGAGGGGAGAGGAGAGGATCCTCCATATTCTGTGAACTTTGCAGTAACAGTCATTTTTTGTTCCTTAAATGTGTGATTATGCTCAATTGTTGAACTTTTTTTGTTTGTTTGTTTTGTTTTGTTTTTTAATATACATTACAAACTTTTTGAGAATGGAACAATGGAACTGCCTTTATCCCAGTTGTAACTAAACTTAAGACAGAACATAACCTCTGGATGAATTTAGTTTTAGAAAACTTTCTGATTATAAATGCATAACATTATAAAAAGCATAACATAAAATGTCTCACATATTAAAGGAAAAAAAAAGTTTACATTTCTTACTTTTACCCTGGAGAAGGCCTTTACTTTTAGGACCTTGCCCTTACACTATCATTTACACATCACATTTTACTGAGAGTGCAAGTATTATCACCCTGTAAGGTTACTTGCATTTCCATGCCCATGTTGTATTGTCAAGTGACATTTAGCAGCATTTACTTTTTTGGCTGCCATTTCCTCATCTTGCATAATACATTTTTCTTACATTAGAAGCTGAGGCATAGGAAATTTTTAAAGTTTGAGTGCACCTGTGGGATGACAGCATGATAGACATCTGTGAAATAAATGCAGACTTATGGTGAGCAGGTTCAGCTGCAACCCCCTAAAATGGCATTTTATAATATGGCAGGCTTAAATGGTAGAGTGTTGAACAATCACAGAAAAACATTACATCATGTAAAACTGTAGTACAAGGGGGAAAAAATGACAACAGTGTGCAGAACTGCAGCTGATCCTGCTTGCCATATGGTATGTCATTCACAGTAATAACACTTACATTCCCTCAGTAAGTGCCCTTAAATATCAGGGAGTGAATAAGGCAGTACACAGATTGCAAAAGGAATTTGTAATCATATACATTGTGAACTTTGTACTTTCAGGAATCATTTTACCCTTCCGTTAACAAAATACCCTTTAAAAATACATCTTAGTACATTCCCAAGGCTCAATACTTTAAAATCCACTTGTGCAAATGGTTAAAAGCAAGCCCTCCTGAGTAAACATGAAAAACAAAACAAAACAAAACAAAAAACTGTGAACAAATAACTGCTATCATTCTCCCTTCCCCCTTCAAGATACTGTGATTTTCTCACCAATAAAGTTTTCTTACATTTATGTATTTTTTCAGTGTGTGCTGTTCTTTGTGATCCTGATGAAAAACCAGCTAGCTGGAGTTGTTTGGATGAAGAATAACTTGCTTTTTAACACAGATAAGAAAACTGCTTAATTGTTCATTATTTCTCACAATGCAAAATCTACAGAGCACTCTGCAAGTTTCATGAAGCAACTTTGAAATAAACAAAGGAAGTATTTTGTCATATCACGTCCATAATTAAATTGTGGAACTCATTGCCACAAGATGTTATAGAAGCCAAAACTGTAATTAGATTCTTAAAAGGACTGAGGATAGGCCCATTGTCTATATTGAACACAGAAGTCTGGAGCCTTCATTTCAGGAAATCCCTCAGACTCTAGCTGCTGCACGAGCATGTTAGAGAAGAGCTGTAGGTCTGTAGGCATACCTGTTCCTCATACTCACATCTACTAAAGGAAGGATGCTGGGGCAGATGAATCCAATCTGCTGTTATCCAAGTATTTACATTGGACTGAGACCAATGTAAACTGAGTGCTGTTCAGACCCAGCACCGATTTATTCAGTGATATTCTGGGTTATTCACTGGATGCTGAAATGTGGAAAAAAGAAAAAAAAAAAAGAAAAAAAAAAAAGAAAAAAAAAAATCCAGTTTACCAAGATTTTATTTTATTTTTATTTTTTTCCTGGCAAAATACAAAAGCATGCATAGTGTAAGGTAAACCCAAATCATTATGTTATTTATTCTTCTTAGTATCAGTGAGTTTTTAGATAGTTTTAGATAGTGACTTGCTCATCTCTAAAAACATTCCCCCCCAACAGGGGACAAATTTATGTCCCTTATTTATTCCAGTTTTGATATTGTTTACTGATTCTAATATCTTCTTGTTCATGTTCATTTGTGTGCTGGAACCACCTGTGTTCTTTGGAATCATGACCAGATGACTGGAAGGTAAATATATATATATTTTCACTATTTGTACTTTCTCAGAACTTTTACCCTGACAGGAAACTAAGTATCTTTTTCCATCAGTCACTCTGTGAGAAACCAACCATTCCCATAATTTTACGGGTACTACACATTGTTACCTAAGCAAAAATCTTATTGGTATATCTGTAAAATTCTTTAGTACCTTTCTGATATAACTACTGTGGCAAATCAGTTAGAATGTGCATCTGAGAAAAAATCTGCAGTGACAGAGAAAAAAGCAACTTGACTATACATTTTTTTTCCATTTCTAAATTCTATAGAATATCCATTCTCTCAGCATCAGTAAAAGAAGCAGACATGGGTTGAGATTCAAGATCAGAGACCTTATGAGATCTTAGAATGTGCAATGTGTTCAGCATGCATACCATTGCTTCTAAGATGGTTCCTGTAACGTGATGTCTAGTGTATTTTCTTTTCAGTTCTTTGGCAGATTTTTCTTTTTTTTATTTTTCTTTTCTTATTTTTTTTTCTTTCCTAACTTTATAAAGTAGCAGAGTATACACTCAATAAAATATGAATCTCAGTGTAGGGGATTTGGTAACACTTCCTTGTTATTTTTCCAACAATTTTGACCTTACGCGCAAGTCAGGACTTTGTTTTTTCTACTGACTGACAGATCCCCCTTTTTTACGAGACTTCAATTACATAGCAAATGAACTAATACTCCTACTAACACTTTTCATGTCCCTGCTCACTGTGTGGTTTATGGGAACTTCACTTATTTCAACTTTCTCCCACAGTTTTTGTGACCCTGAGTGTTTTCTCTGATCAGTTTGTAGGATTACATTTTTTTACTAGCTATTTCCTCTGAAACGACAGGTCTCTTCTGCCAACATTCCTGTCATCACTTGTAATGCACAATGTTGTGGGATGCCCTTCTGATTTTCCCTGTTGCCCTTTTCTGCAGTGTAGTACAGTATCATTTGTTGCTTCTTTCTGTTCTACCTTGGTGATACACTGACTGAGCCAGAGCAACTGACCTGATGGTTTCATCATCTGGGATTGCAGACCTGTCTTTTCAGTCATGGTAGTTGGTATTTGGGGATCAGGGTCAGTGTCTGCTCTTGGCAGAGTTTTTACGTTTCAGGGTACTATCTCTTCTGTGTGATTTACTTGTAGTTTCTCAGCTGACAAGAGTGAGCTTCGAGTACATTTTCTTCAGCTGTAACATCGGAAGAAAATGTTAGTCAGAGTAAGCAGATTATCTAAACAGAGCCTGATGAGTCTGTGTCCAGGCTCATTGATCTTTCTTAATCCATGTTTGCTTAATTCATTCTAATCCACAACCTTTGCTCCCACTTTAGCTTTTAGATGCCCCACATTCAGCAGCACATTATGCCTCAGCGGAGTGTCAGTGTGCTAGGACTCCAGGATATTATCATCTGTGGCTGTTGTCAAACGGAGGGGACCTGGATGGTGGTAAGATTAACTGGTGTTTCTTTAAGGAAGATTAAAAGAGTAACAGCTGTAGAAGGCTTTTATCTCATTAAGGTTAGAGTTCTATGCTTATGTAGGCATGGCAATGATTTCTTGTTTTTTAAAGGTGATCTTCAAAATGAAAAAATAAATAGAAATTGAATGGTGGAACACAGCTAACATGTCAGCAATAGTATTCTGGCATCATAAGCATTTCTGTGACAGCTGTATCATCACAAGAGAGAAATTCAGCTTGCAGGTTACAACAAAGAGGTTTGTGAAATACATAGTGAAAGCTGGATGTTTTTGTATCCTGAAAGTACTATTCTTCTGAAGAAGTAGAAGACAGATGTATCTATCTATCGGTAGATAGAGAGATATATTTCTAGATTGAACCAGTTAATGTTAAGTATTTTTTCTATTGCAAGGTTTCTCCCATATTGGGGCATAACAGTGAAATACTGAGTGATGCTATATAAAAGCATTTCAGTTGACCTTTCACCTTAGAAATGCAGATAATTTTCACTCCAAATTATCACTGTTAATTGGTATATACAGCCTCCTTGAAAACAGAAAGGTTTTCTCTTTTTTGGTTGATAGACATGGCTTCTATCCTTTAATGTACCTTTAATATATATAAATGATATACTCTCCTGCCTGTTTTCATATGCACAGTGTATTATATACACTGGAGAGACTCCAAGCCATCCAATTGTTGTGTACTTTAAACAGCTATTAACATATGTATATTTCATCACAGTGAACTTGAAATGAGACTGGGACAACATAAATTGAAATGGAGAATTGGAAGAAACACAGATAGATCTGGAAGAAAGGAGCATCAAATGTAGATGAAAACATTGAACAAAACGGTTCTGAAAAGTTACATGCAATGACTCTGCAAGTCCTGGGGGTAGTTCCACAGCAACTTTTCCAAAAATCAAGATACTTGGATTCCCTTGTTATGTCAGCCTGGAGGATTCCTAACGCTGTCTGTCAAAACAAGCTAAATACCAGAGGAAGCCAGATGATGGATTGGAAGGTAAGGGGATGGGGTGGGGAGGTGTCACTTGATATTAAACCTGTTGTGTATTGTGTGCTCATGAATATAAGAATAATGGAGCAAAAACAAAAGTAAGGGTAAAGAAACTTGGATATATATCCTTATTTCTATCATTCTAGGGGCTTTGCAGACAAGCTTGGCTTTTAGCTTCTGTTCTGTGGACTGCTTCAGCATTCAATCCACTGACATCTAATGTAAAATTCATACAGATCAGGTTTTATAATTACTGTCTCTCTGTTAGGCCTATGCTCTGGCCTTTAAACTGTGGTATCAGATTTCCCCTTGTCCTGTTTCCTTCACTCATGATTCTTGTTCGCTTGGCTACATGTTTGACATATCTCAGCAGCAGACGTGGTGGGTTCCCTTTTCTGTTTTGCATCATCCCATGCTCTGTAATCAGATAAATATTTGCCTAACAGGTAAGCTCTGCCTAGATAAAAGTGATATGAACTCCCTTCTCCATTTTATTCTGTTGCTGATCTCATCTCTTGACTCTGTGTTGTGGTTTGTATTTTGTTTAATTTTTACCCTGAAATGGCTGTCATTGCTAAGAATTGCAATTTGTACAATGTTACAACCACTGAGATGCAAAGAGATCCAAAAGTGAGAATTGTAGCCCAAATTAATCTAATTTGTCTACCTAACTATCTATAGATATCTAAAATGAAAGACTTAATTAAGACTGGAATTGCCTTAGGTTTCTCTATAGTTAGTACAGCAAAGTAGGCTTCTCCAGAGACAGCTTCACTCTCTGTTGAGAGTGAGAGAGTCTCCAGAGAGATTCCATAGTCAACTTAGATTATTAACTCAGGTTTTAAAGTTACAGAACTGCAGAAGTTAGGTTGGAAGATTGATATAAATTTTGATCTAGGTGAGATTAATTCCATACATTAAAAATAAATAAATAAATCACTATTTCTTGCTATTTGTGGTATTGGTAGATCTGTATAGAAATGCCTGACTTACATGGGTTTCTTCAAGCTCCTTGGTGTTATCTGGGTATCAATGAATTTCTTTCCCCATCTTAGTTTTGGTCTTAGTGTACAGACTGCCAGTTGTGTATAAATGTTTTTTCTCTTCTGACCCAAGCACTTGCCTCCCAAGATAAATTCAATCAAACAATGGAGCATGTTTTCCAACAAATGTTTCCAGTACGAATGCTGAAATATAGAATCTCATATAGATGAGAGGGATTTTGATCCCCCTGCCCTGAGCTGTCCTTCCTACCAGGCTTGGGACTTTCCTGCACTCTTCCATGTCCTTGATCACCTGTCAAGGTATGTGATACATGACTGCATTTTCATGCTTATATATATATAAGCATGAAAATATATTAATGCTAATATATTAATATATTAAGCATGCTAATATATTAATATATTAAGCATGAAAATATATATATTTTCATGCTTATATATATATATATATATATATATATATATATATATATAAACCATATAGGGCCAAGAAAGGATATAGAGCTAAGATGTGCTCATTGAAATGTAAATAATGTGTCCAAGAAGGACTACTTCTGAGGTTGTCTGCCAAGTGTTACTCCCTGGGGTGGAGGGGTGGATGCAGTTAGAAGAGTAGACGTAGTGTAATTTGCTACAAATTGTACCCACAACTTTCTGCACCAGAAAATGTGGCATGTAATCAGGGTGTTCTCTTACCCTTCTTTTTCTACTTTTTATTTCATAAAAGCTTTTTCTTCTTGTCATTTTGTTGTAAAAACTCCTTGAGGTAGGGCTTTTTTTTTGTTATAGGCTTGTAGAGACCCTTTTCATTCAGCAAGACCATAAAAATGATGTATTTCTATGTCCTAATTAAGTAAGCTGTAAACTAATTTATCTAGCCAAAAGAAACATTTATATGCGTAATTTGATTTGGAAAAGAAAAAAAAAAAAAAAAACACTTTCAAAGAGACAAAGGCATGAAAGTGTTTTTGTTTTGTTGGTTTTTTTTAATCCCAGAAGGAAAAAAGTGCAACAATTCATTGTACACAATCTAATACACACTTATTTCCTTTAGAAGATCTTTCTGGATACCTACATGTACAGAACATGAATACACTTGAAGAGGAAACACAACCTCTTTATCGTGGATTTCATTTGAACATGCTAGAGACATAACTTAAACTTGTGCATTATGAGAGAGAGTACAAATGAAGGTAAATAATGAAATTGGCAACATAGCTAAAAATATGAGATACCTCCATTTCCTTTGGAAAGTATTAGCTAATTATATTTAACATGGAATGAGAACATAATTCCCACTGTTTTGACAAGCAACAAATTGCACATTAGCACCTTGTAAATAATAATATTAAAAACAGTTGTCCTTGTCTTCAGTTTCTTTGTAAGAATAAAATTAATTTGAAGCCCATCATTCAGAAGATGTGCATTATAATATCAAAGCAGCAGTTTTAAAACACTGGAAACTGCAAATCCTGTACACACTCTGCATAGAGGGAGAAATTTGGTGCTGTAATAAGAAGATAAAAGGGAAAAGTATATAGTCTATGATAGCAGCATGATCCCTTATGGTAATCAGATTTTCAGTCGTGATTAATTTGAGTCAGTCATTCTACTAACAATATTATCCTGACTATAATCTAAGCACAATAATGTTTTCATTCAGAAAAGTAAATTACAGATTGTTAAGCATTTCTTGTTGTTGTTGTTAGTTGGCTAGTTAAACTGAATTGCTCACCTTTTTTTTTTTCTTCTAAAAAATAACACAGAGATGAATTTCAGTACTGTGCATTTAAACACATAGTCTTTCATCCCATAATCCAAATGTGCTTCACTTCACAAATATTAATTTTTACTGTACAAATGATCTCACAGCAGTCTGACAAGGTACATTAACTAGTTGTTTTTTTAATACTCTGTTTTTAGAGTAAAGTGTTGACATTGTTTAACAGAATCTAATAAGAAGAACCTCAGCATCTTACAGAGACCTTTCTAAATAAAGTGACAGTACTTCCTGGTAGCACAAAGATCTGATCGTTGCAATAACCTTACTGAAAGACAATAATTTCAGTTGAAAATAGGAAGGTCTGTTTTCATCAACTGCAAAAGGCTCAGGATTTCATTTACAGGAGTTAGCTCATTAACACATAGTGGTAAAAATGTCACAGACGGATATAGAAAAGGAACAGTTGAAATCATCAGTGACGTGTATTCTGTAAGCCAGTGAGATGCAAAACGTACCCAAACAGAATTTTGACATGTAGGTTTAGTGGTTTTCTAATAACATTCTTAATATTAATTTCCTCTTTAAAAAGTCACATGTATAACATTGCTTCCTTCAAACACGAGGCCAGAAGAAATGCTGGATAAATTTTGATCCTGAAAGCTAAGAAATCTTCTTTCATGGGGATGCTGCAGTGGAAGTCTCTGGTAATTACAGCTGGTCATTATAATCATACTTCAGAGTCCATGAGCAAATTCAAATGAGTCAGGAAGGCAAGTGTGACTCACAGCAAGTGAGCACAGTGCTACCATATGTGGTATATACTTCATATGCTCTTATGTATAGGCTCTTTAAAAAACAAAACAATAGAAAAAAAAATATTTATTTTTGTCTTTTTAATCCAGGTCTAAATTCAGATAAATGAAACCAAAATGTGGCCTTCATAGTTAGTTGTAAATTTTATTTCAAAAATAGGTTATAATTACTAAAGATGTAACAAAACCAAATCCACGTTGATCTTAGTAATGCTATACTCAGTACTTTGTATTAATCAAAACTATGCACAGAGACAGAGCACTTCAAATGCATGACTAAAAAAAGAAGTATGCCTACCTGAAATAAGGTCCTTGGATACAGTGAATACTTTAGGGTATTGCTTCAGGCTCTTTCACTGAAATCAGAGATAAATGTGCTTGGTAACTGAAAGGACTGAGTCAATTATGTTAAAAAACAGTGGAACACTCATGAAGTGCACATAACAGCTGCATGAAATGGCAATATGCTATTATTACAAGGAAAATAAAATGGATCATTATAAATGAAACACACAGAGGATTGTTATCAGCAGAACAATTGTTATGTATTGAGCAATCAGAAACACCCACTTGGAAATCCTTAACAAAGTGCTTAACATTTTATAAATAGAATTTCCAGGGAATTCAGAGATCAATACAACTGTCTAGCCACCTTCCACCTGTCTGGAACTGCCTTCCAATAAGAGTAACAAAGGGAAACAACTTAAGTATCTTTAAAGTGGAGCTTAATACATTTTTGAATGGGATTATAGGATGCAGGAGATGCTTGTTAGGGGATAGGAATCAATGACCCGGACAGCCCTTTGTTATAATATCTTGTGCTCCATAAACCTTCTTTTTTGCTTTGTTTCCAGTAAGCATAGATTCAGCACAGAAGACAAGTTTCAACAAAATACCCTATTGTTTGGAAGCAGTTCTACCTGATAGCACTACTTCAGGTGCACTTAATCTTAAGGTAATTCTAGTATTAACTGCGTATTAGAAGAGTAGGAATCCAGGCATCATGAGTCACTATTTATAATCTGCAGCAGATGTGTATAAAATCAATAGCTAATGGGCAGCATGGTCTTGCAGTGAATTAGGAGCAGAGTGTGAAAATGTCAGTTTCTTTTCAGTGTCTCTGCCAGCTGAGATCAGATGAAATTTCAACAGTTCTTCCTCTGTTCATCAAAACTAGATTTTATATATACTTGCAGTAGGAAGGCATGTCAAAAAACTAGCTACTTCTGTGTTTAAATCCCCATTTTTATTCATCCAACAAAACCATACCTGTTAGCAAGCATGGAATATCTATATAGAGAAGGAGGAGATGTCAAGATCAAGCACAGTGTCATGTGAATTCTTCCTCTGCTAGCAGGAGAAGGGAAAAACGATCAGTGTAAATCCTTGGCTGTTTTGCTGCAAGTTTGTCATTATGGTAATGAGTGATGCAAGAACACTGTTAGACTTTGCCGTATTTCTTAATGCTTACTATTTATTGTAGTCCCTAGAGGCTCTAACAGGAATGATGAGCTGATGCAGCACAACTGGGAGGCTGATGGGGGCTGCAGTAGGAGGAAATGCCACTTCTTGGGTTCCTTATTAAGACCAAGATTGCTTATTGCCTTCTAACTTCTATAGAGGTTGCAGCTGCTGAGGAGGAGCAGGAGAGCACAGCTATCACACTTGGTGGGTTCAAGGGCTTTGTGTGGTGATGCTGGAACTCAGAACTTTGGTCTGTCCATGGCAAGGGAGTTCTTTCCTTGCATGGTACATGACAAATACACACTCATTACTGAAGTTGAATTCAAAAAAAAAAGATGACTGTTATGCAGACTACTGTGAAAACAAAAAGGTATATTTTCTTGTGTAAGCATTTCAGTTATCATTCAGAAGCAGGTAACCTATGTGTAAATGTGATCCTTGTAACATTTCCAAGGTCAGAAAGACTTAGGACAATCTGCTCTGTAAAGGCTGATTGCACAAGTTTAAGCTGCTTGAGGTCTGCTTCAACTTATCTTGCCAATTTTTCTAAAACTCTGGGGGGAGAGGATGTTGTGTACTGAAACTGATTCATTCTACTTTCCTTACTTTTCTCTTTACCTTTTCTGGATGGCCACCAAACTATTCCTTTGCTGTCTGGCAAATATTAAAAGTATTTCATACTGTTCACTAATTATTTTTCTGAAATAATTGATGTACACATGATATAGGCTAGAGAAACAACTGTGGATCAAATGTTTGGCTGTGTTCACTGAAGATCAGAAAATGGTCTAGCTCCCAGTTTTAGTTAATTGAGACCTCTCTTCTAAGCTCTTGCTTGGTGCTATGATGTAAGTGTTAGAAGTTAATCCTTTAAGTCCAACTATTCACCTACTCTCATCTTATGTCAAGGAGCCAGAAGGCATCTTCAAAGATTTATCTCATTCTGTGATAGACATTTAAGATGTTTCAGATAAACTGCTCTCATGAGGCTCCTTTTTCGTCTCATAGATCTAGGCACGGTAGGTTACTATGTCTGATGTTAAAAGGTGCAGATTAGGTGAAATGAATTGCACACTGTAAAGAAGAAGGAAAAAAAAAAGTAGAAATGTAATTTACATGTTTCACCCAATAATGGATGGCAAATAAAATGCTGGGATTTAAACAAAAGAGTTGTCTGGATGCTGACATCCACAAGCAGATGGTTGGCATTTTAATGGGAAAAAAAAGTACCCAAAAATACTGGTGTGTAGTCTGTGCGTGTCTTGTGTCAGCATATAGAAGCAATGAGTCAGTAACTAGAAATGATGTATCTGATAAAATGGTCAATTTAGTATATGAAGTAGAGTAACAGAAATCCTGTTACATGTAAAAATTCCTATTTATAGAATTATACACTGCTAAAATGATGGAATAAATATTATGAGGATGTTGGTTACACATCTGTGGTTGTTACAGTTGTAAACTTTAAAAAAAAATATATCTGGTAGTAGGTGATTTTGATTAGGATTATCTTTCCCACAGCTACATGGAATTTACATATCTGTTTAAAATTTACTAATTTCATGATCACATTCCTATATGCTGTGTGAATTTTGAACTAATCATTCAAACCCAGAAAATTCTCCTTGAAATCTGCATTCTACCTGGTAAAATTGTTTAAACATACTTAATGAAGAGAAGTGTTCAATTTTAAATATATGCAATAAAATTGGCTTCTTAAATTTTACAAGTCTTATGAGAAGCAGCTGAAGGAGCTGGGTTTGTACAGCCTGGAGAAGAGGAGGCTCAGGGGTGACCTTATTGCTCTCTATACATACATTAAAGGAGGCTGTAGCGAGGTGGGGGTTGGTCTGTTCTCCCATTTGCCTGGTGACAGGACGAGGGGGAATGGGCTAAAGTTGTGCCAGGGGTGTTTTAGGTTGGATATTAGGAAGAACTTATTTACCAAGAGGTTTGTTAGGTATTGGAATGGGCTGCCCAGGGAGGTGGTGAAGTTACCATCCCTGGAGGTCTTTAAAAGATGTTTAGATGTAGAGCTTAGTGATATGGTTTAGTGGAGGACTTGTTAGTGTTAGATCAGAGGTTGGACTCAATGATCTTGAGGTCTCTTCCAACCTAGACAATTCTGTGAACTCTCTTATATAATATCTGAAAAATTCACTTTAACGCTTTTATCTGATTGCCATGAATGATTCAATAAAAAACGCCTTAAATGCATAGAAACTGGAGATCATATAGCCTAACCCAGCTGTCATGCAATTTATAAATACAGAAGCAACCACCCACATCTGTTCTCCTATTTTCTTTTTTCGATTTAAGAGGGAAATTGACCTTACAATCTTTAACGTGACTTCAGGTCATTGTTATTAGTGATGAGAAAATGCTGTGTTCTTCTTTTGACTGAGTCTGGCAAACCTCCCAGATATTTTACAATCACAGTATAAAAGCTCTGAAATGCGGTACAATATTTTATTTTTTCAGGTTTAGACACTTGTTGTAGTAGTCTGCACAGCTGGCAAATAGAAAATCTTTTTGCAGGGAATCTGTGTTCTTTTTTCAGTTAAAATGATTTCCCCTTTGAAACCCTGTAGTTCTAAAATAACTAGGCTGAAATAAATAAGCTGCAAGCTCTTTCTTTTAGGCAAAGAGATTAGTAATTTTCATTTACAGAGTATGGGTAAGGTAACAGTATCATTATTTTGGGGGCTTTGGGAAGAACAAATACTTGTCAGGCTCAATTCAGCTCTAGTTTTCCACACAAGAAACCGTGGTTCCACAAACACAATTATATGGAACTTTCTTCTCTCCATGTATAAGGAAAGAGAAAATACAGTACTTTTCTGCAAAATTCCTATTAACTACAATATTATTCATGCATAGTTCTTTGTTGTTTTTCTTTTTAAGTCTAAGGGTAAATAGTAATAATAATAATGAAGAGTTTGAGTATACCTATGAAACAATTTTATCACAATATAGCATCATGCAAGGGACCTCCACAGGAACTTGTTTGACTTCTTATCTTCAATCTGCAACAACTTGGAACACATACAATAAGTATTCATGTTTAATATAATAACTAGCAGCCTGTGAGAACTGCAATAAAAAAAAATGGTGTATGTGTTTATATGCAGATGGTATGGGAAGATAGTGATCCTGAGGGATATGTTATCTCCACCTTTTGAAGCTGTTCAATATTGCATGACTAAGAGCAAGTTTGGTCTAAAAATCACATCCACTGACTTCCAGGTAATCATCTGAAATGATCACCATCAGCCTCTGACACATACTTTCTGTAAGTTCATTGCTGACTGACCATGCACATGCTCCTGGCAGCACATCCCAGTCAAATACACAGAACTTCAGTTTGAATTCTGTTCCAGCCCTTATTGGTTCTTCCTCCTCCAATAGCTGTATAAAATAGCAAACATGTAATTTTGGATCTGGGACTAGAGTCAAGGTCTCTTCTTTTTCAGGGAAGTATCATAAATATTAGGTAATAGAGTCATGCTTAGAAACATTTTCTCATGTAAAATGACTGCTAAAATAAGGATGACAGACTGTAGGATAAAAGGTGCTCTTTTACTGTGCTTTGAAATGGATTGTTGTTCAGTAGGCAATTTTGGTAATTTTGAGAAGTATTAAAATAAGTATTGAGTCACTGATAAAGATCAGAAAATTAACAATAGACAGGCAGAAAGGATGCAGGTTTTTGTTTGTTGGTTGTTTTTTTGTTTGTTTTTAAGCAACTCCATGTAAACATATTGTTTTGCCAAAACCTTGCCAATTTCTTTAGATAGCAACTTAAGCTACCTCAGGTGTCTTGCAATGCCTGTATAGTCCCTATAGGAAGACAGAAGAGGAATAAGACATACTGCACTTATTGAGGAAACCACATTCATTTTCCATAGGCAGTTATTATGGGTCTCATTTTATACGGTCTCCTCAGAGAAAGCCTGGGTAAACAGATAAGCTTTGTAGTGTAGTGTTAAGAACCCAGTGCTGTTAAATTGTAGGTGTGGCAAGATGAAGGTCTATTTGTAGAAAAATATCTGCAAAGAAGCATCACAACTAGTCATGTGCCATTATAAAATGGGATTACCTTCCTTCTAATATATGTGGATAATGTAAGGAAGCAGAAGAGTTCATAGAGTCATGCAGGAACTTTATCATATGCACTTAGTGCAGGGCTTGGGAAGGAATATTTATTACCCAGTTATTTGACAGCAATGTTTTATTATAAGTGTAGTAGTAATGTACCATTACAGTGCTGTCGATATGCTGGATGAGGGGTGCACTCCAGAAGGACCTGGACAGGTTTGAGAGGTGAGCCCATATGAACATCATGAAGTTCAAAAAAGTCAAGTGCAAGGTCCTGCACCTGGGCCAGGGTAATCCCAAGCACAAATACAGGCTGCATGGAGAATGCGTTAGGGCAACCCTGATGAGAAGGACTTGAGGGTGTTGGATGACAAGAAACTTGACATAGAGCCAGTAATGTGTGCCTGCAGCCCAGAAAACCAACTGTATCCGTGGGTGTATCAAAAGAAACATGGCTAGCAGGTCAAGGGAGGCAATTCGAAGGCTTTCAATGCTGTCTCCCATGACATCCTACTAGTAAAGCTGAGAAAGTGTGGGATAGATGAGTGGACAGCAAGGTGGGTTGAGAACTGGCTGACTGGCCAAGCTCAGAGGGTGGTGATCAGAGGAGCAGAATCTGGCTGGAGGCCTGTGAGTAGTGGTGTTCCCCAGGGGTCGGTGCTGAGTCTGGTCTTGTTCAACATCTTCATCAATGACCTTGATGAAGGAATAGTGTCTGCCCTCAGCAAGTACACTGATGACACAAAGCTGTTAGGAATGGCTGACACGCCAGACAGCTGTGCTGCCATTCAGCGAGACCTGGACTGGCTGGAGAAATGGGCAGGAAGAAACCAAACAAGGTTTAACAAGAGCAAGTGTAGAGTCCTGCACCTGGGAAGGAACAACCCTAAGTATCCGTACAGGCTGGGAGACGACCTGCTGGAGAGGAGCTCTGAGGATAAGGACCTGGGGGTCCTGGTGGATGACAGGTTGACCATGAGCCAGCACTGTGCCCTTGTGGTCAAGAGGGCTAATGGAATCCTGGCGTGCATTAAAAGGAGTGTGGCCAGCAGGTCAAGGGAGGTGATCCTCCCCCTCTACTCTGCCCTGGTCAGGCCTCACCTGGAGTACTGTGTGCAGTTCTGGGCTCCCCGGTACAAGAAAGACAGAGATCTCCTGGAAAGAGTCCAGCGGAGGGCCACAAAGATGATACGGGGCCTGGAGCATCTTCCTTATGAGGAAAGGCTGAGAGACCTGGGTCTGTTCAGCCTGGAGAAGAGAAGACTGAGAGGGGATCTCCTCAGTATATATAAATATCTGAGGGGTGGGGGACAGAAGGATGTAGCCAACCTCTTCTCAGTGGTTTGTGGGGATAGGATGTGGGCAATGGCTGCAAGTTAGAGCACAGGAAGTTCTGCACTGACATGTGAAAGAACTTCGTGGTGAGGGTGACGGAGCATTGGAACAGGCTGCCTAGGGAGGTTGTGGAGTCTCCTTCTCTGGAGATATTCAAGGCCTGTCTGGACGCCTACCTGGGCAGCCTGCTCTGAGGAACCTGCTTTGGCAGGGGGGTTGGACCCGATGGTCTTTCAAGGTCCCTTCCAACCCCTACAGTTCTGTGATTCTGTGAATCCTCTCCCGCTGCTCTGCTCTCAGGAAGCCCCACCTATGTTCAGCTCTGGGGCCATCAGCACATGAAGGACATGGACCTACTAAAGCTAGTCCAGAGGAGGGCCATGAAGATGATCGAAGGGCTGAAGCACCTCTCCTATGAAGAGAGGCTGAGAGAGGTTGTTCATCCTGGAGAAGAGAAGGCTTTGGGGAGATCTTATAGTTGCATTCCAGTACCTAAAGGGGTCCTAGAGGAAAGCAGAAGAGGGACTCTTTGTCAGGGAGTGTAGCAATAGGACAAGGAATAATGATGTTAAACTAAAGAAGGGTAGATTTAGATTGGATTGGAAGGGTGGATTTAGATTTAGATTGGTAGATTTAGCAAGGAAGAAATTACTTGCTCGGAGGGTGGTAGGCCACTGGAAGAGGTTGTCCCAAGAAGTTGTAGATTTCCCCATGCCTGTAAGTGTTCATGACTGGGATGGATGGGGCCTTTGAGCAAACTGGTCTGGTGGGAGGTGGCATAGCAGGGGGGTTGTAATTAGATGATACCTTTAAGGCCCCTTCCAATCCAAGCCATTCTCTGATTCTATGATTGCAGACTGCCCCTTAAAACTCCAGAATAAAGGTTTATTTTCAAAATGATTAGGTCACTGAATATGCACTACACAGTGCCTTTATTACTTTTTTCTACCATTAACTGTTATTAAATAAATCCTGGTAATAATAGGCAGAGATAAGCTCTGACTAAAGCCTACAAAATACAGGAAATTCAATGTTCAGGCTCTTCATTCCAGTCTTTACCTTGGACCCTCGTGTCTTGATATTGCAGGGACCAGGGAGCAATGAACAAACATCTTTTACCTTATATCACAGTACATGTGATATAAAATAATAATATAAAATAATAATAATAAAGCTTTAAGTCCTATATTACAGCATTGCCATTATTAGTATCAGGCCACAAGCTTCACAGTGAGTTTGCAAGACTGAGTCTTGTCATGCCTGCTCTGCTTGAACTTGTCTTTTCCAGTCTGCAGCTTTATGTCACTTGGTTTAGCTGTCACAGCAGTTTCTCTAACTGACTAGGTATCTAGAGCTATTTTTTTTTATTTTCTGTGTATGATAAAGCTATAGTTTTATACAGATAGTAGAATCAGGCAGTTTTCTATGCAGTATGCAATATTTATGGTTCTAAGGTAATGTAATATAGAGAAATGCAGTTTTGGTATGACATGAAAGGCCTTGAAAAGTAGGAACAATGAGTGTGGCATAGGGATAGTGAGGGGATCATAAGTAATGGGACACCAGAATGGGGACTGGAGACCCCACAAATCACCCATGGTATATTAAATGAACACAGACCTGGGCAGTCTGGTTTTAGGGATAGAAATAGTATATACACATATGTGAAGAGCAGCATATACAGTAAATTTGGAGTTGCAGATCTGCAACTACAGAACAAAGGTGTAAAAGCAAGTTAGCAAACAAAAAGAATCCCAGAGTGAAGAAGAAATCATCAACATGAACGTATTGCTTCCAGTGAAGAACTCTAGGTGCTGACAACTCACTTTAACAATGTCCCCCCTTCCTTCCTCCTCCCAAGAAATAAAACACTGACCCCCCAAAAGCTGAGCAAGGGTGATCATAACACCAGAGAAGAAGAAGAAAAAAACAAAGAAGCAGAAAGAAAGTGCATGTATAACAATTTTAACTGCTTTATTATTTCTTTTTGTATAACAATTATGTCTGGATTATAGTTAGAATGTTAAGGTTTCAGTTACACTAACATAAATTGTTGCTTTTATATGTATGTAAGATGTACCTGCTTTTTGCCCATAAAGATTCTGAGTGTAGTAGATACTGACTATAATGAAACAGATAAATTAACAAATTCTAAGATTCAGAATTGGTGTTGTTTCACATGGTCTTCATTGTCCTAATAGTGTTTTGTTTTTAATGCTCACATTCAAAGGTAATGGCTCTAAATAGCCTTAGTTGCTTACTGGTTGTTGTTCTTTTCTTTTATCATTCTTCCACCAGGAAGCGGTGGGGAAAAGAAAAGGGGGGGGGGGGAGGGAAGGTGTAATAGTATCACTTAACGTTATGTTTCATAGAGTCATAGATTCAAGGATTTCAGTTGTCTAGCCAGCAAAAAGCTGGTTGCTTGGGCAACACACTGGATTTGAGATTCAGAATTCTTGATTTTGCAATAAGTCTTCCATGTAATCTAGAAATAGTCTTAAATCCACTGTCCATCTGTTAACTTTATTTCATCCCACCTTTGCCCCTGGCATTTTTTGTTTGTTTGTTTGTTTTCCTTCAGCTTGCAAATTGTTTGGCATGGTAATTTTAGTTATTTATTTATATTTGATGTGTTTGTATCATTTAGAAAGCTCTGACCTTGTTTAACTTTAGTAAGGATACAGAAGAAGAGTGTGGTTGATTATTATAAGGTGTTCCACCAATAATGCTCAACACTCCATTGAGCAACCTCCCTTAGATATTTTATTAATGACAAAAGTTTTTAAAGGTCAATATTTGAAGGCAACATATCTATTTTTCTGACATTTCCATTGACAAGACTCTATTTGGCCTTAAATTCAGGGTACAAGATTGCTAATTCATTAACAATGTCAGTGAAATGTGATACCTGTTAGAACGTAAACATTTAATACTGAGGTATACCAAGCAATAGGTTCTATTCTTAACAAATAAAATACGAGAAAAAAAAAAAATAATAATGCTTTTGATTTAAGAAAACCTTCCAGAACAATCAAAATAAAAAGAATCAATACTTTAATAATGCAGGTAGCTCAATAGGATTTTTACAGCAATTGAGACATAATTAATGCCTACTCTTTATTACCAAAAAGGAAAGCAAATATAATATATTCATAGGAACTAGAGTGAAGGCTCCATCATTAAGTGAATGAGACACTTTGATTATCCATGGGTCATTAGTTCAATATGCTCTAATGGCTCCTAAAGAGCTGTTGCACAGTCTGAGAGTACTTACTGACTTAGCTTATAATGCATCCATACAGAAGAAAAAATATCAATATCAGAAAATCATCTTGGTAGGCCTATAGCTGATTTGGAATATTTCTGTCCACTTTGCAGTTATTATGTGCATGAAATACCTATGATTTATTCATGGCACCAACTCTTGGTGATATGACACAATCATTGTCTGAAATTGTTACTCCTTTTCACATTTTCTGAAATTTATATCATGCAAAATACAAGTTGTCAACTTGCTGAAATCATATTGGTTCTTCTCCTCTGCATCTTAGGTGAATTTTAGATGGTCACGTACAGGAAAACAGAAAATTTCTGTTTGCTAACTTAGTGTCCTTTATGCTTTTCAATGTCTTACAGATTTACAGTTTTGGTGAGAGATTGCTTAGATATTAACATTGGTACTACTGCAGTGCATGCCAATTTAATTCTGTAATCTTGTGTGTTCTTTACATGAATGTGGAACGCTTTATAAATCTGGAGCTACATTCTACTTTTATTAACTTTTCCTTTTTAATCCATTTTGACCTTTCTTCACTTCCATTGTTATTGCTCTGTGGTACATACAGGCTCACTAAAAATATTTGATTGACTTTCTTTCCTTTTTATGTCCTTTCATGTCCTAAAAATTACCAAATAGCGTGCCTCATGCAAACACACACTTGACTGGGGGAGGTACACATAGCCACATACCCTCAGGATATTATAAAGATAGCATTAGCATTTTTCCTAAGTAGACATAAGGCAGCAATTGCACACTGATATAAAACTCTTTTACAGAATCACAGAATTGTCTAGGTTGGAAGACACCTCAAGATCATCAAGTCCAATCTCTGACCTAACACTAACCAGTCCTCCACTAAATCTTATCATGAAGTTCAACATCTAAATGTCTTTTAAAGACCTCCAGGGATGGTAACTCCACCACTTCCCTGGGCAGCTCATTCCAATGCCTAACAACCCTCTCAGTACAGAATTTCTTTCTAATATCCAACTTAAAACACCCCTGGCACAACTTTAGCCCATTCCCCCTCATCCTGTCACAGGCATGTGGGAGAATAGACCAATCCCCGCTTCACTGCAGCCTTGTTCAATGTACGTATAGAGAATGATAAGGTCACCCCTCAGCCTCCTTTTCTCCAGGCTGAACAAACCCAGCTCCTTCAGTCGCTCCTTGTAAGACTTGTTCTCCAGACCCCTCACCAGCTTTGTTGCCCTTCTCTGGACTCGCTCAAGAACCTCCGTGTCCTTCTTGTAGCTAGGGGCCCAAAACTGAACACAGTACTCGAGGTGTGGCCTCACCAGAGCCGAGTACAGGGGGACGATCACTTCCCTAGACCTGCTGGTCACACTGTTTCTGATACAAGCCAAGATGCCGTTGGCCTTCTTGGCCACCTGAGCACACTGCTGGCTCATATTCAGCCAACTATCCACCAATACTCCCAGGTCCTTCTCTGCCAGGCAGCTCTCCAACCATTCCCCTCCCAGCCTGTAGCTCTGCTTGGGGTTATTGCGCCCCAGGTGCAGGACCCGGCACTTGGCCTTGTTGAACTTCATGCAGTTGACCTCAGCCCATCGGTGCAGCCTATCCAGATCCTCCTGCAGAGCCTTCCTACCTTCGAGCAGGTCGACACACGCACCTAACTTGGTGTCATCTGCAAACTTAGTGAGGGTGCACTCGATGCCCTCATCTAGATCATCGATAAAGATATTAAAGAGGACCGGCCCCAGTACTGAGCCCTGGGGAACACCACTAGTGACTGGCCTCCAACTGGACCTGACTCCATTCGCCATGACTCTTTGGACCCAGCTGTCCAGGCAGTTTCTAACCCAACGAAGCGTGCGCCAGTCCAAGCCAAGAGCAGCCAGTTTCTTGAGGAGAATGCTGTGGGAGACGGTGTCAAAAGCCTTGCTGAAGTCAAGGTAGACCCCATCCACAGCCTTTCCCTCATCCACCCAGCGTGTCACTTTATCACAGGAGATCAGGTTTGTCAAGCAGGACCTGCCTTTCATAAACCCATGCTGACTGGGCCTGACCACCTGGTTGCCCTGCAAGTGCCCTGTGATGACACTCAAAATTTAATGGGATCATGTGATAATTGAGTTTGGAAGGAACCTCAGGAAATCATTTTCTCCAGCTTCCTGCTCAAAGAAGGGTCAGCTCTGAAATCAGACCAGGTTACTCAGGACTTTGCCTAGTAGGGTCTTAAAGATCTCCAGAGACAGAAGCACAACCTTTCTGGACAACTTATTTCTTCATTTGGCTGTCCTCATCATGAAAATCTTTCCCTTACATATGGTCTGAAAACTTCTCTTGTTTCTACTTATGCCCATTCTCCTTTGCACTCTCACATTTCACAGCTCTGAAGAGCCTGGTTCTGTCCTCTTCGTTGACTTCCTCACAGCTAAGGGAGGGCTGCTGCTAACTCTCCCCAGTTTTGTCCATTCTCTGAACAAGCTGGGATCCCTAAGTCTCTTCTCACACATCTGATACCATTAACTACATTTTATAAATTCATAAATATGTTCAGCAAATCTTACTTTTAAATTCATTAGATTAACATATAACAGCCTTAGGCTTAGGTTCAACAAATGATTTATTATCATACATGCTGTGATAGTTTTATCATCTAATCTTTGCAGTCAGAATTTGAAACTATACTTTGTTGGATCAATTTTCCTTGCTTGCTCTTGTTTTGCACTTAGTTATTTACCTAATTATGCTTACTTTCATACTATATGCTATTCGTGTGATTTCTTACCCAGAGTATGTCTTTTTTATTCAAACCAAGTATTGCATTGGCTCCTTATAATATGTGTTGTCGCAATCAGCAATATATGATTTGCCCTCAGCATAGTACACACCCAAAGGATATCTCTGAATTCCTCATTATGTCTCTTTTCTCACAGGTCTGTCAATTTATTCCTGTCCTTCTTCAGTAATTCATCAGTTCCTTTTTTCTGTCCCAAAGAAAACACCATTTCTATACTCATTATTATTGTTTCACCAATTACACTGTCTCTTACCCCAAGGACTGTTTCCCTCAAATCTATTAATCACAGAGTTGTTAGTCCTTCTACTTTCTTTCTGCCCAAACATCACATCAAGTTCTATTTGATTTCTCAACCCTAGATCTTTTTATACAACTAGGACAGCTTATCAGAAGTCAGCAAGAATAAAGCCATCAAGCCATCTGCTGTGGTTGTCCACCATCATGGTAATGACATTTTAAGAATTATGCTTCAACTCCTTTCTCTTTCCTGCTGGAGAAAGGAAACTTAGTGCCTCCACTTAGGTGTGTTGATTACCCAGTATAATATTAGCCAGCCAAGAAAGAGGGATTGTCTGCAACAGTATTGCAGAATTGTCACCAGTAGGACCCTACCTTGGCTTTCTACATGATTAAATATGTGGAGGTACTAGACAAAAGAATCAGGATAGAAACCTGACCAATATAGGCAGTCTGAAAATCTTGCATTATTAAGGGGGGAAAAGGGTAGATTTTCTAATTTTTCCTTTTTTATTTTTTTTTTTCTTCACAGGATTCAGATTTTTGTGTTTGTTCAATGTATTTTGTATGTCTGAGCTGAACAATATTTGAAGACACCGGAGTATACCATAGTATCAGCAGCACATCTTCCTTCTTTGCCATTACAGCTGCCTTCCTTTATTTTCTTGCCTGTCTAAACAGTCCAAAATCTGAAGCTTCTCTTTCAGCTTTCACTTATTTTTAACTTCTCTGTTCTGGCACAGAAAAGGAAATTGTCCACATTTATAGAGCTGCTTTTATTTTTCTAGATATCAACTGAACTGATGCAGTAGTCAGTTGTCTTCCTACTACCTGTGTGCTTTCAGGCAGCTGTAGCATTTTTCTGTTCCCCAGACAAAGATATAACAGGTGTCTTATGTGGAATCAAATTTGGTGTATTTCTCATTTACCTAGATTCCTAACAGGATTTCTCTACACACAAAGAATAACTAGGTCTAAGAATTCATTTCATATCATCTTGTATGGGTATTCAGGAGCAACAGAGAAGGAACATGGGGTGGCAAGAATCCGTGTTATCCCAAACTGGAATACATACATTGCACTAGTAAAAATCCAGTGTTATCTAAGTGCTTCTCAGACCAATATGGACATAGGGTTTACATCAGGGCATAGTAGTGAGGCACTACCCATAACAAAGAATACAAGTTTAATTCACAGATTTATTTTTTTTCTCTAGTACATTTTTATTTTCATTTCAAACTGCTAAATTAAAAGTGCATGCTTTTGTCACTCTGACCTGTGTTTTTGTCCAGGCTTAGTATGGTACAATTGATACTAGCCCAGTGTGAACTGCTGTTGGGTCTACTAAAGAGGCACAGCATAGTGTGATGATGTTTGTTTCTGCTGAGATTTAATGGCTATTTGACTTGGCAGCTGCTTTCTGAGACATGGTTCTCACAGGGGATCTCTTCATTTCAACAGCCACAGTAGAGGTTTCCTCTCTGGTACTGAGTGTCAAACATCTGCTCTCCTCTTATCTTTCCCTTCCAGTTTTCCCTGCCTTTGGCATAGCTAGCCACAGGCCAGGACTCCTTTCCCCACCCCCCCTCAGAATTGTGACAGCAGCTCTTTCTTGCTCAGGACCACGGTAGTCTGTATCTATTTCAGGAAATGTGGGGAGCTACTTTGAACTGTCCTTTCCATCTTTGCCATTTGTGATTGCCCTCCACAGCCATCTTTTGAGTGCCTGGAATTATCCTGAAAGTACCAGAATCACATCAGCTGGTAAAAGGAAGAGTCAGCTCCAGCATCTTTGCAGTATTTAATCTTTTCACCGACATACTCCTGTGGCTGCATTTTTACTCTAGTTCACTTCTCTGTTTTATAACATACTTTATTGCCGTGCTCCAAATCTTCCTTCCTGCCCTGCACAATTTATTCAGATGGAACCTGGGACAATTAATTGTGTGTTTAGGTTTTCATTTTTGCAAGTTCAACCTGGAATTTAGTGTAAAGAGATGGACAACTTAAAGTACTTTATTTTCTTTAAGATCCTGTCAAATTAAGACTTTGTTTTACTTGGTCTTTATCTTTGTTGATACTTCTATCTCAACTTCTCTGTTTTTGAAAAGGATTTTCATTTAATAAGCCTTAATAACAAGATTCATATAGGAAATGTGTCTATGTATCTCCTTATAAGGAGAAAAATAGATTCCTTTTCATGTGCAGATTTTAGCTTGAGGTTTCTTCAGGAATGATTACAATTGCTTTCATAGGCTATCCTTCATTGTCTTCTTGCACCACCAATTCATTAAAAAAATATGTGAGGAAATAAAATACTGTATTTTCTAGTCATTTATGAGCTTATTTGGAGACTTGTACAAATATACAGGACTCCATTACCTCCTATTACCAGAATGAACCCTACCCTCCGCTAGGTAGGTTTAGGTCTAGAATTTGTATGGCTGGCAGTGTTCCAACAAACCAGTATATCTGAAGGCTCTAATCTTTGAAGGCTCAGACTTGTAAGCATTAAGGCATAATGAACAGACTTTCAGATCTTAAACACTTGGAGTTTTTACTAGAAAATAACTGTATTTGGAGAAAAAAAAAAATGAGTAGGAGGTTTGAGGTACTGATATGCTACTCTGCATGGAAAATCCAATCATACATTTAGACACATAAACATTGGATGGAGTGGTGAAAAGCTGAGCAGATGGGGAAAGAGGACATATGTGCCCAAGTGGGCTGTACCTAAGTGATGTTTCAGAAGTATGTTATGGGTCAAGAGTTGATTTGAGAATACTGGGGCATCATGCTGGTTTATTGTTTCTTAATGTCAAATTATAGCCTTGACTGATGGATGCAGCAATACCTTTTAGTATTTAACATCTATTTTGCTGACATTTTACTGTGCAGATTCAGGTAACTTTCCTCAGACCTAGCACGTTGTCTAAACTTTCAATAAGAAATATCACTAACCTTCCAGAAGAGTTACAGAAAGGAACCTAGATATTCTCATGGATTCCAATTCAGCCGAATCATGCTGAGATACAAATTAACATCTGTGTACAATTTGTAGGAAATAATAAAGCCCTCTCTTCCAGTTTTCTTCCTTTTTTTTTTTTTTTTAATTCTCTTTCTCCCATATGAAGAAAAAGATGCCAGGTACCTCATGACTGCTTACTCTTGTGTTCTGCTTTTCAAGGGAAAGAGCTGATTGCAAAATGCTTAGTCCCATTTGGATGTTTCAAGTAGAGAAATGAAAGCTTAGAAAAATATTACTATAGAGATTCCTTTGCTAAATAACCAGACCTGGGGTTGAAATAATGCTCAAGTAATTACTGCTGTCTTTCTACAACAGAATTTATATTCAATATTTTATATGTTAAATTGATATATTTTTTTCCTAGACCATCTGAAAACAGAGATATTTCTAGATATTTTCATGTGCTGGAGAAATATTCAAATGAAATCACAAAGACTAGCCACCTTGATTACAGAAGGGAAATATTTCTCAAGTATTTTGGCTTGTGTAAAGTTAGACTTTGCAGATGAAGGTTGATATTAGAATAAATGTCTATTTTTTATTAATTATGAGTAAAAGTGGTTGAATTCAACCACAGAATTTCAATGTATATTTTAAACTCAATCTTTCAATCATCTTTTCTATTCTGAAAGCAGCATAACAAAAAGGTGTATTCACTAACACTGTAAACTTGCTGGAAATACTTTACAGCATCTTGCACTGTGCTTATCCAGAGACAAGGACTACCTTTGTATTTAACTGGAGTACTATATAGTGTCCTTAGAGGCCAGTGCATTGAAGTTTTCCCTTTTATCTGCACAGGAAGACACAGGCATGGTAGTTACAACAAAGTCAGTGGGAACATCTGCCAAGATCTGCTGGAGAAAGAATCTCAACAAAGAGTCAGACAATAGGGAAATGCCTCTCTTTACTTTTACTGGCCAGATTGCATGTAAAATTCACATAGAGAGACAGTTTATAAATAACGCAATGGCTGCACATTTACCACAGAAGTTGGTTTGTCTATTGATGTTGCCTCTGTAGCAGTCTCATCCTGACTGTATGCCAAATAGCTCCTGGCAGATGCTCAGCTCAGTGAGTCTACATTCCTTAGCAGCTACAGTTTAGCAAATACTTGTAAGAGACAGAGACAGACTGTAAAGCTGCTGGTTCAGAAAGGATTTTGCTTTAGAGGTAGGAAATGATTATGTAAAGAAAAGAAATGAACAGCTACAGGTTTGAATAAGCAACAGTGGGCTTGTGCAGACCATGCTGACCTTTGGCATAAAGGATGACAAATTAGTCACAAACAGTGATACTAATGCAAAAATACAATCCCAAACTGGATGTTTAAGACTGTCTTTTGCAAGGAGGTGCAAGTTCTACAAAAATTTGCAGGTACTCTGAAATCTCAAGTAAAGTGTAGGAATATCTCTTTCCAAAAGTGATATATACAGAGTCATATAAGATGGAGCCATGTTTCCAGTCATTATCTGTGTAACACACAAGTTATAACAAACTGTGATCTTTTTATACTCAGTCCAGGAATTTATTTATTTATTTATTTATTTATTGAAGTTACCAGCTCATGCTTGTCAGTGCTGTCCAGGATCTCAGCTAGTGTTTCAGCCATTTTTTTCTAGGGTAGACCACTTGTCAGACTCAGTCCAGAAGACAATGTTGAATATTTCATTTGAGGAAATGAAAATATCAAGTCAAGACACTCAGAAAAGATTTGTGGTCCTCATAAGGACCCTGTATGAGGAACCCCAGAAGGCTTAGAAGGAAAGATGTGAGGATGTGACAGAGAAGAGATAATAATAAGAAAAACTGATCACAGGAAAACAGTGATAACTGATGTCTGGCAACCAAAGATTAATGCAGAAAATAGCAAGAACACATAAGGAACACAGAATTCGGCCCAAAGTGCAGCTATTGTTTGTTGTGTGAATTTAAGTTTCATGGCGTGTTGAAACAACATACCTAGTGTCCTAAATATGCTGTCTAATACATATAAGAATAGATTGATCCTCCAAATCAAACAGAGTAACCAGATGTCTGCCTCACTATACTCTGGCAGACAGTGGAACAAATCCCTGTAATAATCTGGTGCTAACATCCAAGGGCAGAATTGTAACATCTTGTCAATTTTCCATGTGCAGAAATATGCCCCTCACATGCTGTGGAAAACATTGGTGTTATAGACTTCTAAAATCTGTGTAATCCCAATGAAAAGAAGAAATAGTGATGGGACATCATTAGACAAGAACTGAGGCAGTAAGAGCTAACAATTTTCCCAGTTTGGGCACTTTATTAGTATAAATACTTGTAAACATAATTTAAACTGGAAATTCTTTTTGTGCTTTCCTTTTTATTTATTTTTTTTACTGTCTGTTCCTATTATTCAAGTCTCTTATGATTACAGCTTTCAGAATAACATTATATTCACACCTTTCCTGTTGTGTTTCTATGAATTGATCCAATTGACCCATTCAAGATATATTTTTGCAGTTTTTCACACTCAGACATTAGCCTTCAAGAAAACCTAAGTTAGGTCTGTCTTGACAACGTCTTTCCTTTTTATTTTCTTTTTTTTTTTTTTCCCCATATACTTAATTTTAGTTATTTCTTCTTTTACACGGTTTTAAATCCTCTGTCCAGGTGTAATTGCTCTTGTGAAATGTAGAAGACCTGCCCCTTGCACCTCTCACCCAACATGTTTTCTACTGCTGTCAAACTGTGAAAAGAGTACAGAGTTGTGAAGTGCTATTTGTCTGACTGTGGCCATCCCGTAAGTATAGTGATAAGAGGTATGACCTGTCATAGTTTAGTTACAATGGTAGCACAAAACCTAAATGATGATAATTTAAATGTCAACAATATCAAGACTGAAACATAAAAGAAGGAAGAGAAATGATACTAATTATACTTCAAGATTATAGAAGCAGATCGAAAAGCAGTTTGAGAGTCTAATAGTTTGTCCTTAAGACAGGATAAACTAGATTTAAAAGATTCATGGTAGCTATTTCTCTAACTTGTTTTCAGAAACTTCCACTGATAGAAATTCCATAGTATTCCATGGTAATCTGTTGTAGTGCTTAAACACCTTTACAGATCAAAAGTTTTTTGTCATGTCTAAACTAAATCTCCTTTTCTATCATTTAGGAGCAATACTTCCTGTCCTTGTCATAGCGACAAGGAAAATAACCTTTTTTAGCAATATTTCCTACATTTTGTGATTGAAAAAATTTTATATCTCAAATTTCTTGAGATTCTTCTTTTCTTATATATTAGCTCAGCCCTGATGAGGTAACCAAATGGGATCTTTTGATCACATCAGAATTGAATTCGTCACATAGTGGTTAACCCTAAATTATCTAAACATGTCTGTCAGGTTTGTGAAACACACAGTTGAAATGCTGTGTTTAGACATATTCAGAGTATTGTGATCCCATAAGAGCCACTGGAAATATAAGGCTTGATTTAGCTGCCCACCCATGCCTATTGTCATCTGTGGTACCTAGTGTGTCTGAAAGATCCAGATGGGACTGACATATATGACACAACACCAGTGAGAAAACTGCTTTCCTGAAATAGTATCTGGAGGTCACTGAATGAAGTCTAACTTTGCCTGGAGAGCTTTTCAGTTGAGAATGTGTTTATCTTCTAATGGTCCTTTGAGATGCCCTATCATACCTGAGACATGCAGATGTGACTGCAAGTTAAGATGTAAGGCCAACAAGTGACATGATTTTCCAGAGGGGCTGCTGGAGGGCAGGCACAATACCATAGAGTAAATCATTGCTAGATGCCTGTGGTGTGCAACTAAACCTTAGACCTGCAATGACTATAATTATCACTTGGACATTGACATTTAGTTGCCTGTTTTCTGCAGCTAAGTCATTTTTGGAGTTGGAGTGAGTTGCCCCCACACAGACATCTAATGCCTTTCAATACATTGTACAGTGTGTGTTGGCCTCCAGCCACTATGAAGGAAGAATACTGTCATTTCAAAGCTCCTGTATAATTTCAGGCAGTCTCTTCTTGCATCTTGGATACTGTAAAGAGCTTCAACTGGAGTGCTTGGATCTCTGTGTGAACATCCAGTGAATAATGACAATACCCAGTCTTTTCTTAACTTTTGGATGGTCTTAATCACCTAAAGAAAACCTCTGGACGTTTTAGATTCCCATTAGAAATTTATCCAAGTCTTCTAGTAGCAAGACCTTTTCTAATTTTTTTTAGTCTGTCCTCATAACTTACATTTTTAAGAGTACTATTTATTTGTGTTGCTGTTTCCTGGTTTCGTATAATACATCATAATCTTCTTCTCTTTTTCTGGAGAGAAGGTAAAGGAGGAGAAGTGATAGCTGGATAGCTTGGAGACAGTACTTCAATATTTTTCAGCGGCTCTGCTGTCTAACTCGTTGATCTCACTGTTGTAGTTCTGGTTATTTATATCTATTTAAAAGTAATATTTTGCTCTTGTCCCATTTTGAATTGTATTCTGTTTACTTTATGCTATCTTCTCCATTTGTAAATCATTTTAAATTCTAACCCTATGCTTCAATATACTTGCATCTGCTCTGAGTTTGGTATCATCTGTAAATTTAATGAACATTGCTTCTCTTTCACTGTCCAGATAATTAATGAAAATATTAAATAGTGCCAGGTTCAGACCAGACATCTGTGGATTAACACTTGACACAATTTTCTATTTTGACACCATCATGATATCTATATTTTCAGCATAGATCTTCATCTAATTGAATATTCAACTTAAATATTTTTTTTCTAGATTAATTTTCACTCATTTTGTGGTGAGAACATGTGTCACAATATCACATACATTACTTACATTGCATTATATGACAACAAATCTTTTTCTCCCTTACTACAGATCGAAGTTTCTTTGGAATGATATAATTTGTTTTTGACAGATCTGTGTTGACTGTTGCTTAGCCTCTTGCTATCTTCTGTATGCTTACCAACAGACAGTCTATCCTAGTTATTTTCTGAGTTTGAAAGTATAATGATAGTCCTGTAATACCCTGCCTATTCCTTTTTATAGGTAAGCTTTGTGGTTTTACACTTCTAGTCATGTGGAACTTTATCCATCCTGCACAAATCTTGGATGAAACCCCACTAACATTTTTATTGCTTCACCAGATTGAAGTCTAAGTACCTCAGGGTAAATTTCACCAGGTTTAGATGACTAATTTACTGTCTAGTAGGATATTACCATAATTTCTCAAATATTTGAACTTGCTGTGAGGCTTTTTTAGACAAAGTTTTGAGATTTCTGTTTTTTGTTTGTTTGTTTTTTAGACTCCTTTTCCCCAGTCTAAATATTCTCCTTGAACAAACAATAAGAAAAGATGGAATCTAAAATAAGCCTGAAAGAAAAATATTTTATTGTCCCTAAAATCTTTTAAAGACAGCAGTTTATAAACTTGATTAATAGTATTATAATTGTTAATGGTTAAAAACTATTTGGTTTTAAACATAAAAAATAGTTAAAAACTATTTGGTTTTAAACATAAAACAAAGACCCTTTTATATTACAAGTGAAATGTCAGAGGAAATATCTCACATCTTGAAGATATTACCTATAACAGTTTTCTAAAATAACAAGCTTGTAAATAATAAGAAACGTATACACAACACTAAAGCATTGTTATGGCTGGGCCTGGCTTACTTTAGTTTTCTATGGAACAAAGAATATGAAAGCACAAGGAGAAACTCAGACTGGAATGCCAAGCTCTAATAAGATGGTTTTATCAGGACTAAGCTGTCTGGTGCCATACCAGGCTCTCCTAAAAATGAAATACAAATAAACAAACAACTGCAGATAACACTGCATCATCTAAACAGACTGGAGAACAAACTGTTGTACGGCCTGGACAGTCTGTTATACAGACTCGAGACAGATCATAAACAAAAACAAGCTTCTGCAATTTCAAAGGAAAAGCTGAGCCATGATAATATATGCTTCAGAATTTCCATATGCAGAAAACAAGAAATAGCTTATTAACTCTTGCTGCATAAATAGCTCAGGAAGCATCTTGATTAAAAGGATTTCTTGCTGCTAAACTTGGATATTAGTACAGAAAAAAAAAAAAAATTCAAATGAACTTTGAATTACATTAGATAAGCTGAAAATTCTATATAACCTTTCTGAGGGAACCTTGGGACACTGGTACCACATAAACTATTTATTTCTCACAGAAGGAATTCAGTTTAAATTCAGAAGCAAATCATGGGATTTGCATGTTATATTGTCAGAAACAAACTGGTGAGGTCAGACCAAAACTTCTGGGTAACCACCAAGAAACAGTCTGTGTGCACATTATCCAAAGGTGTTGGGAATAGCTCATTTTCCCTTCTGAATGCTGTAATTCTATACAAGTACCACTTGCTATAATGTTTAAGAATTTAGGTAGATAAAATAGTTGGTATGTCTCAAGTTTTTAACCCCTGCGGGAAAAAGAGAAGAATGAGATGTGCAATATTCTCCTGAATGAAATCTGAAATTTTATTTAGACTGTAAGATCGGCTACTATGAACTTTCAAAAGAATTTAAAATTTCATCCAATCAAAGGTTTCAGTAACAAAGAATTTCTCTTCCTGTAGCCTAAGTTTCCTTAGAAATCTTTCTACTGTTTGCCTGGTTTATTTAGTTTAACAAGACAAAGGTCTAAACACAAATCAGAAAATTTTCTGATTATTTCTCTGGTTATTTATTTATGAAATGAAGACATTTCTTTATGAAATAAAGAAAAAAACTATTTGAGTAATAAATAATCTGAGCCATAATATTTTTTGGGAAAAAATACCATATAAAAAGTTTTATAATGAGATTTTTAGATCCCATGCTTTTCATTAATTCATGACAAAATGATGAGAAGGAGATGGAAACCAAGGTTGGGAGAGAGGGAACTGAACGGGAGGTGAAGCTCAACTGATGGAAGTACCTTCTTTAAAAATACGCATTTGGGCACATTTTGCTTTCGATTTTATTTTATTTTTTTGTGTAGAAGTATAAAAATTTTAAATATTTCAATTTTTTTGCAAAACAGAATTATTCTTTAGCTTGCCTTATTACTGAGACCATAAAATTCATTCAACTAATTTAACATAGTTCTTGTCCTAACTCTTAATGTTTTATCCAAGAATAGTTTTTTGGATAATGAATCATTTGTTGTAGTCCACAAGGCACAGCCTTTCACAGAGAAAGAAGCCTAAAATAACTGTGATTTATAGGGTACAATGATAATTATTTTTTTTATTGTTTTGCTAGAATAACATAAAAATTGATTGTAAATCAAGATGACAATTACACATTATCTGTGCTTATACCATCAGAGAATTTCACTATTATAAATTAGAAGGAGTTTAATTTTAGGCACATGCTTAGGTGTTAGGATTTTCTTTTGTTTGTTTATTATTTATTATTTTCCTATAACATTTTATGTCCACATATGGAATAAATGAAAAAAAAAGTTTAACTGTTTAGCATCAATATGTAAGAAGGTAGCTTTTTAATATAACTGGCATTTAAGTGATTCAGTAATTGTTTATAAACCTATCTTACAGACAGTTTCACTCTGTTGGACTTCTGATTGTTATGTTCTTTGATTTGATGAAGCTTTTGGTTGGCATAAATCTGGATTTACTGATCAATGAAGACAAATAAGCACAATTTTCTGTTGGGATTCAAGATTACCTGCACTAGAAAACTATGATAAATGTAGCACTTCATGAATTGGAATTATTAACATTTAATTTACTATTTCTTGATACATTTTAGCCTTATATGGTAAATCCATCAGTTAACCTTTGCAGGAAATATAATTGTATTCATTTAATTTATGTAAGTTGTTATTTGTTTTCAAATCATGTGATGATAAATATACTGGTTTGTTGTTTATCTAAACAACTTGAAATTAATGATTTTGTAAGATGTATGCTACAGTTAAAATATTAACTTCCTTTGTTTAGATCGTGTTTTATATTTTATTCAGTATAATGTTCACGTACCTTGCAACACTTTCATGCTACTAAGGTTTAGGTGCTTATACTTGACTGCTGATAAAGTGTGGAATTGCAATCTGTTATTGTAATACTATGAAATGAAAGAGAAATTTGTGCTATACTTTTATCACTGTTTAAGTTGCTTCCAGAAAATCTGATTGAAAGTATAGAGAAAGCAGTCATGAAGAGGAAAGCACAAGCAATCTTCCATTCTCTATATTATGTCCTGACACATAGTAGATCAGCGTCTTTTTGTGCAACAGACAGTCTGGGATAATGAATATCAATTTCATGCACGTTACACACAGGCAAGTCTTATTGCTCACCTTTTTTCTTACAGTTTTCTTAAAAATCAGACTGGATTATGAAGTCTATTTTAGTTGCCACATTCTTAGTATGAACTAAAAAGACATTTTGCCCAAACCTTTCCTGGTAAGAGTTTAAATTTAGTCATATATTCCTTTGAAAATGTGAACAATTGCTTTTAGGGAAAAGGAATTCAGTTGTACAGGCTGGAAAGCAGCCACTCTGCACTCCTACCAGGTCTCTGACTTGAATGATAAGGTGACCAGGGCTTCCCAGCCTGCCACAGAGACACTTACCAAGCAATTTAGATGCAGCATTACTTTCTGAGTTCCACATTAAAAGTAGATAGATTTTTTTTTTCTCCATATATTCTAACTGTAGAGAAATCTGAGAAGTAATTCAGGTGTCTGGTGTCTTTTTAGATGCTCTAAAGTATGTAAAACACCCACACAGGACTAGAAGGTGTGATACAGGACCTAACTGTGACTCCTGTCTTTTAGAGAAGCATCAGGAGGCCAGACAAAATATTTTAGGACATAACATAGAACTAGCATAGCATCAAGCACCTTTGTGTAGATTCTTCTATCTCATCCATTTAGAATTTTAGATTGTTTTCTCTCTTATGTGAAAGTTTTTCTCTTATAAAAAGCAAATTTATATTTTGATAGATTTGTGAGTTTTTGCTTTCCCTGTGTCTGGCTACCTGTGTCTGGCTACATCAATTCGTGATATTATATTTAGCTGGCGTAGAGATGCTCAGAATGTTACATTTGGTAACACTGTGATCCTACTGTGATCAGAAGTCACACAAAATGTAGGTGGAGTTGCATGGGCAGCAACTACCTATTTTCATGTAAATTTATCTATTGCCAAATGATTTGTGTGTGTATATGCAAGAAGCAGAACTGTCCCCCAAGGTGAAAATAGAAAATGTTTTGTAGGTATGAATCTTATTTCAGAAGTAGAACAGATCCTCCCACAGAAACATTTCCGTCCCAGGGTGCTCAGTATATGGCATGTAAGCCTGAGTTGAAGCTGGTTGGGGCTAAGCTTTCTCCCCATGGTTTTAAATAGATCCATATTTATGGGGCTACTAAGAAAAAGTGGTATGCTTTGCACATATATTCTGTTCCTCACATCTCTCTTTTCAAAGGAAAAGTCCTAGTCTGACTCACTGTTTTCCACACATTTTGTATAGGTGACATACATGTAGAATATTTACAAGCGTTAACTACTGACTTTGCAAAGCAATGACTTTTATACAGTCACCAAAATGACTATTCCACTTTCACTTTCTTTACAGACAATGAAATTGCATCTAGAGACTTAATTCAAGCTTTTCTCCACTGATAATTATACCCATTCCCTTGTAAACCTATTGTTACTGAAGTGCAATGCAATAAAAATATCATGTTTCTTACAAATGTTTAGATGCAACATGTGGTTGAAATTCTATTTCCAATAGCAACAATTATCTGACAACATCATCTTCTGAGCAGAGAAGACCCTTTAAGTGAGTATCCCAGAGGAATGGGACTCAGAAGATCTGATCTCTGTGCACATTTCTACCATTGGGCTGTCAGGTTATTTGGCAAATCATTTCACTACTGTGTGCTTTTCTCTCCTTGTAAAAGGAGGGAGACGCATATTTTGTCAAAAGCTTTGATAAAGTGCTAGCTTTTGTTATTCTGCAGTGCAATAGCATATCAAGACCAGTGTTAAATGCATCAGAGAATGGTACCAAGCATTTTGTAAATAATTATATGTGTATGGTCTCTGATACTGGATTTTACAGAAATGTAAAAAATAGGTAGCACTCTTTTTCTCTTCTACCCTAAAGGTGGTAAAACAGCTTTTTTTCACAGCAGTGAGAGAAAAAAGCAATTTGTTGTTGGCATTGGTGGTTTTCCCTAGGAGAAAACAAACAAACAAACTAATCTAATAACAAGGATAGTTATAAATTTGACAACTTGAAAGAGTACCTCAATTAAAAGGACAAATTAACTAGATTTCTGGAATCTAACTTAACACATAATTTAACCAAATAAAAACGGTGTATAAATCTCACTTTCAGTATCAGTTTAGTTTCTAAATATTTGTACACTTTATCAACATGGCATTTTTCATGCTAGTATTGCTGTCACTATATTTATAAGAAATCCCGGGAAACCAAGGTTTTACAGCTTGTGTAAGGTACAAAATGTGCATAGGCAGGAAATCTTTCTTGTTATATGTGGCTTCTCCATAGCTACTTTGCATTTTACTGTTTTTCTACAGATTTTATGTAAAAGACTAAATTTAAGAAATAAAAGTCAAACAAAATAAAATTAAAACAACTCCTTTTTTTAACAATTTTATAAACAAGTGCATTTTTTTCAAGGACAGATAATCTACTCTGTCATTTTCATTAATGTGTTTAGGAACCATAACTAAATTTAGATGTCTCTACTCAGACTGATTATTCTAGATCACAGTCACTGTGCAAAGGAGTGATTTTAATATTGTCTTCACCTACTGTTTTAGCAGAAACTTCCTCCATAGGACATGTAACCAGCTCTATTACATTATAGTTCATACAGGATACAAATATTTTGTTCCTGGCTGCAGCATGTTATCAGAGTATATCTTACAACAAGAGATCTGATTAGCCTTATCGTTATCTTAGCTACCATAGTTACAAATGTTATTACTGGGTATAAAATTATCCATCTTTTTTTTTAAGACCTAGTTGAAATATTTTCTCTCATGATTTTCTGACTCTATTTGCTGAGAGTATTTGGTATAAAGGCATCTTTTATAGTTTGCTGGATATTTATCTTTGTTATTTTATGATTTTACGCTTTTTTAATATACTGTGGGACAGAACATGACAGTAACTATTTTATTTTATTTTATTTTATTTTATTTTATTTTATTTTATTTGATTTGATTTGATTTGATTTGATTTGATTTGATTTTATTTTATTTTATTTTATTTTATTTTATCCTATGTGTTATATTGTATCAATTATCTTATTCAGTTCCTGTTCAGCATTTCTCTTTTACTGACTAAATAATTCAATATTTTTCATGTTTTTACTACATGTAAATTCTGCCTTACATATCTTTCTGGCCCTAGCTGGCCCTATTCCACCTCCAAATGTGTCTGAATGCCATTATGTGGAAACCAGTTCAACATAAAAAAACATAATTTCTGAGTGGCTATTCCAGGCTATTCGGTCAATGGTCTGTGAACTCAAGTATCTCTAACTAAATCAGAAACTGTTAGGTCATTATAGCTGTGAAAAAATAATAATAATAATAATAATAACACTCTATATATCTACTCCTTTTAGTAGAACTAAAATTTAGTAAAACTTGGAACTTTTTTTTTTTTTCCCCTGTAATGAATCTGACAAAGTTATCAACATCTGGTGGCTCTGAAAATAACAGATTTAAGGGACATGATAACTCCTAAAGCCTCCTTTATCTGGTACTTTTTGGAGAGGAGGGTAATTCAGATCGTCTTGTAGGTTATCAGTAGTACATCTTAAATCAAAATCTAGAGAAAGCCTCCAAAAGAAAAAAAAAAAAATCCGTTGTTTTGGGGTAGATTAAATCAGTTTTATCCTGTGTCTGTTGCTGTCTGAATTGTGCAGGTTCCTCTACCTTTATTAGCCTATACATAACTAGAGCCTTGCCTCTTCATACACTGAACCTGGAAACTTGTCATCTTTCTGATGAGGAACTAGCCCCAGAAGTAAGGCCTAGAGTCTGTCCCACCTACAGATGTAGGCATGCACTGTAGACATGTGCAAGGAAGCCTGTGATATACAGTTTCTTAAAAGTAAACTGAATAAATTATTAAACATTCTTAGGATTTATTTAAGCTGATCTATTAAGCTGATCTAGACATCTACCTTAGAATGAGATGAATTAGGCTTCAAAAGTTTCTATTTTTTCCAACAGGTTGTATAAAAGGGAGTTTTTGAATGTTAATTCAGATGTAGATGCCTGCCTTTGACCAAATGAATCCTATGTGTTAGAGACAGTGTGGCTCACTAGAATTTTTTGTCATGCACACCGGCCGTGTGCATCTCAGGTAGCATAAGGAGACTATGTCAAATTAACTCTAGCCTATGTGATCTTTTGATTGAGGGATCCAATTTGAAAGAACTCCCAAACATGCCTACAATCCACCAAAATATTTGGGCTTTCCACGGAAATCTAGCATAGGCCATTTCTTTACAATCAAGGATAACAACTGTGGTGGTTGCTCCCACCTCTCATCTAATGGATTAATGTTTTCTTCAGCCAGAATGGCTGTCAAACTGCATCTTCCAGACACTTGGAAAGTCTCTGTAGTACCAAAATAGAAATGAATAGTTTAGTAGTTTAAAATTAACAGTTTAAAAATAATAGAAGTTTAAAATTAATAGACGTTTTAATAGAAAGTGCTGGAAACAGAACTAAGTAAAAGTGGTGAAATAGTGCTATAGTGTAAAATGCAAAGACATCTTAAAAGATTCATTTTTGCTAGATAGGAAAAGTAATAATAATAATAATAATAACAATAATCATGAGAAATCAAAGCCTTAAAAATGTCTCCTACAGAAAGAAGTCTGAGCTTTGTTCTCAACTACCAAGAATATTAAGGTATTTTACATGTATTTATTTTTAAATGTAATAAAGCAACTTCAACCTCCAGAAAACAAGAGTGCCATTTTCTAAACAGGCTCTCAAAGTAAGCCACCATGTTACTCTTATGCTCCTTCACTGTGTGGCATATAGGTACCTAACTTTGGAAGAGACTTCTGGGCTCTAAATTCTGAAAGTCATTTGTAGAAAGAGGTGGGATCTCAGATCCTGCCATTGTCCTGGCCCTCAGTATTTCCTTTTGGTCAACAGCTAGCTCAGAAGGCAGATTTGGGGATTCCCCTTCTCCTCTTTCTTGTAATGTTGTTTAACATGATAGGCAAAGAAGATGATTTCCAAGTACCTTAAAAATACATGTACATATTTCAATTGAAAAGTCTGGCCCTAAAATGACAGTTTACCATGAGAAAAAAGTATTAGACATTTGCTCTCCAAAATAGTTGCACAAGTGGTATGACTTGATACGTTTCTGAACAGCGTTATAAAAGGAAATAAAAATACTGTAAAGAAAGAATGATTTTGCTCTCCTGTTAAATACTGAAGCTAGAAAAATCTCATATAGACATTCAATAATTTCAACTAATTTGCTTGGACCTTTTGGAAAAAAAAAAAAAAAAAAAGAAAAGAAAAGGAAAGAAAAAAAAAAAAAAAAAGCCTTGAGAAAATATCTTTGAAGAATTCTTTAGCATGATTTGTTTCTGCATTCCTTAGCTTGTGAGTTTGTATAGCAGTCATGCTAAATGAGAAATATTAAGGTAATAAAGTTCTTAATTTAAGTTCTGTCACCGAAATGACAGTTATGAGAATGAGAGAGAGAGTCACCTAATGTAATTAATATTACTGGTTAGATTGCCTTACATTCTGAGAGACTAAAAATAAACAAACAAATAAATTATTTCTATGGAAATAATTACTATTAATTTGTGGGAGGTAGAAACTCCAAAGTGAAGAGAATTCAGAGGCTGCTCTTCTTCCACCTTTGCCTTAAAGACAGCACCCCAAGAAACCCCATTCTGCCATTTTCGAGACTTTGCTGATTATTTTTTTTTTCTTTCCTCAATCCTTCCTGGGAACCAGGTTCATACTTTTCAGGTGTCACAGGTCATTTTGTGTTTTCCATATTCCCAATAATCTTTCCCAAACTAACTGTGCTACATTGTGCTCTGGGAAGATGCACGCTCTTTTCAGTTTCACCTGACCACAAGTGTCACAGCCTGAGAGGAGCTACTTCTTTACTTGTAAATTAAAATCAAACGATTGTTCTCTGGAAACAAGGCTAACTACCTTGGAAATGCTTGAGTCTGAAGTGTTAAGCTCTGGCTTTCTAAAGCTTAGTGACTATGGCCAAACTGACCCTGTTCTCTGCTAACTTCCAACTACGAATGCAGTTTAAATGTCACAGGCCACACCATGTATAAGGACTATGGCTGCAATTTGAATTGAAGAGATGATAGAATCCCAGAAAGTCCTGTGGATCATTTTAATTCATTAGTATAGACACAATTGCTCCTGTTTCTCCAAGCTTCTCAGCTCAAACCTTTGTGAATAACCCACACACATAACTATGAAGAAACATATAAAAGAAATGCAATCTTTCTTAAGGCACCCAAACTTTTCATGGTGTCATGGAGACTGAGGCTGGAAATGGGGAATCTCCTTAGGGAGTTATACATTAAAGACTGTATTGTCCGGTTTGAAACATGAGTGAACTACTTTATTTGTGCAAATTTCTATTGAACTAAGAGTTCTGGGAGCTTTTGTTGAACTCAGAGACATGAGGGATGTTAATACTACTTTTGAACTAAATTCTAATACATGCTCTCCTCTTCTTCTCATCCCGAAGATGAGAGGGGAAAGCAGGCATTAGATGTGCTTTTCTTCTTTTTGCAGTAGTTGGTGTCACTGTAGCTAACTTCTCAGTCAAACTCCTGGTCTATGAAGGCAGAAAATTAACATACAAGATCCCACACAATGAAGTTACTCAGCACATTTGCACTTCTCTGCTTCATCTTAAGAATCCATTCCAGACAATTGAGAAGTGCTCTCAGTTTTCAGATATATGAAACACTATCTGAAAGATTTTTATTTGCACTGTTTGTATGTTTTTGTTGTTAGTTGTGTTTCTTCTTGTTGTTTGGTTGGTTTCCCCTTGCCAGTAAGAATGAAGAGAAACGAGTCTTACAGTATTATTAACTCTTGATTCCAGGAGAATTTTGAGTTTGGGAATAGAAATGGGGCAGATAGACTTAAGTAAATTAGACTGGTAAAAAGGTGTGGAAAAAAAATGGAGAAAAAAAATATCCCTAAAACTTTTTGCCTGCCCATCCGAAATACAAGGAAATGGGAAAAACATTAACACAAATATCCTACCAATTTACAGGTGAGGTGGTTTATGGCTAAACCCATTGTGTGTTTTTTTGTTTGTTTGTTTGTTTTTATCTTTTTGTTTTTGTTTTTATCTTTATCTTTTTTGTTATAGCAAAAAATTATATGTAGTAATGAATTTCAGTGCCCTTCAGAAGTTTTAAATTAATATCCAGCACTCAAAATTACAAACCCTCAATATTAATCACCTTATTAACCATTCTAGTTCCACTACCTTAGGTGAGCTTAACTTTGAAGATTTTTAAGACTTAAAAGCATTATACAGTAATTAAACAATATTTCCTGCATTTTCTGTTGAAGGAATATATGGTACCACCTTGAATTTTGCTCAATTCTTGCACATTTAATGAATATTTCTAATCCATTATTAACATTTGAACTTGAGTGTGATTCAGATTTCCTGGCATAATGTGTGCCATGCTACTACTGTAAATAAATAGCTTCTTTACCTCACTGGTGAAAAAAGTTAATTGTGAAAAAAAAACATATTTGCATTTATACACAGAATAATTACATGCTGATTACATATAGTGTAATTAGGTATACTTATGTAAAATTTTAAACAAGAGACTGAGTCTTTAAAGAAAAAAAAATCAATAGGAACAAAAAAATAAAAAAAGAAGCTGAATGTTTATCTTATATTGTGTAAAGCAGAGAACTGCAAAACCTTAGGAACTGGCTGTAGTGTACCTCAAATGGTTATTCACATTAATTCTTACTAGTAAAAAATGGCATATATCATCTCTAATATATATAATTTTCAATTGAAATCTTTTAACAACACATGAAGAGCTGCAGATCTTGACTAACAATGTATTTAAATTGCCCTTATGGAGAACTGGATGTGAAGTGCTTGGGATTACAAATCAAAATGAATTTGACGGTTCAGCTCAGTTTCTAATGATTACAGTATGAATGTCATCATCTACAAATTACAATAAAAATTGTGTTCCCTTTCCAAATTTAGAAATCTGGGACTTGAACAGAGTGGCTGAAGTCCATCTTTTGATCCCAAAAAGAATGCAGAGGGAATTAATATCCGTCTTTCAGAAGTCTATTTGCTGAGCACATTTTGTTGATGTTAGAAGATATTAATTGAAATCTGGAGAAGCAGGAAAAAGGTGCTGAGTTTGCCTACACCTGGAACATTAAAACTAAATTTTGAAACAATAACAAATACCTTCTTAAAGAAGCAGACTGGCTTTAGCTGCATCTGTGCTTTCTCTTTCTAACATATCTGCAATATCTGTAAGAATGACATTTTCATGGAATGGCTTGGGTTGGAAGGGACCTCACGGATCATCTAGTTCCAAACCCCCCTGCCATGGGCAAGGACTTCACCCACTAGATCAGGTTGCTGAGGGCCTCATCCAGCCTGATCTTGAACACCTCCAGGGATGGGACATCCACAACTTCTCTCTTCTTCTTCTTCACACTTGGTGAACGTCATTAGGTCCACATGGGTCCACTTTTCTCAAGCTTGTCCAGGCCCCTTTGGATGGCACCTCTTCCTTCTGCTGTATCGACTACACCACTCAGCTTGGTGTCACCTGCAAACTTGCTGAGGGTGCACTCGATCCCACTGTCTATGTCGTTAATAAAACTATTAAACTGCACCAGTCCCAAGACAGACCCCTGAGGTACACCGCTTGTCACCAGCCTCCACCTGGACATAGAACCATTAACCACCACTGTGTGGGTGCAACCTTCAAGCCAATTCCTTATCCAATGAATGGTCAACCCATCTAATCCATCTCTCTCCAATCTGGAGACCAGGAGGTCATTTGGGACTGTGTCAAAGGCCTTACAGAAGTCCAGGTAGATGACATTGGTTGGTTTTCCCTTGTCAACAGATGCAGTCACTCCATCATAGGTCACCAGACTGGTCAGGCATGATATGTCTTTGGTGAAGCTGTGCTGGCTATCTCAGATCACCTCCTAGTCTTGCATGTGCCTTGACATTGCTTTCAGAATCTGTTCCATGATATTCCCAGGCACAGAAGGGAGGCTCACCACAATGTTTGTAGTTCCCCAGTTCCTTTTTTCTACCCCTTTTTTAAAAAAGGGGGGTGGGAGGAGTGTACCTTTTTCCAGTCACCAGGGACTTCATCTGACTGCCAGGACATTTCAAATATAATGGAGAGAGGCTTGACAATTCCATCAGCCAATTCCTTCAGGACCCTGCGATGCACAGCATCAGACCCCATAGACTTGCAGTTGTTAAGTTTCATCAGGTGGTCTCGAATCTGCTCTTCACTTCCTGTGGGAGGGACTTTGCTCTCCCAGACCTTGCCTAGGGTTTCAGGCAACTGAGAGATGTGGAAAGCCTGACTGCCAGTGAAGACTGAGGCAAAGAAGTTGTTGGGTGCCTCAGCCTTCTCCCTGTCTGTTGTTACTAGTTCTCCCTTATTATTTGTTGGAAGGGACACACTCTCCTTGGCCTTTCTTTTCTGAGCAATGCAACTATAAAATCTCTTCTTGTTATTCTTTGCATCCCTTGCCAAGCTTAGTTTTATCGATGCCTTGGCTTTCCTTACCCCATCCCTGCACATCTGGACAGCATCCTTGTACACCTCCCAGGCCACGTGTCCCTGCTTCCACTGCCTGTACATTTCTTTCTTGCACCTCAGTCTGATCAATAGGTCCTTGCTCAGCCATCCCGGCTTTCTGCCCTCTCTGCCCACTTTCTTACACAGGGAGATGGAGAGTTCTTGTACTCTAAGGAAAACATTCTTAAAGAGTTGCCAGCTCTGTTCAGCCCCTTTGTCCCTAAGGACAGAGTTCCAGGGGACCTCATCCACTAGGTCTTTAAATAGCTAGAAGTGCGCTCTTTGGAAGTTCAGGATCCTGACTTTGCTCTTTGCCAGTCCCATATTCCTCAAGATCACAGACTCAACCAGGGCATGGTCACTGCAGCCCAGGCTGCCTCCAATCTTAACTTTTGTGATGAGTTAATCTGCATTGGTAAGCACCATTGGTAAGCACCAGGAAGCTTCTCATCTGATTTTTTTATCTAATGCCTGGACAAGGAGGTTATCCTCAATACTCTCCATGAGTTTCCTGGATTGTGTACAGCCTGCTGCATAACTTTTCCAGCAGACATCCAGGTGATTAAAGTCCCCCATCAGGATGAGAGAGTGCAAGCACGAGAACATATAGTTGAAACAAAAATGCCTCATCCACAGGCTCCCCTTGATCAGGTGGCCTGTAGTAGACCCCAGCCAAAAGGTGTCCTTTATTGCTCTGGTACTTAACTTTTACCCACAAGGTCTCAATCTGTCTATGGCTGTTTCTCAGAGGCATCTCTTCACAATTGATCCATCCCCTAACACAGAGGACAACAACCCCACCCCTCCTTCCCTGCCTATCTTTTCTGAAAAGCAGGTTCTGACAGGATTATTTGTAGAAATAGGTAATACTAAACTAATAAAAATAAAAAATATTAAAAAAAATGTAGTCAAGTAAAGTGAGTTCACTAACATAATTCACGTTTCCAATCAGGAAAAATAGCATTGTCAACATAACTTCAACTCAATATCACTCCTGTTTTGAATTTCAAGTATTCAACAAATGGCTCACAAGCAATTATTCTTAGAAACTGTTTGTCACATTGCTACCCGAAGATATATAGAGAAAACTATATATAGCAGTTAATTAACTCACAAACAGAAAGCAGAAGGAAAACTCATCTAATAGAACTTGACATGAATCGTGATGTCAGCTTTATCTTTGATAAACTGAACTTTTCTGTTTTGGCAAGGTACCTATAATATACCAGTATATGTGTATTGAACAGTATCATACTGACCAAACCATGAGAATAGCCTACATATTCAGCAGTGACTCAGCTGTAAATGCTTTTTAGCTGATTGCTTTTGCATCAAAATAGGCAGTTTGGTATCAAGAACCCTGGGCAAACTCATAGATCTATGCTATGTATTTTTGCTTTAAACATTTGTTTTGGTTTTAAACTGGGACTCAACAGTGAAATACTGTAGATGAAAATCTGTGCGCACTCAAGGTGAAGAAAATTTTTGTATCAACCCTTGTGCTGTGAAACTGCTGAATGATGTCTATCTTGAGATATGACTCAAGCTCACTTAAGCAAATCCACCATGAAAGGTCAAAATCACTTATGGGGGTTAAACACAAATAAAATGTCGTTTTACTAGTCTTTCTAATCCTCAAAAGATTGGGAAGACATTTTAGGTTTTCTCTGAAGGCATTTGCTTATTGCACAGACACAGCAAGGGCCTGATTCAAATATGTATTTTATAAGTGGAATAAGGGGCAGAATCACAGGGGAGGGAATTATGAAGGTATCTGCTGACGAACTAGGGACCATATATGCCAAAGATCAGTTTCATTAGACATATTTATAAAGTCTGGTGAGAGTACTTGTTTAATAATTACATATACTTTGAAAAGAAGGAAGGAATAAAATGTTGTTAGCCCTGCTCTCATAAAAATGACAGTAAACTCAAGCAGACAATTGAGAATTTGTCAGCAATGAAAACTCTTGAATGTCTGCATGACTGACTTTGTTGCAGTAGAAAAGAGGAAATGGGTTCCTCCCACCACCATGCAAAGGCAAACAGTATTCATACCTGGGACTGAGTTAAGGGATCTTTCATCTTACTTCTTTAATGCAGGATAAGCTGAACTTCAGAATAAGTGCCCCTAAGGCTGTAATTGCCTTAGCTACAGCTGTAGTTGAGTTTGAAACATGAACGTCTGAAGATACTATGTGTTAAAGGCCTATTAGGACTGGTATTAGAGACAGAGACATGCCTTCCAGATGGAGTATAAAAATGGTGATTGCACTATTTCTATAGATTGAGTAGAAAACTTCCTGCAGATGTCTGGGACCTTTGCAATTATGTCCTTTTCCAAACACTGGGACTTCATAAAGTCATAGGCTGATAACGAACTGTAAGAAGAGTATACCAGAAGGGAGAGCAGAACAGTTATGATCCACAGGTACATTTGTACTTTATACACCTATCCTGACAGATACTGAAATGAGCTAAAGAGCTGCTGCCCAAGAAAATTGCCAGGGAGATTACTGTCATATTACATGACCTACTTTCTTATACTCCCAGGACAGTTTTATGTTTTGCACATGGACTCTGTATGTTAAGGAGAAGGATAGACAGGTAAAGGCATGTGAAAAGAAGTACTTATTTACCCAGGTTGCTAAATCAACATTTTTAGGTGGTAGAATTACTTCTTTGTTGAAGACCTCATACCTGAAGTCACTAACTTCACTGATAGGCATCACCAACTACACTGTCAGCTCCTGTTGTTCCTGTTGTGTCAGCTACAGTAGTTTTCAATGTAAAACATTGAAAAAATTCTTAATCAGAATGTCTTTCAAAGTGACATTTCATGTCTTGAGTTCAAGGTTTTTGGACAAGCACCAGAATGACTAATTTCATTTCAACAGCAGCCACAAGTAAGCTGCTCTATATAAACTGCATGTTAGTATTTGACAGTATCCCTCCGTACACTTAAAACTCCCTCCTAAGAATGTTTGGGCTAAATCAGTTAACAAATTAACATGTAAAATGTCTTCACTAAAAATATACAGATAAAGAAAACTAATGGCTAAATCATATACCATTGCAGATTCAGTAGTGCATGGGGAGGAACACATCACCATCCACCATTCCTTGCTTTTACAGAAAAGATTTAGAAAAAGGCTATCTGTCTAGGCACTCTGAAAATGGTATTTCTTAGAAGAGTTTAGGCTGTGATGATGGACTTGTGGTTGCCATAGCCTTTTATACATTAGAAGGAGAAAGACACTGGAGCCTCAGAGATACTCTGTTATGAATTTCAAGAAAGTGTCTGAATGACACGAAAACCTTTTAGCATTTATGCAGACACAAGAGCCAGATTCATTTCTTTCCTTTCTTGTTCTTTCCCAACATTCATTTCCAAAAACATAGACCGCTTTCCTATCATATGTCTAATCCAGCTTTTTGTCTGCTCTCACAGCTCCACAACCTATGATTCAAGGATGTTTTTTTAGCATCTAAGATGAACTACTTGACCATGCTGCAGTCAAGTGTTCTTGTGGAAAAGTAGGTAAGATAAGGAAATAAATACTCTCTTATTCTGAAAAAGTTTCCATGAAAACATTTTCTGAAAAACTGGTTCTTTTTAAATTGATGTCTTTTATTTTTTCTTTTTTAACATAGCTCCACTGACATGGTACCATAGACCATGTAATCACCATTATTATTATTATTATTATTATTATTATTATTATTATTATTTATTATTATTATTATTATTATTATTATTATTATTATTTTATTATTATTATTCATCCAACTTGTGCTTCTATAATACATCTCTGAATTATTCACATACTTCTGGTGAAAGCAACGAAGTCTTTCTAAGGTCTGTAATTGAGACCTTCCATGTGAGTAAAAAAGCTTTACATAGCATATTGTTGCAAGTACAAGCAAAAGACAATGGGGCAAACTGCCTAACAAACTCAGTGGCATGAGATACTGGTTCCTCAAACCATAATTGTCACACATTTAAATTATATTTATTTATAACAGTAATGATCACATATGATCATTACTGTTATAAATATATTTCATTTTCCATGCTCACAGCATGGAAAATGTTAATTTAGATATTCCTCTCATTTATTACCATAATATGACATTCTGTACTAATTTTGAACATGAAGATACACCACATAGACAGTTAGTCTCTCTTAGTGTCATTAGATACTGGCTTTGCAGTAAAGCGCTGTTGCCTACCATTGCTAGTACAAGGAACAAAAAAAAAAAAAAAAAAAAAAAAAAACCTGTTGAAACTTGAGATTTTTTTTAAAGACCTTTACATGGTATTTGGATTCAGAACATTTTCAGGGGAAAAACTCTATACTATGAAGAAGATATATTTAAATGAGAAAAAAAAAAAAAAAAAAAAAAAAAAAAAAAAAAAAAAGAGGCATTAGTTTTGATTAGCCTTCAAGGGATTTTGCTTTAGAATAAAACTAAACACAACTATACCTATTACCTGCCTAAAGTTCTTCTGTCTCTCAAGAGCCTGATGCACAGTAATTTTTCTGTGTTGTGTGCTAACAGTAAAATGTACATTCTTCTTAACACATAATTAGTTCTCTTGGGGCTTACATAAATTGCAGTTCTTATACACCTGTGGCTGGCACAATGTAAATCTGAGAACTGAAAGCCTTAGGATTAAATCAGTCTCTATGAACTGCCCACCTGTGATAAATCTAGACCTACCCTTTGAATGTTTTATTGAGCTGCAAAATAAATACATGCATACACACATACACACATACATAAATCATCCTGCTCTGAAACCCAGTAAATGCAAGCCATTGCAAATTCATTTTATACAAATATGTCCATGCTTGAGATATTAGTGCTTAGTTTGTAGCTACAAACTGAGGAATTGGAAACTCTGATCTCCTGAGAGGATCATGTGAGGATATATGAGCAGGATGTTCTTATTCTGCTCACCTATTCATCTGTGAGCAGGGAGGCTTCTGTTGGTATCCATAGTTTAATAGGTATGGAGAATTAACCTAATTAGAGAGCCCCCTTACCAAAGGACGTTTATCTAAAAAAAAGAAAGATGTTTATCTAAATAGAATTGTGATTATATATGAACATTTAAGAATAATAACATTTCATTGGATAAACTAACCTACTGTATGTAACGCATTTAATAATTTCATGGTCACCTTGTAAGCCCTACTTAGTCAGGCCAGAAAATATGAAATGGTGTCAGGACCATCAAAACAGAGAAGGAGTAATTAATGCAAAGGTGCTGTGACTCTTGAGGCTTATTCCCAAGGTTGGATGACTTTTTTTCTTTCATCTCAGAGTAATTGTTCTTGGCTAGATTTAAGAATTATGTGCAAAATTTCTTGAGTGCATGTCTATGAATTCAGAAGTATCACAATGGGATATAGTATCCTTCTTTTCTAGATGACTGTTTTAAACCAGACCTCAGAGAGCAGTGAATTGCTTTGGCTAACCATTGATCTGTATGAAATGAGCCTGGTGATATATGTCTGTTGACTTATGAAAAGATACATTACAGCTGTTGCTATTTGACACATCTCCTGGAAATCTCAGCCAAGTAATCTAGGATAGCTAGACTCAAGTGTTGAACTGTTATCTTTATGGTTAGCTTAATTTCATCTGATATTTGAGAGCTGTGCTTCTATGTGAATAAAGAGAGGACATCACAAGGCAGTAAATTGTCACTTTATTAAGTACTGCATTTGCTTTTGAAAATCTACATTTCTTATACATTCTTAAAATCTATTTGTTAGACAATAATTCAAAATACACTTCTATGCATATATCTTGCTCTTCTTATCACTACCTGAAACGGTTGCATAATGGGAAAGCTATGCCTTGCTCCTCATGTGCTAAAATACTAGGAACAATCTATTAGATATAAAAAGTTCAGATATACTAGTGCATGTGTGTAGGAAGGATCTTTATTGTTCACTCCTTTATCAAAACATTAATTCAGTCTTCTAAAAAAAGATAGGAAATGCCTGTTTGTCAGCTGCTATCTCCTTTTTCTTTTAAGAAGAGAAATCGTGCAGAAAAAAAAAAAATGAAAGGGGAGAGGGTGAAAATAAAAAAATATATTGGAAATTGACTACTTTCTGGTACCTGGAATTCTTACAGAAATATATAAGGCAAAAGTAGGTGTCTGAAAAGCTCCTTTACTGTACTGAATTGAACAGATGATTTGTTGCCCCGTGTCTAGTAGACATATTTGCTTATCTTTTAGACTCTCACCTAAAATAAAATACATTCCATGACTTCTTTGCCCATTTGGTCCCATTACACCTCAGGTTTGTTTTCTGATGGAAAAACTGTGTCTGTGTAGCAGGGAGTTAGTCTGTCCTTCACAAATTGAACTGGAAAGGGTCTTTGGATGTTGAGTTAGCTTTAGAGTACTAAAATAAGCCCTGAAAGTAGCTTGCTTTTAAAGACATGCTTGCAGGTTCTGTTGTTTTCATATTTAGAATTAAAAACCTAGTGACTGCATAAGTGATGGAATTTAAAAACTGTCTGTGCCTACATGTGTGCAAGTCTATGTGAAGGCTGTTTACTTCATAGATGAAAAAGCGAGAGAAAGGCCTTAGTGGAATTATGTGATTAAGAGAAGATGGAACTATTGGAGTAAATCCAAGAGAAGATCATTTGGCTCCCTCCAAATTGATTTGGAAATTGGTAAGTGAAAGAAAAAAATTAGGAAGAGAAGCAAAATGGTATTTTAAACAACAAAATTAAAAAGAAAAAAAGAAAGGTAGTAAGGGGGAGGAAAACAAGATATGATGTGGCTGAGTGAGAACAGATAAACTGCATAAAGAAGAGGACTAGAAGAGTGAATATAAAGAGTCCATATGTAAGTGGGAAGGAGAAGGAAAGGAAAGGGTAGAAATACAATTAGATAAGTAGTAAGCCTAGAGGGACTCAGCCCTAATTTCTGCTGGGATTTTACAAAATATTTCTAAATGTCTTCTGAAATAAGCAAGAGTTGTTCTTGTCACTTGCCTGAATAAAATGTTATTTTAGATCTTTTCTCTGATTTCAGTAGAGTTAGAATCAGATTTTTAAAGTCAAAGTATTAAAAGCTAGATATCTGCTCAATATACTCCATGATTCTGTAAAACATTTTCTGAAGGTATCTTATACTATTTTTTCCTAATCATTTTTTCATTAGCATGTATTTGAAAAGCCTGGACATAATTTATTTGTTCTAACGTAGGTACTTTCAAACTAGACACCTAAATCTGATCTGATTACCATCAATTAGGAAAAATTAGCAAATGGAAATGGCCATTAATTTCATCCTGAGATAGGCATTTAAGATAAGCAAGAAATATTAGCCTCCAGATTTGACTGTTTGCTCCCATTTACTGAGATAGACTAAAGTTACAAACTCAAACTTACATATGAAGCTCAATCAGATAAATTCTTCTTGTTTTGTCTCATATATATATAGCTCCTTTCTTTAACCAAATTTAGTCCTGCTTTTTATGAATAAGGCTGATTTGGGCCTCATATTTACATTTACATTTACTTTTTTTTTTTTTTTTTATCATTTGTTATCTTTTAAATATCTCCTACTAATTATTTTTATTTTTGAGTTTCTACTTGCTTCTTACTCTTGTGCCATAAAATCATTTACATAGGGAGATAAATTTGAAATAACAGTCACAGTATTTAAGCCTCAGAGGCACTGTAAAAGCAAAGAAAACCAGGAGTCTATGAAAAAAAAATACAGAAGAGGTAGGATCTTAAATTAAAAATCCCTGAGGAATAATGTTAATTTAACTTACAAAATTCAAATACAATCTTCGTAAGAAATAAGTATTATTTTCTAAACCCTGCTTCAAGGCAAACAGAACTTTAAAACTGACAACTATTACCTGTGGGTCTGTTGTGGATATACTGAGCTTGTATCTCAAGTTAAGTACCCCACTTTATGGAATATCTGGATGAGGCTAAGATCCCATGTGTGGGCTGAAGCAAACACTGCCTAGTAAAAGTTTCTAAGCTCTTATGTTCACATAAGGAAGGTCCAGACTCTGCCTTTTCACTAGAGGCCATTTTAGTTTTTAATACACACTTACTTTCATATACTCTTGCTCCTTTTAATAAATTATGTTCAACAGATCCTTGATCCTTCCATTTAACTGAAAACAGATTTATGGGTGATAGTTAATGTATTGGCTTACCTGGCTCCAAAGATTTTATAATCCAGTTATTTCTCAAGAAGATCTCACCAAATTCCACCTCTGAAGTTCCTTCACCCAGGAGTGATAAAGAAAGGAGGAAGCAGACATTCATGTTTTCTTTGAGCTTAGTCTATTTTCCTATTTTTCAATAACTTCAGTGAGGAATTGAAAAAAAAAAAATACTACAATGACTGCACACCACTATTTTATTTTTTTTTGTTTCATTAGCTTGCTCATTTTAAGTTTCTATTTAATGGGATGATGAGTACCCAGTACAGAAGTATGTTATATGTCATTGCTGTGCCTGTTGAATAGAGATTTTTCTGAACTCCAAGCTGCAAAGGCCAGCTCTCTAATTTAAGTTTGAGACATTCATGTTTTCCATTCTATTAGTCTCTAAACTTTCAACTATAAATTTAAGTGGAAGCACAACTAGAGTTTATAGCTTTCAAGATAAAACTCTCATGCTGTTAAATTTCTCAGGTGAGGAACCATTTTCTGCAGCTGGGGGTGTGAAACTCAGGCAAGGCTGTCACAAGGCATTTGTCATTCTACAGAGATGAAAAAAATACTGCTCTGCCCTTCATACAACAATGGAAATTGCCCACACTGGTTCCCACTCCTTTATTTCTGCAGTTCCAAGTCTCAGCCTGTGTCAATGGTGTTAGTCTTGGGTTTTATACCTGAAGATTTGGAATGATCACTGGACATAAACCACCAGCTGTGCAGTGTCACCCTCTGTACACAGAGATGCTTCATGCAAAACTCCCTTGCACAAGACTAATCAGTAGAAAAGGTTTTCACATCACCCAAGTTTAGCCCCATACCATTTACGAGGTCCACCCTGTTTCCATTCCCTAAAAAGGAGTCTTGAAAATCAGCTTTAAAAGAGATCATGATAAAGTGACTATCCTTCCTTTTTCCCCTGATTGTGTTCAACCTCATAAACATCTCTGGATTTTTTTCTGTTTTCTCTCAGTAACTTTCTTATTCCTAGGCAGCGTTCCAGGAGCTGTATGCTGCACTCTGTGATCATTATGCTGTTCACAACTGCATCAGTTATGGCTAATTAATCTGTTATGCAATGTACATGAAAGGGGGGGGAGGAACTTGTTTGACGGTACTGTATTTACTAACTAGCAACAGTGAATATAGGGCTGTGTAGGGGTTGTGTAACACCAGCCCATTTTATTCCCCAAAATACTGACTTCTGATCATCTTCTTCAACTCGTAACACAATCCTCTGCCATGTTTTCTTTTAAGTCCAGGCATAAAGATGAAACTAACTAAGAGGGTAAATGAGGTAAGAAAGTGATTTAACTTTCATGCTGCTTTCACTTTTTGGAAAAAAATACCTAAAACTCATTTGACTTGTGCTAGTTAAATGTATTTTTGGCACATATATAAATCTACTTTGGACAGAAAGAAAATGTGACAAAAGGGCAAAAAGTAAAATGCAATGCTGAGCACAGTTCCACTGAAGCATAGTTTGGGATACAGGGACAAGAGCTGTGTTCACAATTTCAAAGGGAGAAGTGTACACCTGTTTTAGGGAATACTAACTTGCAGCTGCATTGTACTTCATTTCAATGGGATCCTGCTGATCTGATTAAAAGGTGCTGTTCCACAGCCACATTATCTCATTCACTTTGAAAGGGAAAGCAGCGGACTTGATCAAAACATGCCTCCCCATGGCTGCATTCTCAGAGCCACTCTCCCAGCAGAAGCGGATGACGTGCATGAGAAATGCTCTTTGCTAGAATTGTTAAACGAGTATCTGATAATGAAAATGCTTCTCGCCTCTTCTTTGTTCTCCAGTCTTATGGAAGAGCCAGTAGTCCTGACAACTATCAATGATGTCCCTCCACTCTCCCTTCTCTCTGCTGGGTTTCTATGAAAGTTCTGTCTGTGTGAGGCATAATATTTTGTTAAACTTTCTTGTTGCCTGCCAGAAGTGAGTAGTATGGTTGATTATAATGAGTTTGTTGAATAGACCAGAAAACAGTTTGCAGTTTTTCTTCATTTTCATGAGGAGAGACGGCAAATTCATTTTGTTGCTATTAACAGATCATGTTTCTCTTTGACTTTTCATTATTTAAACCCTGGTTTGTGTCTAAATGTGGTTGTGAATTATGCCAAAATTCTTAACATAAGGATGAGCACTATGTTCACTGAAATTATACTGTCTCCTAGAAATTTCGAGCCACCTAATAAAAGATGTCCATCATCTTGATGCACGGGAGTTCAGATTTAGAATACCTAAATGTTACACATACTAAACATGTTGAATACCACAAGCACAGAAAAATCTGTCTTTAATCCTCTTATATCAAGTAGGCTATTCTGATAAAGGTGTATGGCAGAAGGGCTAACCTAAATATCTGACGACAAAGATACTGTCTGCTGTAAATTGCATGTCTGAAAAAAAAATCACATTTTTTCGTAGACAATGGGGTTTCTCCTGTTTTACCTCTAAACATTTTCTTCAGGAGAGAATAACATCCTGTATGTCAGCTGACTGCTTATTCAGGATTTCAGAATTTTTTTATTTTATTTTTGACCCTTCAGTCCGGTACTTTCAACCTAAAAATTATTTATGAATATTTATTGAAAATGTGTTAAAAAAAAAAAAAAGACTACCAGATATTAGAAATTCCTCAAAAACATAGTAATGTTGTTAATGACAATCTATGTCACAATTTATTTCTTAAAATGTAAATTGATTCTGTCCTTTTACAACTTCATTGCTAGACTTTCAGTATATCTTCATGTAACCTCTTATACTTTAATTAAAGCAGTAGGAACAGTTACTCAGAGACGAAAGAACACTGCATACCTACACCATTCACCTTTATGCCTTCTTTAATGAAAACAACTGTTACAAAGTCAATTTTGGCTCACAACTCATACCATCTGAGTGGAAGTTGCCAATGCAGAGCTGGGTATATGTCCTGCATCTGGGCAGGGAACAAATGCAGGCTGGGTGGAGAATGCATTGAGAGCAGCCCTGAGGAGAAAGACCTTGGGGTGTTGGTTGACAAGAAGCTCACCATGAGTTTGCAATGTGGACATGCAGCCCAGAAAACCAACCATCTGGGCTGCATCAAAAAAAGCATGGCCAGAAGGGTGAGGGAGGTGATTGTCCCCCTCTGCTCTGCTCTCGGGAGACCCCCCACATGGAGTGCTGTGATCAGCTCTGGAGCCCCTAGAACAAGAAGGAGATGGACATATTAGAACAAGTCCAGAGGAGGGCCATGAGGTTGATCAAATGGCTGGAGCATCTCTCCTATGAAGACATGCTGAGGAGTTGAGGTTGTTCAGCTGGGAGAAGAGAAGGCCTACAAAACAGCTGGGGAGGGGATCATTGTCAGGGAGTGTAGTGATAGGACAAGGCGGAATGGCTTTAAACTAAAAGAGGGTAGATTTAGATCAGATATAAGGAAGAATTTCTTTACCGTGGTGGTGATAAGGAAGAAGTTGCCCAGAGATGTTGTGGCTGCCCCCTGGAAGTGTTTGAATCAGAATCCAAGTAAATTTTTGATTTGGAGCTTCCAGGTTCAGTCACCTGTTGGGAAAGCAATAAACAGCACTCTGTTCACATGCTGACCTGCAGAAGAAAATGTGTTGACTGCCTTGACAATCAAGGGGAGAGAGTAGCACACTGACTATAAATACTCTAACAAAATCCATGGACGTTTGTTTCCTGGTAGTTGGAACAAATCAGTATAGAAAATGTCATCACATTTACCACCAGCAAGTATCTTACTTAATAGCAGTACTAACCTATATATACATACACAAATTAACATTTTGATATTCATCACTGTTCATAATGTTTACTTTGGTATCAAAATGTTTAGGTCAAAAGCCAAAATCAAAGATTTATAGGGTCACAGTGGATAATATAACCTTTCCTGTATTTTCCAAAGTCAGGGAAAATTCACTGTGAAATTTAATTGCTCCAGTCAACCTTATTATGTGGTCAAAAGGTGGAAATATAAGGCAGGGACAAGGATGGAAATTTCTGATACTGAGCAGAGGCTGGAGCTTTGGTATTCACACTGTTCTGTCCAAATGCTGGAAAGTCAGAAGCTCATGTTCTACTGAAATCTGCCTTCTATATACTTTTTTTTTTTTTTTAATTATCATTATTATTATAGTTATGCTCTTATACTGCCAACAAAGCAGATTGCTTAAAAACTGTCTGCCTAAGTACACAGCTGATACACTTGCACTACTTTTTTATTAATATTTATGATTATTATTTTATTTTATTTTATACTTATTTTTATTTAATTTAATTTCATTTCATGAATAGTTGGAAATAACTGTTGGCTACTTTTCACAGTCATGTCCCTCCAGTTACTGCATCTGATACATGACTCAGACTGTGCCATTTACACATGGGTTTATTTTTATGTGTTGCTGAAACACTCATCTTTTGGGGAACAAACATAAAAACTATTTTTTCTTCACCCTATAGACCAATATGCACCAATAATTCCAGCTCTAATTTTAAATAAGTCCACAATAATTCTTAAACAAGCTTCAAGATTTTGTAAAGTTAAGTGATAGCTTAAGTAAATTTGCATTAAGTTTCCAAGGGTTTCTAGCAATTTCTTTGCGATGAGCAGAGAACTCTTAAATCAAGAACTCTGAGTTCTTGATTTATGATATATTATTATTTGGGTAATTTTAAGAAATACTGAATAAAATGTGTAAATGGCATGTAGGCTTGGGGGTAGATTCCTTATGCAATCAATCTCTATTAAAATTGATTATATAATCAGTGAGGGAGTTCTCAGTAATGAGTAGCTCACAGCCATGGTTTGTGGTCAGACTTCCTGGTCCAAACAGGTACATCACAGTTCACTTTTGTCTCTGTTTAGTCTTTTGTTTATATGCTAACATATGTGATTGGCTTGAGACAGAAAAATAAATAAATAATTGGAAAAAAAAAAAAAGGAAATAAAATGAAAAAGAAAAAGAAAAGGCTAATCTTCAATACTTCTAGAGTTGATAATGAAAGTAATGTCCTGAGAAATCCTGATAATTTTCATGATTAATTTCATATAACATCACTCTTAGTGATATTTTCCATTTACTCATGTATTGCTCAAATTCTTAATGATTTGAACTAACATAAAAATAAACTTAAAATTGATCAAATATGGCTAAAACCATTTAGTTCTTCCTCAGAACTGCTAACTGGATGTAACATTTTGTGGGTAGATTGGCAAAATGACAGCTGTACTGCTTCCCAAGGAGAGAGAGAGAATGCTGACTTCACTTGTTTCAAAAGCAATGGAAAATCTTTTAGAAGATAATGATGGACTATAATGATAGGTAAGAGAGCAAGATACAAATTATCAAGCTGACTTCCAATTCAGGCTGCTTTGTAGACTTCATCAACACAACTAGCACGAAGCGGGCAGATAAAAGGTGAACACAGATTCTTAGTGCTACCCTTTATCTTGGAAAAATCTATTGCCACCATCTCAGAAAGATTATTTTTGTGTATGAGGAGCATCGACTCATTTAAAGAGCTGATACACAGAGTGAATTACAGACTTTGTATACATGGTGAGACATTTGGGGCGATTTCATTTATACTTCTGGGGGAGCTGTATTTGTTCTATGAAGAGCTGTGTGCCCTCATGCCAAAGGCATTCAGCAATTTGTAGAGCCTTTGTAGAGTCCTTGAGCTGAATCCCTAATAATATGCCAGTTACAGAGGAATATCTGGTCTGGATTTGGGCTTGAATACATAAGTGAAGAAGCAGAAAAGCTGATCCACAGAGTGATCCTGACAAGATTGCTGCAGGTATGTGGTGTGAGAGAAGAAAACTCAATCAGTAGAGTCAGGTTTTGTGACCTCAGGCAGAAAAATCACCTTCCAGTGGTTATATATGGGTATATATCCAGTTATAGATGGGTATATTTACCCATCTACAACATACTGCTGCACATAAAACAGTTCTCTGATAAAAAGACTAGTGGTTTGACACACACAAAAAGGACTTGCAACCTCTCATTTTGCCCTCCCCAACAGTATCTTTGTGTTGAAGCCATCAAATCCTGGCTCAGCTGCCTCAATCCAGTGAGACTGCTCCATTCATGCTGGGGTGCCAAAGGTGGGATTTCCATATTCATTTCCGCCTTTCTCAGGCCCAGGCATGTAAGATGTTTCTAGCTGCTCAATGAACTCTGATATTTCTATTAATCAAAAAAGTATTTTTGGCTTTCCTTGGGTTTTGTGTAACCTCAGTCTTCAACAGTGGGAGGTTATATCATGGATTTTGGAAGGAAGGAGCATCATTACAAAGTGTCATTTTACCACCTACCTCCCACAACTTGCTGGTATTTTCTCTACAGGTCTATTTCTTTGTAAGTACTCTCTTTTATTTGGCTTTTGCTGAACTAATATCTGACTGATTCAATGATCTTTACAGTTAACCTATCAAAACAGTTAAGATAGTTAAATCAAAATTTACCAGCCTACTCAAATTTACTTGGTACATTAGCTAGGTAAAGATTTCATATTGCATATACTGTCTTAGCTTCCAATTCAGGAAGGTCATTTGAACATCAAGAAAATGCTGAATTGTTTATTGATTTCTTAATTATTCAGTGCTTGCGCTTACTTCATTATGTTCCACTATGTTGCCTTTTTTCTTTTCTTTTCTTTTCTTTTCTTTTCTTTTCTTTTCTTTTCTTTTCTTTTCTTTTCTTTTCTTTTCTTTTCTTTTCTTTTCTTTTCTTTTCTTTTCTTTTCTTTTCTTTTCTTTTCTTTTCTTTTCTTTTCTTTTCTTTTCTTTTCTTTTCTTTTCTTTTCTTTTCTTTTCTTTTCTTTTCTTTTCTTTTCTTTTCTTTTCTTTTCTTTTCTTTTCTTTTCTTTTCTTTTTTCTTTTTTCTTTTTTCTTTTTTCTTTTTTCTTTTTTCTTTTTTCCCTCCCCTCCCCTCCCCTCCCCTCCCCTCCCCTCCCCTCCCCTCCCCTCCCCTCCCCTCCCCTCCCCTCCCCTCCCCTCCCCTCCCCTCCCCTCCCCTCCCCTCCCCTCCCCTCCCCTCCCCTTCCCTTCCCTTCCCTTCCCTTCCCTTCCCTTCCCTTCCCTTCCCTTCCCTTCCCTTCCCTTCCCTTCCCTTCCCTTCCCTTCCCTTCCCTTCCCTTCCCTTCCCTTCCCTTCCCTCTTTGTTTTTTAATCACTTAAGAGTTTAATACACCAAAATGTTAAATGACAACAATCTTTAAATGTAAACATGGCAAGACTTGAACAGGGCAAGACAGGGCAAACATAAACATCATAAACATATATTTAAGCATAAACAGGGCAAGATCTTGAAATCTGGCTTTTAAAATATTTAATCTGCTAAATCCAAATCATGGGAACACTTCCTCATTTGCATAAGCACATTTGCATGTGTATAAACACATTTGTGTGTGTGTGTATATAAACACACGCATATATGTATGCATTGTACCAAGATTCATCTCTGTGTTATAGGAACAGAGAAAAAGCAGTTATGTGTTTATTACAGTTATGTGTGGATCTGAAGGTTCTGATCTGGTTCAATAAATTTCATGTACCAACATGTATAGTAGAGACAGGTATTAAAGGAGATGGGTTCCCTTTTCAAAATCATTTCCAGCCCAAGAATAAATTAATACTTCTGTGGAGTCTTATATTTCTTATGCTACTAATGAAGTAAATTTATTGAAGCATCTTTTGAGAAACTGCTGAAGAAACTAGACTATTATCCTAAAAATGTTCAATTCAATTAAGTGTCCAAATACTTATGTAAGCAGAAGCACTAATTTTTTTTTTTTTTCCTCTTGATTACATTTAAGTTAGTGAAATTTCAGTGACTCATAGTCTTAAAAATGTATAAAATACAATTTTGGATTTTTACAGCTTTTTTTTTTTTTTTTTTTTTTTTTTTGTCCGTATTAGCACAACTAATGGAATAATTTACACCAATTAATTTACTTGAAAAATTTTATTTTTTTTTCTTTTCTCTTTTACATTATGAGATGAAGATGGTCACATAAAATCAGCAAATTATTTAATTTAATTTAACTATGTACAGTTGAATGATGTTGATGATGTTATTTTAATTTGAACCTCTAATTATGGTTTGCCTGGTTGTTTTATGTTCTAATTATCATTTAAAAAAAAAAAAAAGTGTTTTTTTCCCATACAGTCACTACTTACAGAAATTTTTGCCTGTGGCCATAAATAAGATCAATCAGACAAGGTTTAGCTTGGGCAGTCAATGTCCAAAATATTTTACCAAAATATGGCAAAACAGTGTTTTTCTTGTAATTTGATCTATTTAAATATGATGGTCAATTTATTTAGACAACCTCATTGCATTAACTAGTTTGCTGAATGATGATTTTCATGAAAGTAAGAAATCATTTGCATTGGCTTGATCCAAATACCATTGCCAGAACTAAACCTGCTCTGCCGTGTCCCCTCCATTCCATTTTTTGGGTTCCTTGGAGAATAGACTGCCAATTGTACTCTACTGCCAAATTATGTACAATAGTAGTTTTGTGATATGGACAAATGCCTACTAAGGACTAATTTGGGACCATTAAGCTAATTTCACTTATTACCCAAGCCAGATTTAAACCCAGGCCTTATGAAGGTGACAGGCAAGTATAACTTAGTATTAACTTATGGTATTATGAAACTTGCTCCAGGGCAAGAAGATTTCCATAACATTAAAAAAATTATCTTAAAATTGAAATATGAATAATTTACAACACACAAAACCTCAACTAATAGTCTCTGTTCATATCCTGTCTCTGTTCATAGTCTCTGTTCATGACCTGTAGGCTATATTACAGAAATGTGTTCTATCTGGATCCTATCTGATGTAATACATTGAAATGTATATAATTTGAGGAACTGTTTTGCTCTACTTGTATTAGTCTGCACTGCTCACAAACATAGGCACAAACAATATACAGGGGAAAAGGATATCAGGTCTCTCCTTTCAGATGAATGTGACAAAAATTGGGCTTGAGAACTGGAAGGTCTCTTTTCCTGGCCATACTTTTTGTTCTGTGAACTTTCTTGAAGGAAAATGTTTCAGTTTCAACAGGAAAATGGGAATTAAAGAAGCATTTTAAATAATTTTACTTGGAATGTTTTGTAACCTATCCAAAATATGGGATGTCATAAAATCATAAATTCAAATCTCCTGGGTCAGAATTGGACCTATTGTATTAGCTTACAACCTCCTAAGTATGGACTCTAGCTTATGTCATTTTAGGTTAGAAAACACAATGATAAGAAGCAGCGCATTTAAATAGCTAATGACCCTAACCATATAATCACGTATTTAAAAAGCCCTGCTACCCTGCTACTATGATCTTTTCGTTTTCCAATGGTTAAGGAACTTTTGCCTCAATAACAGAATCCATAAAGATTTTTCTGAATTTTTCACAATATTCCTTTTTAGGCATCTAAGAAGAGCAACTAAAATGTATAGCATAGATTCATGTGAATGTAAGTGTATGTGTTTAAATATGCTGCTTCTTATCATTAGGTTTTCTTACCTAAAACAAGGCACAAATATTAAATACTTTCACCTTTTATTTTTTATTTATTTTTTAATGGAAAATCTAAGAAATGACTATCTGTTACTTCAACCACAAGCTTAAACTCAGAAGATATCACTGACTTTGAGGCTTCTTTCACCACCAGTCACTCTATTTAACAGTCTGTATTTTATCTGTGTCTTGTGGTTTCACCCGGCAGGCAGTTCAGCCCTACACAGCCACTCACTCACTCTCCACAGGTGGGATAGGGGGAGAGAATCAGAGAGGTAAAATGCAAGAGCACATGGGTTGAGATAAAGACAGTTTACTAGGGAAAGCAAAAACTGTGCACAAGCAAAGCAAAGTAAGGAATCCATTTTCTGTTTCCCATCGTCAGGCAGGTGTTCAGCCACTTCCAGCAAAGCAGGGCTCACCACATGTAACAGTTTATTGGGAAGACAAACACCATCACTCCAAATATTCCCCCCTTCTTTATCCCATCTTTTATTGCTGAGCGTGATGCCACATGGTATGGAATATCTCTTTGACCAACTGGGGCCAGTTGTCCTGGCTGTGTCCCCTCCCAGCTTCTGGTGCACCCCCAATCTGCTCACTGGAAGGGCAGCAACAGAAGCAAAAAAAAACCTCCTTGGCTCTGTGTAAGCACTGCTCTGCAACAACTAAAAACATTGGTGTGTTATCACCACTATATTAATCAAAAATCCAAAACACAGCATTATGTGAGCTTCTATGAAGAAAATTAACTTTGTTCCAGCCAAAACAATGACACTGTGATGAAACTGCAGACTTTTTATTTATATGTTTCTTTTTTGTACATAACATAAAGGATGTGATAATGTCTTTGCACATATATTTCAATATTTCTTTTATAATTAATCAATCAATAATAAACTATTATTGTTTAATACAATGCTGACATTTGGGTAACGCTATTCAACTGTTAATATATTTTTGTTGCTATTCAACTGTTAATATATTTTTGTTATGAAAAATCATGTTTTTGTTGCTTTTCCTAAGGAAAAGTGGGAATGTATTTTTCTATATGACAACAAAATCACTAACTACTTTTGGTTAGTAAGAGGTTTATTTAACCAGGCTGTTAAAAAAAGCTCTGTAGTGATAAAAACACCTAGAAGTTTAAGTGGGCTGTACAGGTAGATGCTGTAAAAAGTTTTTCTTTATTTCTTTATTACTGATGTCACCAAGGCAACTATAGCATGATTCTAGTAATCTTTTCTTTAGGTTTTAACTGTCCCTACAATTTGTACATGCACATAAGAAGAAAGACTTCTCAGCAGGTAGGAAAAATGTGTTTTCATTTGTTTTATTTTTTAAAGGAAGATAAGTGAGTGAGATGAAATAATCTAGGAACCTTCTGACGAGAGTCAGAAATGACTGATTATTATGATGAGAGTTCATGACTTGTTTATTTCCTATGTGAAGACACCATGGTTAAGTACCTGAAATAATAGGTTAAGAAAGGAATGTTCTCATCCTGTGCTCAATATAATTAATGGAGAAAGAAAATATGTCCCTTGCAGATAAGTCCCTCTGCCCACCATGATCTCCCTTCTGTCTCCACTGACTGTAGACGGCATGTACACTATTAAATTCATTGCTTTAATTAGCTACCTATAACTAGGCTATTGAGTTTGGGGATTTGTTTTGGGAAGAATCTGCCAGGATAATCCTTAGAGGCTACAATATTTCACTAATATAATACTTGGTTTAGTTATGGAACGATATTTAAATGTAAGAGATGTCAGAAAAAAAAAATCCTTGTTGCAGGGAGTAATTTTCTTTGTGTGCATTACATGTATACATAACATTCATAAACAATTTGATGTTTATTCATACCCATTTTGCATTCATTTAATTTTTCCTTAATGTTGCCATGTTGCCACTGAGAATTTTACTGTTTTTTTTTTGTTTGTTTTGTTTTGTGTCCATATTGTTTCTAAATATATATATATAAAAACGAAAGACTGATGAATAAAAATCCTCTTACTATCAGTGTACTATAGTCAGTGCAAAATACTGTTACAAAACTGTGGGATCAATATTATAGACTATCCCTGAGTAACTTGTAGTAATTATTAGAGCTTAATTTGAATGAAACAAAAGATGTAGAATTTATCTTCTTGACTTAAAGACCAGTTCTCCAGTTCCTTTTGAATTACAAAGATTGGTAAGAGCCAGTAAATGCTTAATTTCAGATTGTAATGGTCATAGTACATGTCAAGAACACTAAATACAGCTGGATTGCTAAAGTGTGACTCAGCTGTATTCTGATCTTTATTCAATTTGTACTTTGGACAGGTCACTGAGAGGGAGAGAAATAATGGGAATATGTCTTCATATTCTGGAACCAATGAGGGATGAGTTCTGGCAACTGGGAATAACATGAACTTGTGTTCAGCTATATTACATGTCCTCCCAAAATAATGAATAATAGGAGTTTCAGCTAGTGTAGAGCCATACTGGTGTTTTTAGAGTACTACTACAAACGTAATTTGTAAAAGCTGCAATGTATTTGTAAGCTATGATGTCTTGTAGCGTTTTACAACAGAATTGCTAGAGATAAAACCAGAATCTAAGACCTTGTTTTTAATAGGTAAAATTTCCTAAGAAGGTGAAAGTAGCACACAGAACTTTCCTTATCATAATGAAAGGCTTTGTGAAAGAAACAGACATTTTACTTTGGGTCACGTGGTTTCCACAGCTTCTTACTTTGTAGCCTCTCCATGTAGCTATAGAAAACGGTGGCTTATGTGGCACGGGAAAGAATAGAGGGTCCATTATACTGTTCTTATAAATATCAAAAAATAGCATGTAGCAGAATCAAGCTCTACTGACATTTTCAGAGCCAGAAGTCTTGAGCAAGGTATGGATCCACTTTACTTTCTGCTTGATTAATGAGGACTACTAAAAAGTCCTACAAAAAATGTTCTATGTTTTTGATATTTGTTCTTATTTACTTTTTTATTTGTTTGCTTGCTTTTTTTTTAAACTGAGGGTGAAGGTAACTTTTTTACCTAGTCAAAATAGTGGACATCCAACTCTTCTGCAAATTTATGCTTTCTAAAATGGGGTTAAGAATTTAAATGCTGGAAAAAGTAAACTTTGCTGTGTTTGAAGACATGCCAGCCTTGCAGAGGAAGAATGATGACCTTATTAATGAGACTGAGGGAAAAAAAGAGGCTAAATAAAAGATGTTTGCATAATGTTTTAATAGGCAAGTCCTAAGTAAGAGAGTGGCATTTCTTTAACCTCCTGCATTGAATAAATAAAAGACAAATTCACCTTTAGGCAGGCTTGAAAACTGATTAACTTGACTATTTACTTCCAGTTCATACAGTTAAGTATGTTTGCATTAAGTGGACAATGTACCTAATTACTATTAGCAAGAAGTAGGAATAGTATGAGTCCTCTTTGGGTGTTTGTAGAATCTGTACTACACACACACAAAAAAAAGTGCTTTCATATGAATCTGTGCAAGTTCTACTACTTTCATTATGATAAACACATGACAGACAAGAATGTCCTAGTTTAAGAATTATTCTAAAATTGAAACCAGGCTTAATAACATGTCCAAATGTATGGCAAGTGCCTTTCTACTAGCTGTTTGAAGATACATACATCTTTTCCGTTCTTATCCATCAAGAAGTTTAAGGATAAATAAATGATTTGTCTAAACTGGACAGGTTCTGCAATTTAGTGATCCAAGAACAAATTTGAAATCCTAGCAATTTACTGTGACTTTCATTTATATGACTTGCTATAGCCATAATATCAAGAAGTATAGTATTTTAAGGAGAAACAGAAAAACAAAACAAAACAAAACAAACAAACAAACAAGAACTCCATATCTTCACATTCCTTCTCCTCTCTGCCATAGCATTGAAGATAATGTACAGGAGTAGAAAAGAGTGGATCCAGATGTGACACTGCCACGCTATGACACCTTAAACATGTTGCATAAATTTCTGTAAACTAAATTCAGAAAGGGGCTTTGGAATGCATGCAGAAGCAGTAGGTGTTAAAAGACATTTAAACCTTAAGTTGTAACAGGTAAAAATATTTAAAATTATCTTACCCATAGAATTCACTGGTGCCTTGAAACTATGGATTTCTCTAACTCTTTTGAATCTGATCTGCTAGGCTTTCTAGGAGTGTATCTGATTTGAATTAAGATGACCCTGATTTCCTCAAAATGGTGTTCCTGCTGCTCCTCTGCTCACTCTTCTGCCAAGGAGAATTAAAAACTCTATATTTATCTGATACAACAGCAATCAGATTATTTAATCTTTCTTCTGGGGTAATTCCAAGGGGGGCTGCTGTGACTCCCTAACACTTCATCTCCAATGCCCCTTCACAGTCACTCTCTGCCCCTGCTGCCCATGAGGTCCCTCCCATGGGATGCTGTCCTTCCCAAACTAAGCCTGTGGAGGCTGCCCACATGCAGCAACTCCCAAGAACAGCTCCCACGTGGCTCCGTAGCACGGGGTCCATCCATCCCCCAGGAGCAAACTGCTCCAGCGCAGGTCCCCCACGGGTGGGCGGCAGCTCCCCCCAGGTCCCCCGCTCCTGCATGGGCTCCTCTCCACGGGCTGCAGCTCTGGCCCAGGGCCTGCTCCTGCAGGGGCTCTCCATGGACCGCAGCCTCCTCCAGGCCACATCCACCTGCTCCACCGAGGGCTCCTCCACAGGGGGGGCTTCAGCATGGAGATCTGCTCCATGTGGGACCTATGGGCTGCAGGGGGAGAGCCTGCTCCACCAGGGACCTCTCCACAGGCCGCAGGGGAACTTCTGCTCTGGTGCACTTCCTGCTCTCCTTCTGCACTGACCTTGGGGGCTGCAGGGCTAGTTCTCACTCCTTGCCTCATAGCTGCTGTTGTGCAGCATTTATTTTTATTTTTTTTCCCTTTCTCAAATCTGCTCTCACAGAGGCGCAAACAGCATTGCTTATTGGCTTGGCTCTGGCCAGTGATGGTTTCGTTTGGAGCCTCTGAAACTGTCCTTGTCTAACATGGGGCAGCTGCTGGACTCTTCTCACAGAGACCACCCAGGCAGCACCTTGCTACTAAAGCCTTGCCACATAAACCCAATACATATATACAAAGGGATGTGACTGTGAGGAACTACATTATGAAGCTGAATTTTATAATGGAAATGAATTGCAAAAGAAATTCCACAGACACATAAACCTGAAAAATTTCAAATTATCATAAACCAATCTCATTTTTTTAAATAATGACACTGAGTCTCCTATAACTCCACGGTCACCTTATCATCAGACTTTGGCCAGCTGACGTTCCCAAAATAGCATCCTCCTACTGTTCTAACTTTGCAATTCCAGATTCATACTTTAGGAAGTGGGTTGGCTTGTGTATTGAAAATGCAAACTTTCTTAGCAATTCAGGCTTATGACTGATTATCATCAACATCAAAATAATTATTTTCACTGCAAAATGTTGTTTTTCCCTCAACTCATGACTAGTTTTATCAATGTTTTAAACTGAAATAAGTTATAAATTCAAAAGGAAAAGAAAAAAAGTATATTAGAATAACTAAAATCTCAGCATAGAAGAAACCCATGATTACACTTTTTACAACAAATTTGGTTTCCACATCTCAGATGGGAGCCTGATTACTAGTATCTTTAATGGAATATTAATTTATGGGGTAAAACAGTTACAGAACTCTGTGCAGCTAAACTATCCACTTTCAACTTTTCTTTATAGTTTATTAAAAAAAAAAATGCAAAATTTAGAAGTCTCGTTTTTGTTTAAATGTAAATTAAAAAAAAAAAAATCCTAAACATTCCTAAACCTTGAAATTATTATCCAAATGGAAGTCTTGTTTTCCAGTTAATGGAAAACAATTCTCATTCAGAAAACAGTTCTCATTCAGAAATGAGAAAAAAAAAAATCTTGAATTTCCTGTGGATTAATGAAGAAAATTCTAATGAAAAAGTTGTTTGGGGGATTACTTCTGTACTTGTGTTTTGTTTTGTGGGTTTTGGTATTTTTTTTTGTTTGTTTGTGTTTTAGTTTAATACTCTGTAACTTTATAGATTTTATTTTTTCTTTTAATTATTCTAAAGCGTATTTTTTACCATGTTTCAATTGCACAGGTGTGCCAAAAGTCAAGTGACATGTCAGCAGCTGAAAATATTTAATTTGTACCTGATACTTTCTGTTGTTCAGGGAAACTTTTCAGACCCCCTGAATCTGGGTAACCCACCCCAGAACATTCTTATTAAAACTCAAGCCTTTACAAAGTAAAACATTCTCCACATGGCTTAATGCTATGCTTCTTACAAGAAAAGATGTAACACGTAATTAGTATATAAAAGATTCCATAGATGCTTTGCCTTCTTGTTGTATTCCCTAAGGCAAAATACTTTGATAACACATTTTAATTTGTTGCCTAACTTTTCTTAATGAGCTCTATTTTTCCTCTCATTTTCACTATGCATGATAAGACAATAGTGTTATTTGACATCATTTAAATGTCTGAATGATAGGGAAGAATGAAGAGGGAAGAGGGAAGAGGGAAGAGGGAAGAGGGAAGAGGGAAGAGGGAAGAGGGAAGAGGGAAGAGGGAAGAGGGAAGAGGGAAGAGGGAAGAGGGAAGAGGGAAGAGGGAAGAGGGAAGGGGAGGGGAGAGGAGGCGAGGGGAGGGATAATGACAATTTGAAAGAGTTAGATCATGTAATATTCTAAATACACTACCAAATACAGACAGATGCATCCTGACTGTTTTTCAGAGGTAATTGAAATACAGACATTATGTTTAGGATAACTTCAATGTATTTTCTTACTCTCTGTTCCTACCAGCTGGCCATGATTACTGCATGAAAAGGTATCAGGAATTTCAAATCTACAATGTTCATCAAAGTAAAGGAAAGAAAGAGCAATATTTTACAAGTACCTATACTATATTGTGATTATTGTCACTGCAAATATTTCTATTTTATATTCACTTGTATTTAGTCAAAGTGAAAGAACATTTATTACACTACAGTCCATGAAAATGGAATGTCATGCCCTGCTTTCACTAATAAATATTGATATATAACATCCAAACCCTGTGAAACATTTATATTAAAAAAAAAAAAAAAGAACTAAACCAAAACCAAATGCAACAAACAAGGAAACAATGCACTGCAGTGTCTTTCCTATTTCTGTTCTTGATTTTTTGAGGGGTTTATATGCATGATAAATAATGAAAACTACTAAAACATAAATCAGGTTATGAGCTTTATAAATTCGAGAACTGTGAACCAAGATGTGATGTATTAAATGCTTGTTATCATGCACTAACACTCTTCTTGAAATCAGAGGTGTTTTATTAAGTCATTGTGGTATAAACCAATTCAGGCATTTAGATAGCAATTGATGATTTCAAAACACTGAAGAAAGCATAGGAAGTCATGCAAAACACAAACAAAAAGAAAAAGTAACAGGCTGTTTTAGAATAAGTAGTTATTCTATCTTGTCCCCTGGCTTTAGCTCACATTTTTACACGAATAATAATAACAAAAACAACAACAGTAATAAAGGAGAACATGCTGTCCTCTAGAAGAAGGAAAATTATAAAATTACATTAAACTTTCTAAAATTTTATTTTCATTGTTATTTCAAATTCAAGTTTTGGAAGGGAAATTATTCCTGAGAGAAAATCTACTTACAAATATGGTAATTGCCATTCACTTCCACTCAGCCATCAGCAAGTGTGTTTCAAACTTTAGTATGCCCACTGCACAATATATATTTATAAATTCACTTTCCTTCCAAGCAAAAGGTACCCGCAATTCAGGTGGGGAGAAATGGTGATTCAGTAAGCTTACTTATGTGGAAGGAATACATAAATCTTAATCTGAGTCATAATTCATAAATATTAATCTTTTTTCCTTTCACAGGAAGAATACTGAATCTCAGGTTTTCTTAACTATATAAAAACAGATGGGTTATAAAACTTATGAAACTGTTGATTTAGAGAAATGATTTCTTTACAGATCAGCTGGCTTCTGATGTTGTTTTATGAAAGTCTTTCACAACCACACTGATTATGAAATATCATTTCAAAAGCTGAATTCAATGCTTTGGAAAAATGAAATTCCCATAAGTAAATCACGACACTAGTTTCACTAATTAACCCCAGACCTAATGGTTCCGTTACTTAATGGCTTCTTATCATTTTACATGCATATTGCATATTTCTTCTTTAAAATAATGTTATAACTATCAATTAGCATACTTCTGATATAAAAATTATCTTTTTACATTTAGAAATCATATTTTATTAAATCTATGTGTCATCCATGATATAGTCTAGACATTTTCCAAACATAGGTTATAATACTTTGAAAAAAACAATACTTGTAAAAGCCTAGAGACAAAAGTAAGAAAACAGACCAACTTTCTCAAATACATCTATAAGTGAATCTCTTATTTCTTAGGAAATTTATTAGCTTTTAAAATTACAGGTACTACTTCTTCCAGTAGTGTGAAAACTGAATACAAAAGAATGTAAAATATTTAAGTTACCTTTATAAACTTTACAAATTTTAATTGATGTTGTGTTTATCTCTGGTTCCAGAAAATTGGGTTGGAGGAGAATTCAACAGAAAACAGTTTTATTTAAGCTTTCCAGCCTGTTAACTCAAGATTTTGGGGAAACACATTAGTTAGAAGATGTATCGTGGTATTTCACTCAACAGCTCTTGATTATTAGCAGATTTTAAGTATTAAAAATTTCTTTAATTTGGACATTTTGGGTAAAAGAAAAGAAAACAAAAATCTGAGGTAGCTAGAAAGAATACCAACTGGATGAAAATCACCTACTGTAACTGCTGTTTTTTCTGTAGACTCTTACAAAGTCTAAGACGGGATTGTTTAACCTGAAGAAGAGAGGGCACAAAGGAGACCTTTTTGCAGCATTCCAATATTTAATGGTGGCTCGTGAGAAAGATGGAAAGAATCTTGTTTAAAAGAGAAAGGGTTTGTAGTAGTAGGACAAGGGGTAATGATTTTAAACAGAAATAGGGTAGATTTAGATAAGACATAGGGAAGAAATTATTCACTATGAGGGTGGTGAGGCACTGGAACAAGTTTTCCAGAGAAGTTGTGGATGCCCCATCCCTGGATGTGTTCAAGGCCAGGTTGGATGGGGCTTTGAGCAACCTAGCCTAGTGGAAGATGTCCCTGCCCATGGCAAAGGGCTGGACTAGATGATCTTTAAAGGTCCTTTCCAACACAAACCATTCTATGAGTCCGTGATTCTGTGACTCTGTGAGTCCATGATACTATCCAGCTTACTTGGAACAAATCAGAAATATTCCAATTGCCTCCAATTGGCTAATTTAATATAATTATATATATATATGTGTGTGTGTGTGTGTGGGTGTTAATTTATAACCTATTACAGATCAGTTCTTATTAGGCTTGCCAGGGATTATTTTCTGATCTAGAGTTGCTGATACATTTTACATATGATCTGAAGCAGTCTTTTTTGTTTGTTTGTTTGTTTGATTGATTGATTGATTTTTGGCTACAAATAGGCTCCATTAACATTTTAACATTTATTGTGAGCTATAATGCTTTCTTCACATCTAAGTTTAATTAATCGATATTAAAAAAAAAAAAAAAAAAAAAAAAAAGTATAGTTCCGCACAATAGTTTGGTTCAAAGTCTTCAGATCACAAATTGGGATCTGTTAATATCAACTGTAAAGTGTTAGACAGATGAACTATTCAGAGATGTAAAAATGGCTTAAAGAGTAAATAACAAAGAGGTAATTGTTAGGTTAAAAAAAAGGTAATTGTTACAGCAAGACCAGAACTTTTTGCAGTAACAATTGTAATTCATCAAAACTTACCCTAATACATCCAGATGCAAGGAAGGCAACAGTCAGTCAAAATTTCAGACTGATTTGTTTCCCTTGGTAGAAACATTTAATACAGTTCTATGACCAAAAGACTCATTAACATAAAAGGAGTGATTTTGTATCTTTGGCTCACTATTCTACACAAGTAAGATAACTCTTAGAATGCTATTTTCTTTATTGATGTCCACACAATGTTATCAAGACAATGAAAAGCAAACTGAAATTTACAGAGCTCAATTTATTCTTCTTATCAAAGAAAATAATGAATAGTAAGTTCAAAGAAGGAGATTAAAAAAAAAAAAAACTTGCTTTAGGGTGGGAAGGTTGTTATTCATATCGGTGACAAAAGAGGGACTGATGACTTCAGTGTTGTGGCCAATAAAGTTTAGGTGGTCAATAGTGAAAAGCACAATGTGGTTAGAATAGGAGGAGTACCATTAGTCTTGAAATTAGTTTTAAATAGCTAACTTGTGGGGTGCTTAATCAAGCCAATAAGAAACAGTGAGATGTATCTGATACTGTTTGTTGCCTGGATGTAAAATATTCAGAGCCTGAAGCCTTTTTCTGGGGCACAGCACCATTTTGCACTTACAGGTGGATGAATCATCAAGAACTATAGTTTAGGCCATCATCAGACTGTAAAATTTCAAAACTTACATCTCAGCAGTATGCCTTAGCCATAATAGCTGTAGTACAAGCAGTGTTCCTTCTGCATTTTAGTTTAGACTGTTACTGGATAGCAAGGCTAGAAATAATGAAGGAGACACAAGCTGCCTGGTCTCCCCTCAGCTGAGTACTCCAGCCATCATTTTTAGACCAGTCTACCTCTTCCTTCAACTTCCAAATCACTTTGAGGTCACATCTTTCCATTTTCGTGACAATATGAGCTGCAATATTTCAACTTGAGCTTGATTTGAGCATACCCATTTATTTTGTCTCATCAGAAGAATGCCAGTGTTTTATGTCCCAAACTGGTTATTGTTATTTCAGAAGAAGCACTCAGCCTACTACATACACACAATATCAAAATGTTAGCTGAATTAGGAACTTTTGGGCAAAGACTCTTATACTCCTACAGAATTTCAAGTGCTTCAGTGTGTTAGACAGGTTTTTTCTGGATTGCTCTTTTTAGTTTAAGGCTTGTAATTCCTCTTCAAAGGCACTTTATTCTTCTTCAAGCCTTTGTGAAAATGGGTCTTTTTTTTTTTTTTTTTTGGTAGCAATCCTACAACCATGTGTATAAGAAACAGCTTTGCAAGTCTATAATTGTCCCTTTTGACATTTGAGTTTGTGCATCTGTGAATCCTCCATTTTGTTCCATACCTTCATAGGGCTTAGACATAACATGATTTCTTGCATTGCTCTTAAAATGCTCATTAAATTAGAGCTTTGCATTCAGAAAGCTATAATCTCCTCTAATCAGTATCGTACCATTGCCTAAGTACTAGGTCACCATGGTCTCTCCATTTTTTGCTATAAGCTCACAACAGTGTAGTCTCCTTAGCACTGACATGTTTATGCTGATTAAAATCTGTGACTCCAAATATATATGCATCTGTCTGAATGGCAGCAGTTAGACTGGGTGATGGTCTTCTCAGATTTAAACACAGCATAACCCCCTACTTGATGTACTTTTGTCCATCTGTTTTACAAGAACTGTTCCTTATAGCTCCAGGTGCTTGCAATGCACACACTTAACACAGATGGCAGAAGGCATGCCTGTTGTACTGGTTATAAGTGTAATTTTCTTTGCGAAGCAAACTAGAACACTAGCTAAAATTATCTTGGTTTTGTTTGCCTATTTATTATAAATTTATATACATATTATAAATGTGTATATATCCACATATTATTTAATTATTATTATTATATTATAATATATTTATATATATTAATATTATATATCAATATAATATGTATAATATTATAATCAAGATAAAATATTGTATATTATATTATATATATCAAAATAATCTATATAATATTATAATATTTATTATATATAATATTTAATCATATATATGTTATAAAATAATAATATATAATATTTTATAATGTATGTGTTTATATATATTATATATAATATATATTTAAAATATATACTTTATATAAATATAAAATATATTATATGATACATAATTATTTAATGTATGTGATATATATAATACCTATTAATATATTAATATATAATATATAATATATATTATACAATATATTTTATATATTTATATTATATTATTATTATATTACCGTTAATAAGTTATTAAATATATATATATATATATATGAATATATTATGTATTGTATATTAATTATATATATATTGGTGTACTGGGTCTGGCTGGGATGTTAACTTTCCCTGCAGCAGCCTATACAGTGCTGTGCTTTGCACTTGTAGCTAGAACAGCAGTGTTACCACACCAGTGTTGTGTTTGCTGCTGAGCAGTGCTGGCACAGCATCAGGACTCTCTCTAACCATCCTAGGGTGTGGGCAGAAAGCTAGAAGAGAAACATCACCAGGGCAGCTGACCTAAATCAACCAAAGGGATATTCCATACCATATGATGTCACACAGCAATAAAAGGTGGAAAAAGGAGGAAGAGATGGGCTTTTGTTGTGAAGACATTGGTCCTCCTCCTGAACACAAGCTACGTGCATTGAGGCCCTGCTTCAAGGACGTTGTCAAGCATTGCTCATTTGTGGGGAGTAGAGAGTAATTTCTTTCCTCTACACTTCCACGTAGCCTTTATTTGTTTTGTTTTGTTTTGTTTTATTTTCCCTTTCCCTCCTCCCTCCCCCCCCACCTTTTTTTCCCTTTAGTTAAATTGTTTAGTTAATAATAATCTTTCCTTAATAATTGTTTTTTCCTTTAATTAAATTATCATTATCTCAACCTGTGAGTTTTCTTTACTTTACTTCTTCCCCTCGTCATCTGAAGAGGGGGAGTGAGAAAGTGATTGTGGTGTTTAGCTGCCTAGCACAGTAAGACCACCACAATTGGCCACATTGCCCACAAAAACTGGGACATTTGCTTTGTCTGATTAACACAGTACAGACCCTTCATAATGTGTGATACAGATAAAAGTCTTGAAGGAGATTTGTTTCTATTACACCTTAAAAATACTTAAGGTGAAAGTGCGTAAGAATTGGCAACAAATTATTATAGCAATTCCACTTGCATCACTAATGTGTTCAAAGTTTAAAAGAAAGTTAGGTGAACACAGAATCCTAAAAATGGAAGTGATTTCCCAGGTCACTAAATCCAGTTTCTACAATTACAAGAAAACATGTCATATAATGACTTCATAAATTCCTACACTAATCGACCAAGCTGGATTGCTCCAGCACTTTTTGGATATGATTTCTCTAAATAATTTTGCTCACTTGGCTGCCAAGTTTTTAATATCCCTGGAACTTTAATTTATTGTCACATAAAATCTCAGAAGCTTACTCTAACTCCTTTTCTTCTGTTTAGTCACTCTGCATTTGTATTGCCCCATGCTTGACATATTACCCCAAAGACCCCTGTTTCCTCTGTTGTGTAATGAAGAAGGCAAAAGTGAGGGTTGCTTTAGCTTGATTACGGCATTCCATTTCTTATGAATAGGGCTGCTCTGTCCTTAGCTTCTCTCTTATCAAACTCTTTCTAAGTAAAGAAAATAGACCAGAAATTTAATGCATTGAAAATCTACAGACCTTCTGAAAGACATGCTTGCTTTGGTAGACTACATCAGCTTGAAATATCTGTTCATAGGTATCCATGTATATACAAGAAGTTATAACTTGCTTTATTAACACATTATGTAACACATTTTTAGAAAAGGACTGGCCTGTTGTCCCTCTCATACAGCCTACACTGCTGCAGATGTATTTGTTTCATAGGCAATATTCAGCACATATGTTATGGGTCTCAGTCAATGTGGCTGCCAGCTAACAGAGGATATCTCTCCTGTCAACTGTCAGGCCCTTCCTTGTCCAGTACTGTTTTGATAGATTGCTTAAGGAATGCTAATCACAAACATACAGTCTGAATGGTGGCAGCAAGATTACAAGCAAATGTGTCAATTGTTTGGGTGATTTTTACTTTATTTATTTATTATTATTTTTTTTAATTTTCCTTGTCATTCGCTATATGAATGCACAGACATTTGGGGACAGAATAGCAGATGCCCTTGGAACTGGATAGATAAATTATTCTACTAGGTTAAAGTAGAGTCTAATATGGGCATACTCATTCCTTAGAAGCTAGAAAGATAGCAACTTATGTAAAGAAGAATTACTACCACTGAGCACTAGAGATTGTCAGAATAGTTGGAGAGGAGAGTGGATTGCTGTGATCTGCATAAATAACAAAAGACAAGAAGCTAAATATACTGTTCCGAAAATAGTATTTGAAAATAATTAGAAATACGAATTAAGGAAAGGATTGAATGTTGGATTAAAGGTTAGTTTTAATTATGTCATTTAATAAATATGTATATAAGTTAATATATACACTTTTTATTTTATTTATTATTTTTTTCAGCAAAGTCTTTAATCAATCCTCTGCTGCAGACTGTCACATAGAAAACTTTTTCACACATATTTTCCCGTGTGTACAAAAATGCTTAGTATATCATGTAACATAGTTTTGTAAATCCATTCCCGATGGTGTGTATCCTCTGCAAGGATAATGTTTGGACTATAAGTTAAAAATGGTCAGTGATCAGAAGTTTGGCACTACTTAATATTAATACTAAATATAAATATTTGCAATGTACTTGGCAGTACCTCTGCTATTGAAGTTTTACTTTCTGCTTGAGGTCATGTCAGCAGGAGTAAGTTTTACTAAAAACTACTGCCCTACCTAACTTCAATTCTGTCTGTGTTATCAGTAGTCTTTTTGCTTTTGGACAAACCCCCAGCTGAGGTTAGGTGGCCCCCTTTCAACTAGGATCAGTGAAATCATCCTAGATTATGCTGGACAGGAGAGTCCAAATCTTCTAATTTCTCAGGTCTACACTCCTAACAGGTTCTTCTAATCTTTGCTCAAAACTGAAGAAAGGATTCTTTCCTGTAACTAATCTGCATGTAGGTTCATTTGTACTCTCTCTGACAAGGCTATTTACAGTCATGATCATTATGCACATTGGTAAATTATGTGGATATTGCAGGATCAATGGCTCTAAATATAACAGGAGAATAAAAGACAATTTATAGTCTAAAAAGAGGAAACTGCTCAATTTCAAGAGTTTTTCAACAGAGCTGTAATTATCCAATTTAATATTAGAAACAATGAAAGCTATAATTGTTTTTGAAAACCACAATTTATAGGTAGATTTGCCTAGAGATTTTTTTAAAGACTTAGAAATGTTGATTAATGAAAATATATGTCCCTTTTCCCCTCCCCAGTTAAGTAGAAACATTTAAATGGAGTTAAAGAGAAGCTGTACGGCAAATTTTGTTCCAAGCTAAAATATACACAGGATTAGTATTCTGAAAGCAAATTGAATCATAATTGTTTGAGAGTGCCTTACCCCTAGTAGGTATCTTTCCTTGTAGCAAAAATGCAATGTTTTTTTATTCATTTTACACAGACATTCTATATAACCTCTGCTTAAATAAAAAAACCATGTTGTCTTTCTCATCAGCACCATTTTCATCCTTTGCTCTTTATTCATCCCTGCTCTCTTGAAGCTAAGATATTGAAAAGGATAAATTTGGTTTGATAGCACTATGTATAATGATGCTACTGTATGTTGCTAGGATACCATTTGGTGGTCAACTGTCTCTAGTGCAGCTGCTATTACTTGCCAGGCTGACACCCATATTAGCTTTTATACCTCCTAATACTCGGGCTACAGAAAGTTTCCCTTCATTTTATTCTGTTTTGATTTGGGGGGAGAGGTAAGCTTAGAGACAAAGTTAAGGGGCAGAAGGGGAGAGTGAGGAGAGATGTTATTATTTCATTTTACCTTCAATCCTTATAAGTAACAGATATCTTATCCCAATGAGTTTAACAGTAAATATGTACCAGTCTTTGTAAGTTTTATAGTTTTTGGTACATGAGCTAATACAGGATCTAATTCAATGTAGACAGCGAGAATCTTTCATGGATTTATTCCACCTCCAGCAGTACCACTTGGCTTTCTCCTAGAGGATTTTGAGGGCTAAATGCATGAGATGAAGTAAGGTGAGGTACATAGCAGCGTGGTGTAGCTGGTGGGGTCTAAAAGTTCGTATACCCTGGGGTTGCATGCAGAGAGAATGTGTAAGGCATTCATACTTACGCAAGAAAAAAAAAACATTTCCTACAGGAAAAAGTAATGTGTGCTTTTCTTTAGATAGAATTGCTTATGACACGTTGACTTTCAGGGACTATTGCTGCCTTAAGGTTAGATACTGTTTCTTGGGACTGGGGGGATGAAACAGGGGCTGAAATACACTCTTCCCCATATGTAGCCTGCTTTCCTTTTCTGATTTACTACTGATTCTCCTGCTCCTGCTTCTCTTCTCAAGATCAAGGTACAGGTGCAGAAAGTACAGAAATACAAAGAAGCTACAGTGCACCTGAATTTGGTCTTCATATATTTGAGATGTCATGATTCCTGACAGCAACAGGTATTTATTTATTTATTTATTTTGAAAAGAAAGAAACACACAACACCCACTTGTAACTTTTTTCCTAGTGTGATTTATGTCAATGAGAATTTCCAAGGAACTTCAAGGGATTAAGTATTTGCCCATGAAGAGTATTTCTTCATGTAATATCTGTCCAGTACAGGGAATGGAAATTGTTTTCACAGCATAAAAAATTAACTGCTAAGTGGTCTTTATATGAAGACATGACATTATTAGACCTTTTCTAAAAGCTGTTACTGTACAATACATCTCAACAGCATCTCTGCTAGTGACTTTAGGTACCTGACCATAGTCAATACATAAGAAGATATAGCTCTAGTGTGTGATTTAGCTCACCTGTTTAAGACATCTGACTGTAGAACACACACTGCACATGAACGTTACACATGCTTCTCTCCAAAGATTATAAAAAAGAGCCTGAGGTTATAGACAGCTGCATTAGCCAAATTAATATTAACCTTTCTTATAGGTTGCTATCTAACTTCAGCATCTAAAAAAGTGGTATTTCATTCTCTCTGTATTCAGAGGAAAGAGAAAATTACCTTCAGAGAAGAGCTCACTGTCACTGTTCTAGATTTTGGATAGACTTATCATGGTATGAAATTCCCTTTAAAGATGCCTAGCATTGTGGTGGTTTTACCCAACACAACCATACATCTAACCCAACACAAGCATGCATCTAACTATAGCAGGAAACAATATAACAGTCTAGACTAAGCAACAGATTTTCAGAGGTCTGAGCTCTCAAAGTGGTTAGGTGGTATGAATACCACCTTTAATGGATGTCTATTATTTTATAAAACAGCATATCCTGCATACCATAAAAGTAATGAGTGACAAACAAACATTACTAAATTGTACAGCGGACACATGGTATTTGGAATAGCAGATGGACATCAGGTAACAGCTGATTAGGAAGTTACTCCCTCATGTGTTCAAATATATCTGGGCAGAAGGTACACAAACAGTAACATAGCACATGCGATCTCCGTGAAAAATTCTGGCCACACACAATGTTGCCGGACACTCTCTGGCATTACTCACTTCACATTCCTTTATGCCCAACACTGAATTCATGATTACTAACATCTGCACATTATACTGGCAGTGTACCATCATTTTCTGGCAGCTATGGATGCCAGTGAAAAGCTGTAACACATTGCTTAAGCCATGGCCAGTTGTTTGTGGTAAGGTCCATGCAGGCTATTCTGAGAATTTGCTGGGTTCTTGGCTAGTATAAATACAAATGACTTAAAATAAAAAACCCAAACCAAACCAACCAGCCAAACAAACAAAAACCTCTAGCTGAGCCAGGCACCTTAAAATTTTATTGTGTTCCACAGATTTTTCTAACAGCCACTCAGATATCAGTATGCAGCACTGAAGAATTTAAAAGCCAAACTAAATGCTAAAAGTAATAAAGAAACCAAACAGTAAAATTTGTGCAAACTGTAATTCCCAGCCATTCTGTGCAGCTGCTTTTTCTGTAGAATTTTGACTAGTTCTCTAGAGAAGAGATTGAAAACAAGTTTTGGTGATATAATCCAGCTGCTTTCAACCTCACAAGCACAAAGGCAGAAATAAATCTGCCTTATTTGGCTACAAACACATGGTGATGCTTTATCATTAGGAGAACACAAAGAACGCATTATACTTCAGTAGGCAATCATTGGTCTTCATATATTTAAGTGCAATAAACCCCAGAGCTAAAAGGTAAAACAGAGGAGTTTAAGGAGTCACTAATTTAAGAACACTCAAATAACTCCTGGAATCAAATGGTAATGCATTGCACACAGCTTCATGCCTTGTTCAGGAGTCTAAACACTGAGTTATAAGAATGCTCTTACATTTTTTCTTGGCACATTCTATTATCTCAAAATTGGGTTGAGATTGATGAATTCTTCCATAAAAACAATTAAAAGTGTCTTTCTTTTCAAATTGACTCTGGTAGTTTTGGGGTTGGTGTAGCTTGAAGTAAAAGTGCTTTTGTGCCTTTTTTTTCCCATAATAAAAAATAATAAAAAGTAAGCACCAAAAACAAACCAAAAAACATTTTCCAGGAATAAATAAATAAATAAATAAATAAATTAAAATAAATAAATAAATTAAAATAAATAAATAAAGAAAGAAAGAATAAAAAACATAGAAGAAAAAATATCTCAACAGGCTTGATTAGTGCAATGTCTGTTTTTGACTCTTGTGGAGTGTAGCACTTTGACTCAGCATCACTGAGGTGAATGTTGCTGCAGTGAGAAGTTCTGGTGCTGTTACCTGCTGAGGTCAGCTTGACTTTCAAGAGAACACCAGAGGCAGAGAACAAGGAAGCAAGAAGTTCTTAAGAACTTCTTTGACCTGAATTTTCTATGACTGTGATTTATGTCTATTGTTACCTTCATTCAGTGAAACAGATTTGTACCACTGACAGTACAACAACAACAAAAAAAGGCTATATCATCAAGTTGTACTTTCAATTGGACACTGATTATTACAGCACAATGTGAGATGTTTTTATATTTTTAAACGGTCAAGAGTAGGTTCTGTATGTTGTATAGTTCAGGCATGTCTGATCTTTTATTCCAAGAATCTCAACAAACAAAAATCTTACCTTCATCAAACACCTATGTCCTATGGTGGAGTCAAGAGCAGTTCACAGTCAGAAAATATTCATTCTCCTTAGACAGTTATTTATGTAACACTTTACTGTGGACTGAGAGTGGGATGAGCAGACAGCTGAGTCCTGAGAGACCTGCTGGTGTTGGCTTAAACAGTCAGTGCTGGCTCATTTCCTCACTTCTGGTACAAATCCAGAAGGCTTTCCACCAGGAGAGCTCGCCCGCAGCAATTCACATCACAGTTTTTACAATGGATCCACACTTGAACTGTTCAGATGCCACAGGTTTGCCCATCTGGTATAGTTAAACCTATAGCTGTCAATCCCACACTAAAATGCAGCAATGACTTTCTACACCCTTGACATCTTGCTGAGCTGGCTGTATCTGATAATGTGATATATGCTCATAGCAAGGGAATATGGATTCTGGCTAAAATACCGAAACTCTTCTTGAATCGGCCTCTGCTTGAATCTCATTATTCAGCTTTATAGCACTGCTGATCCCTAGATCACATTGCTGCTGATGTTTATTTCCTAGCCTGTCACAACTAGTATCACTGGGGCTGCATACCTACCATTAGTATCTCTATACTGTGAATAAACAGCCTCTTTGTGACTCAGCTGTATCAACAGAAAAGGCTACCATTGCCATTTTAGCCCTGTTGTCCCTTTTTCTTCTACCTGAGATTATTCTCCCCATTAGATCTCCTTACAGAAGTGCTGTTGCTAGTACTCTGTAACAGTCAAAATGACCTGGAACAAAGAAGACCTGCCATTTGCACTGTTTAAAGTAACCCAATTTGTTTTGATTAAAGTGTCTTCAGAATCAGGCACTGAGAGAAGGTGACCTGTAACAGACAAATGGCAATGCTCAAATTCAGGTGAGCTCTGGTGGTAGCCTAGAGCTATAGGCTAGAGCACATATAATGACTGCCCTCTATAATGACTGCTAGCTATAAAGCAAACCTCTTGTGTGATTTCATGGTCCTCAACACTTTTTCTTGCATAATCACCACAGATACCTCTCCACTGATAATTTTTACCACATATTTAATGAAAAAGTCCTTACTTGAACAGTGGCTTGCTGTTTATGGGAGAGCAATACACCATCTGCATAAAACATGTTGTCCACCTTGGAATCCATTTCTGGTTTACATTTGACAAGTTTTGTATCTGTTCTCTATAAAAGCAGGAATATGTTGATATGTGGTATACAACAATGCCCCAGATAGATTTGAATACCTCTGTCATGAACACAGGTACAATTCTTATGTGAGTAGGATCTGATTACCTCATTACTCACTGGAAAAAATACCTGTTACTCATGCAACATGTTTACATGGCATACAGAGTTGGTTATTCACAATAATCTTTTGTATTGCTGCTTAAAAAACTTTTGGCTACTGAGCTCACTTTCCAATACCAAGGGTGCTCTGTCTCCTTTCAGCTGGGAAAGTCAGGAATGGCACAGTTGTCTCAGGTGAAAAAGAAACCATAATTTCCTTTCTGTACAATGAAGAAAAAAAAAAAAAAAAGAAAAAAAAAAAAAAACCTTTTTGTCAAGTTCTTTTTATAATGCTAAGCTGTAATATGTTTCTGGAAGATGTATTTGTGGCGAAGTTTATATCCTCTTACCTGTGGCTTTTTTCATCTTCACCAAACCAAGAATTTAGCTGTCAATCTCATACTGGTATTGTCATCATGATAAGACTTTCTGTATTTACGCAGATTAAAGTATAGTGTATTAGGCAAGCACTAGCATACAGTTTAGTTTTTGCAGAAATTTCCATATAATACTACTAGATTGCTGAGATGTCTGTAATATCAGGTTACAAACACATATATGTCAAAAGAATAAAAACATTCAGCAAAACCTTTCACTTAGAGTGCCATTCAGTTTTAGAAACCATTAATGGCTACTAATTCCTTGAGATCTTTTTAATAATTGTTGAAAATTAGTTCTGAGGTGCAAACAGCAATAAAAAGACCACTGACAGTGAGCAGTTATTTACACAGTGAAATTAGTGCATGTGTTTCCTGTTTAGTCTAAAAATAATTGGTTCATTAACCTTAACTGTATTGTTAACCTGATCACATTGTTAAGGTCAAATGTAAAAGCAGATACTTTGGGGATTGTTATGTTTTTTGATGCAAAGGTACACGCATGTTCACATTTGACACTCCTCAATACATGATTCAATTACACATTCTGCAGAAAGAAGATTTTTGAGGGAGAACATGGGCAGCAAAGCCTAAGGATAGGCAAACCAAAAGCAGTTTTTATTTTGTATATTTGCAATATGAGCACTGATTAAAAGTCAAGTACAAATGTAAAGTTTAACTAGTAAATCCTGTGTGAATACTTTTGTCACTGTGTGATTGGGATAATTTGATCATTTGTGAAGTAGAGTTAAAACTGTTGAGTTAAAATGAAATGGGAAATGAGAAAAACAGTATTTATGATAATAGATATTTAAACAGTATATTTTCTATCTCTCCTCATTGTGTCTGGCCACACAGGCCAACACAGACAGCAGAGTCATTTCCAGCACCCACATAAACACCAGCAGTGCTCCTATAAACCTGAAAAAAGACAGCCTGAGCCTCTTCCATCTCATCAGATTTGAAGTTAACCACTGAAACATACACATACCCTCACTCTACTCATTCACAAAAACACATCAAATATTAGCATGTGCTTTAAGTCTGATACCCATGCTGGACCCTGAGACCTTTAGCTAGTCACCAGCTCAAACCTTCGGTCCAGGCCAGATACGGGTTATTCGTCAGTTAGTCCAGCTTGATGTTCACTAGTGAATCACACCCCGACAAAATTCACACAGAGATCAGACGACAAGGTCACACAGCAAACAGCAAGGAATGGGATTTAATAATAAAATAAGTGATTAGCTGCAAAGTTTCTCCAGAAGAGCATCACTCATTCCTCTTCATCTTCACATGCTTGTAGGTGTCACAGTTTGATCCCTAGCTTTCCTGAGTCACGGCATTTTTCCTAAACATCCTGGAGTACATATACTTACAACCCCCTTAAAACATTCCATGAGATTATACAATCCCATAAACCCCAGGAAATACTCCATTGTAGGTTCGCTCTTTCTTATGAGATCCACAATTGTCTCATTACCTTCCCCTATAGCAGTTCTAAAGTTCTAGAGTTCTAGTTGAGTATCTCAGTAGCCTGTCAATCAGTGGCCTTAGAATCCTAGTCCTTGTTTGTTTTTTTTTTTTATTATTATTTATTTGTTTTTAATAGCTGTTATCCATACACCCTCAGAAGCTAGATATCTAGGTATCCAGGCACCAAGATTGAGCTTGCTCCTGAGTTTATATATATATATATATATATATATATATATATATATAAACTCAGGAGCAGAGAGTTTATATATAATATATAAGAGTTTATATATATATATATATATATATATATCTTATATATAATATATATAAGAGTTTATATATATATATATATATATAAAAACTCAGGAGCAATTATATATATTATTTTATATATATAAATAAAATTATATATATATACTTATTTATTTCTGCAGTCATTATAGATGAACTTGAAGATGAATATTAGGGAATCATATTAGGGAATCTATGAGAATAACACAACAACTGGAAACGATTCTCCAGTTGTATCAGCATAGGCTTGCATCACCTGCTCTGCATTTGAACAGGACAGTATCACACAAATTGGTTAACTACTATGTCCCCCCAAGATATTCACAATGACAGAAAAAGTGTATCTGAAATATGCACATGTCTTCCAGGGAGGTACAAATACAGCTGAAGACTAGGAAACACTACTTTGGAGCAAGGCCAAAATATCAAAACCAAGCAAGCAAGCAAGCAAACAAACGAAAAGAAACAATGAAAGTAACCAAACCAAACCAACACAACAACAACAACAGCAACAAAACCACCAAAACTTACAAACCCGGGAGAGCCTTGGGAGACAGGAAGAGACAGAGCCAGTTTCTTAATGACTTCTCAGTAAGGAGGCCATCTAAGGATTCAGTTTCAGAAGGGCTTGGTGAAGCACATACACTAGAGTGGTACCAGGACAGAAAGTGGTTTTGAGAGGGAGCATCATCTTCCTTTAATATGATAGAAATCTGAGAGGAAAGTAATTCTACCTGTTATACTGAGTTCTAGGCAACCTGCAGGGTAGATGAGTTGAAAGCTGATAGCTGCTACCAGCCAATTCTTCTTCTCGTAACAACTAGTTTGAAAAGCTCTGCACAGGGTTTTTCATTTAAGACTTCAGGACAGCACCTTTTTTTGTAAAGACTGTAGAATAGGACAAGGTGTCATTGGCTTCTCTGAAGAAAAATTTATACCAAATTAGAAGAGAACCAAGTCAGAGTCACTCTAAATTTCTCATCATTGTCACAAATGTGTGTAGTTGAACAATGATTGATGAAATAGTCTCCTCTGAACAGTCCGTGCTAAAATAACTGATCAGACATAGTGCAAATATTGCATCTTATCCCATACATATCTTTCCTAAAATATTTCTGTGCCCTGTTTTACACCTTTTTGGGGGGTGTAGTGGGTCTATGTGGCAAGGTTTCGGTAGCAGGGGGCCATAGGGGTGGTTTCTGTGAGAAGGATCTAGAAGCTGCCCCATGTTTGGTAAGGGCCCCACTGCTGACCAGAGCCAAGCCAATAAGCAATGCTGTTTTGCGCCTCTGTGAGAACATATTTAAGACAGGGAAAAAAAAATGCTGCGCCACACAGCAGCCGGGAGAGTGAGAGGAGTGAGGAGCAGCCTTGCAGGCGCCAAGGTCAGTGAAGAAGGAGGGGGAGAGGTGCTCCAGGCACTGGAGCAGAAGACCCCTGCGGCCTGTGGTGAGGACCATGGTGAAGCAGGATGTCCCCCTGCAGCCCATGGAGTAGCACGGTGGAGCAGGGTTCCATGCTGCAGCCCGTGGAGGAGACCACGGTGGAGCAGGTGGCCCTGCACCGACGGAGGCTGCCGCCTGTGGAAGACCGCTGCCGGAGCAGATTCCGGGCCAGACCTGTAGCCCATGGGGGACTCAGGTTGGAGCAGTTTTCTCCTGAGGGATGGACCCCGTGGTACGGACCCATATATTTAAGGACATGAAACTGTTGGAAAGTGTCCAGAGGAGGGCTACGGATGGACCCCATGGTACGGACCCATATATTTAAGGACATGAAACTGTTGGAAAGTGTCCAGAGGAGGGCTACGAAGATGGTGAAAGGCCTGGAGGGGAAGACGTACGAGGAACGGCTGAGGTCACTGGGCCTGTTCAGCCTGGAGAAGAGGAGGCTGAGGGGAGACCTCATCACAGTCTACAACTTCCTCGTAAGGGGGTGTCGAGAGGCAGGAGACCTTTTCTCCATTAACACCAGTGACAGGACCCGCGGGAACGGGGTTAAGCTGAGGCAGGGGAAATTTAGGCTGGACGTCAGGAGGGGGTTCTTCACAGAGAGGGTGGTTGCACACTGGAACAGGCTCCCCAGGGAAGTGGTCACTGCACCGAGCCTGTCTGAATTTAAGAAGAGATTGGACTGTGCACTTAGGCACACGGTCTGAACTTTTGGGTAGACCTGTGCGGTGTCAAGAGTTGGACTTGATGATCCTTAAGGGTCCCTTCCAACTCAGGATATTCTATGATTCTATGATTCTATGATTCTATATCTGGAGCAGTTCTGGAAGAGCTGCCGCCTGTGGGAAGCCCACGCTGGATCAGTTCATCAAGGACTGCATCCCGTGGGAGGGACCTCACAGCACAGGGAACGAGAGTGACCGAGAAGGAGCAGCAGAGAAGAAGCTCTGTAGACTGACCATAACCCCCATTCCCCCATTCCCCTGAGCCTCTCGGGGGGAGGAGGTGGAAGAGGGTGGATAGGGAGGAAGGTGCTTTTAGTTTCTTTCCTTTGTTTCTCACTTCTCTAGCTTGTTCATGTTGTTAGCTTTCTGAAGGAATTTCTAAACTCTTCTGATCACAACGTCCTTGGAACAGGAGGGATTTTTCCACATTAGTTGGGGGGGGGGGGGGGGGGTGAGGAAATGTCAGGAAAATGTAGAGTTAGGTTCATGAGTATACAATCCCCAGTTATGGATGCTGAAATTGTGAAATTAACTTTCATTATTGAGTTCCAATACCGAGTCTTATGAACCTTCAAAGCCACATGGTGCAGAACAGAAGGCAAATTTGCATCAATTAATTGTTTTATGAAAACCTGATAAAGAAGTACTCTCCTTGAAACACTTAGATTAATGAACCTAAATACAACATGTGCATTTATCTGTGTATATAGCACTATATTAGAGGATATTAATGGCTGCCATCAATCACAAATCTGGTTACAGTTGATATATGAACTACTTTCAATGAGTCTAAATGAAAGAACAGTACAATGCTTCTTTTCTGTAGGAATAAAATAAAAATAACATCTCAGGTAAGGTAGGAAAGAAGAGCTACATTCCAAAGTACCTGTTTGTTGTCTACAAAGCTGCGATTCCTAGCCACAGGTGGTACTCAGCTGTCTGAACTTAGATAGCTGTCTAGAAGCTAACTGACTAAGTTTATGACAATTATATGAATAGTTAGGTCAGTTAAGTCACCGTGAACAAGGAGATTTCAGCAGAGATAACAATGATATAATGAATTATCTTTTTAATGAAAATAATCTGACAATGACATACTGCTGCTACTTTTGTGCCTGTTACTAGGAAAACCTAGGAACTGATGGCCTTTGTCTATTGTATGAGTCATTGTATAAGAAATTTTTGGAAGCTGTCTCCTCCCCAGTACTTCTACTTTTTCCTCATGTATTCCCAGCAAAAATGCTCCATCAAAATGAGATAAAGTGAAGCAGGCACTGCCTAGACACCTTGAAGTAAATTCTACCTCCTCCTCTTTCAGCCAGTCAGTCCTGCAGTATAAGGCTCATAGAATCATAGAATGGTTTGGGTTGGAAGGGACCTTAAAGATCACCTAATTCCAACCCCTCTGCCATGGGCAGAGACAACTCCCACTAGATCAGGTTGCCCACAGTCCTGTCCAACCTGGCCTTAAATGCTTTCAGGGCAATCACAACTTCTCTGGGCAACTCATTCCAGTGCATCACTTCACATAGTGCAGAATTTCTTTCAAATATCTAATCTAAATCTATCCTTTAAACCCTAAATATTTTAAAATCATTACTCTTTGTACTATCATTATCTGATTGAGCAAGAAGTTGATCTCCATCTTTTTTATAAGTTCCCTTTAAGTACTGAAAGGCTGCAATTAGGTGTTCCCTGAGCCTTCTCTCTAGGATGAACAACCCCAACTCCCTCAGCCTGTCTTCATAGAAGAGGTGCTCCAGCCCTGTGATAATCTTTGTGGCCCACCTCTGGACTCTTTCTAATACTTCCATGTCTTTCCTGTGCTGGGAACCTCAAAGATGAATACAGTACTCCAAGTGGGGTGTCATGAGAGCAGAGGGGCAGAATCACTTCCCTTGACCTACTGGCCACACTGCTTTTGATGCAGCCCAGGATACAGAGGGCTTTCTGGGCTGCAAGCACACATTGACAAATCATGTTGAGTTTTTCATCAACCAACAACCCCAGGTTCTTCTCCTCAGGGCTGCTCTCAATGCATTTTCTCTCCAGTCCGTCTATGTGCTTAGGATTGCCCCTACCCAAATGCAGGACTTCGCACTTAGCCTTGTTGAACCTCATGAGGTTTGCACAAGTCTATCTCTCAAGCTGGTCCCTCTTGGATGGCATCCCTTCCCTCCAGTGTGTCGACTATACCACACGGTTTGGTGTCATCAGCAGACTTGCTGAAGGTGCACTGAAACTCACTGTCCATGTCACCAACAAAGATGTTAAATAATGCCAGTCCCAATACTGACCCGTATGGAATACCACTCATTACTGGTCTCCACTTGGACATTGAGCCGTTGACTGTAACTGTTTGACTGCAACCATCCAGCCAATTCATTACGCACAGAGTGGTCCATCCGTTAAGTTTTATGTTTAGATAGTATCAGGAAGCTTTAGGCCATTTTTTTGTTATCTGCACTAACAATAGCTACAACAAAGAGGCCTGCACTTTAAAAAATATTTTGTATGTATATTGCATATATGTGTGTGTGCATATATCTGTCATATTATCATACATATGCCTAAATATATATGTGTATATATGCATACATTCCTATTAAAACAATCATTTTATTCTTTAAATCAAAGCACAAGCAATGCAGTAAATTACATGTACATGATCTGGGCACTACAGAAGGATACTAAATTCTTGACTTCAGCGACTTCTGGCACACTTTTGCCTGTAAGATGAATTTGTTTACACTGTTTACCCCCTCATGGTGTTGTTTATTCTGTTTATTCATAACATAATTCTTTGGGTACCAAGGACTGAATCTTACTTTTACTTTAACTGAATTTTAGAAGTACTAGTTCCTACACCTGTATCTGAGTTAGTCATTCTGACAGAGAAGTACATGTATGAGCAGCTCAGAGGTAGATGTGCACTTAGCAAACACCTACATCTAATCATATGACCTTGATTTCAGGTGGTAATACATGAGCTTCAATTATTTATCAAAACAGATAAACTTGAGCTAACTGCCATGCTAGCAATCTGTCCACAGGTGGAAGTAAACAGCGTGCTGTAATGCATGTACCTCCTTAGATTTTGGAAAACAACACACAACAAACCTGAGAGGCAAGATCAGAAGGGCAGCAAAAAGTTCCCAGTGGTTTATCAATAAACAGACATTTACTTTTTTACGTGAAAGATTATTTGCTGGGATTTCAAAAAGAGTTTGTTAATACTGTATGAATAATAACCCGAATATTTATAAGCAAGTATCAGTGACACAGCTTTTCTTTAATCAGTCTCATGAAATAACTAAATGGGGAATGATATTGCAATAAGTTTGTTCCAGGTCTTTCCATGTAATTAATCATTTTCCAGAAACTGCAATAAAATGCTACTCTGCTAGTCACGCTGTCCAGAAGTCAGTCCAATAATGTGTCACTAGACATCTTTCTATGCTATTCTTCTCTCTTCCATTCAGTGAAACAAATTTTGGTTGGACAGTGAAATGAACTATACCTTTTACATAATTACAGTGGGAATTATTAGTCTTATTTTTCCCCATACCAGATAAATTGGTACATTCCATGAACTGCACAAAATTACCTCCCAGCAAAATATTAGTTTATAACTTTCTTTTTCTGTGCAGATTTAAGAATTGGATTCTGATTGAAGTGATAGCACTCCTATATGATTGTCAACATTTACTCTTTATTCCAGGTAAATTATTTCCTTGGACATTCCTGGATGTTCGTAGATGTATTCTTTTTCAGAAGGCAATTATTCTATATAAAAATGTGTGAGATGTATTTGTGACCTCTCTGTCACTGGCCCCTGATGATAAATTTCTTGAATGAAGTCCGTCAACAGGTTGCAACTGAGGGAGGCTAAACCTTGTGGAAGGAAATCTATCTCACGGTGAACTGTGCTTAGAGCTTGCTTATTACAAGACATGAAAAATAAATGGTTTGAGCATGAAGCACATTTTTTCACCCACAGAATGACCTGGGGCATAATGGACTGCATTCAGAAATCTTCAGTTATTTTGGTCAATCTTTTTTGTATTTGCTTTCATTTTCTGCCAAAATATAGTCCTAATTTTTCAGGCATTAACTTCTACTTTTAGTCAGAAAATAACATTTAGAAACACAGTGTTTTTCACACCTTCTAGCTTAAGCCCTAGCACTTGTGTCACATCTTTGTTCACAACAGAGAGTAAGATTTAATATACCAGGAAAACAACTTAATGTACTGGCAAAACATCACTTTGTGGTTCAGTGTAATATGCATAGGGTTTAGCCTCACAGGATTCAGTGAGTAAAACAGTAACAGGGATTATTACTTACAGAGAATAAAATTAATGGCTAAGTACAGGAACTATTGGAATTGAACTACTTTGTCTCTGCATAGTCCAAAATGAATTGCAGAAGAAAAAGAAAGGGGGACAGCATAGTTTTTTTAACATCCTCCAAATTCCCCATCATAAATACCAGCTTGGGAAAAAACCAGTATGAGTGGTAAATTGTCTCTATCTAATCAGATCACTAACTTGAGTTCATACTTCACAACAAACATTAAAATGTAAAATAGTTTTCTCATATAGCAATTAAAAGCAAACAAAACAACAAGAGGAACAAAATACAATTACTGTATTTCAGGAACTGTTGACACTTTTGTGGGTGGAGAGATCTTGTCAAATAAGAGAGCTAGGCAACCAACAACAATACAACATTTAACAAAAGTGCAATATTCTGCACCTGAGAAGGGGCAACTCTGGATATCACAGAATCACAGAATCACAGAATTTCTAGGTTGGAAGAGACCTCAAGATCATTGAGTCCAACCTCTGACCTAACACTAACAAGTCCTCCACTAAACCATATCCCTAAGCTCTACATCTAAATGTCTTTTAAAGACCTCCAGGGATGGAGACTCAACCACTTCCCTGGGCAGCCTATTCCAATGCCTAAAAACCCTTTCAGTAAAGAAGTTCTTCCTAACATCCAACCTAAAACTTCCTGGCAGAACTTTAGCCCATTCCCCCTCGTCCTGTCACCAGGCACATGGGAGAACAGACTAACCCCCACCTCGCTACAGCCTCCTTTAAGGTACCTCTAGAGAGCAATAAGGTCGCCCCTGAGCAAACCCAGCTCCCTCAGCTGCTCCTCATAAGACTTGTTCTCCAGACCCCTCACCAGCTTTGTTGCCCTTCTCTGGACTCACTCAAGAACCTCCGTGTCCTTCTTGTAGCAAGGGGCCCAAAACTGAACACAGTACTCGAGGTGCAGCATCACTAGAGCCAAGTACAGGGGGACAATCACTTCCCTAGACCTGCTGGCCACACTGCTTCTTAAACAAGCCAGGATGCCGTTGGCCTTCTTGGCCACCTGAGCACACTGCTGGATCATATTCAGTCCACTATCCACCAATACTCCCAGGTCCTTCTCTGCCAAGCAGCTCTCCAACCACTCATCTCCCAACCTGTAGCTCTGCTTGGGGTTATTGCATCCCAGGTACAGGACCCAGCACTTGGCCTTGTTGAACTTCATGCAGTTGACCTCTGCCCATTGGTGCAGCCTATTCAGATCCTCCTGCAGAACCTTCCTGCCCTCGAGCAGATCTGCACATGCACCTAACTTGGTGTCATCTGCAAACTTAGTGAGGGTGCACTCGATGCCCTCATCCAGATCATCGATAAAGATATTAAAGAGGACTGGCCCCAGCACCGAGCCCTGGGGAATGCCACTAGTGACCGGCCTCCAACTGGATTTGACTCCATTCACCATGACTCTTTGGGCCTGGCTATCCAGCCAGTTTTTAACCCAACAAAGCATATGCCAGTCCAAGCCAAGAGCAGCCAGTTTCTTGAGGAGAATGCTGTGGGAAATGGTGTCAAAAGCCTTGCTGAAGTCAAGGTAGACCACATCCACAGCCTTTCCCTCATCCACCCAGCGCATCACTTTGTCATAGAAGGAGATCAGGTTCGTGAAGCAGGACCTGCCTTTCATAAACCCGTGCTGACTGGGCCTGATCGCCTGCTTGCCCTGCAAGTGCTGCATGATGACACTCAAGATGATCTGCTCCATGAGCTTCCCTGGCACTGAGGTCAAACTGACAGGCCTATAGTTTCCCAGGTCTGCCCTCCGGCCCTTCTTGTAGATGGGTGTCATATATGTACAGATGTAGGGAATGAGAGGCTAGAGAGCAGACCCTTAGAAAGGAATCGGGGGGTTTTAGTCGCCAGGAATTTGACCATGAGTCAACAGTGTGCCCTGGCAGCCAGGAGGGCCAACTGTATCCTGGGGAGGATCAGGCACAGCATTGCCAGTCGGTCAAGGGAAGTGATGGTCCCACTCTCCTCTGTGCTCGTACAGCCTCACCTTGAGTACCTGTGGTTTTGGGTGCTACAATACAAGAAGGACATAAAACTATTAGAGAGTGTCCAGAGGAGGGCTACAAAGATGGTGAAGGGTCTATAGGGCAAGATATATGAGGAGTGGCTGAAGTCCCTTGGTTTGTTCATCCCCAAGCAGAGCAGGCTGAGGGGAGGCCTCATGGCGGCCTGCAGCTCCCTCACGAGGGGAGCAGAGGGGCAGGTGCTGAACTCTGCTCCTTGGAGACAACAACAGGACCTAAGGGAACCGTATGGAGCTGAGATCGGGGGGAGGGTCAGGCTGGGGGTTAGGAAAAGGTTCTGCTCCCAGAGGGTGGTCTGGCAGTGAGACAGGCTCCCCAGGGAAGTGGTCACACTACTGAGCCTGCTGGAGTTCAAGAAGCATTTAGACAATGCTCTCAGACACATGGTCTGATTTTTGTGTGGTCTTGTGTGAAGCTAGAGGTTGGACTCAATGAATCTCATGGGTCTCTTCTGACTCAGGGTATTCTATGATTCTGTGATTCCATGTAAGACTGAAATACCACCCATTTCAGATCAGAATCATTATCATGAAAAAGGAAAAAAAATAAAATAAAAGGTAGCAAAACATTCCACACTTATTCAGAACAGTAATTTCAGGCATTCAATTTCAAACACCTTTTTCCACTTATTAGAAATTCATTAACCATTCAATACATTACTGATTGCAATAAAATGTGATATAAATCCTACAGTAACACTAAAGCACATTTCATTAGTGTGAACATGTGTGCGTGTCCCTGTGTGTTTGCACTCACAGAATCCCCTAAAACATGAATTTACGTCTGTAATTTAACATTTTGAGCTAAATTGCCTCTGATGTCCTTAGGAGTCTTGTCATTTAACACTTCTCAAGTGATAGCCTACTTCTTTCAATTCTAAAGATGTTTCCAACGTTATAATTTTCTTTTAAAATTGATCTGAGTCCCTTCTGGGAATAAATATATGTGATTCTTTGTTTGATTTGAAAATACTGTGTTCATCTGATCAAACACTACAGTAAGAATTTTAATGAAAACTGACATTAAAATGCATAAGGCTTTTTTTTGAACCAAATTTTAGTCTTTATCTGATACTTTATCCAAAATGCAGAGTATAAAAATTAGTTACAGAAATAGTCAACTAGTAAATAAAAATTGTACTGTGATATTAATGAACATAATTTCCAAGTTAAAATGTAAAATGTTTAATGAATTTTCTATGAGCTGTTCCTGTTGGAAAATGTATTTATGAAGGTGATCAAGGGAAGATCAGCTTGGATAAATTGCTGATAACAAATTGCTTGCTCATTGTTACTATTTAGAATTGGCAGTAACAACTCTTATCTTGGTGGTATCGGCGTCTGTCCCCACCAGAACTTGATAAACCAGAACTTGATAAAGCTCAATAAAATCTTTCTGAGTCATATATTTCTCTTGTGAAAGTGTTGATGGTATGCATGAAGTCTGACACCACAACATGCTGAAACAGTAGGTACTATCCCCAGCAGGATGCATATTGTGCCCTCATAGTAGCTGTCAGAGGGGATCTCCCCATTTGCCAGCCTGCAAGCATTCTGTTTGCTTTGGTTCATGACAAATGGGCTTAGAGGAGCTGGGAACTTGAATGGTATCAGTGTGCAGTGTATATATGTATGTCTGTGTGTATGCCCATTTCAGAATACAAATCTTAGAATATAAGATTGCTATCCACTCACTATATCCATCCTGCTGTGCAAATGCATTTTTGATTACATGTCACTGAGTGGTGTAGTTCTGTTCTTGCAGCCACCCCCACTGAAAATCCCTTGCGGCAAGCAGTGTGCAAGACTACTGTCCTTTTTTTTTTCTGTCTTCTAACCTATGGCATCTAAATGTACTTGTCTTGTTAGCATTATTTTAAAAATGAATAACCAATACATTTCTTGCTTAGTACAATATTGTTCTCCTAGACCTCCACTGAGTTATTTGCCTACATATCACACACATAAACACAGGCATAGAGAGAAAAATCTACTCCAAAATTTTCTGTTGAAATCCCCGCTAGCTAAAATAATCACTAGAATTGCCACTGGTAATATGAATAAATAGCTTTGATAATTCCTTCATACTTAATAACATGAAATTGAAGACATCTCTTTTACACCCAATTCTTTCACCTTCTTAACTTCCTTGCTTCGAGCCTCTGGTGATACTTTTAAAACTCATAATTTTATTACTGTTCTACACATCAAGTAAGATACTTCACTAAGGTTTGTGTTTACCAAAGTTTTACAAAAAGTTATAGAAACGATTTAACACTAAGTTCAGTTTGTTGCTCACTTGAAAGCACTTACTTGTTGTGTCACAACAATAAAAACTATAAGTTAATGTTCCCCTAAGATAATATTTTTCATCCAACAAATGTCATTTTTTTCCAATAAATTATTAAGATGAGTTTACATTAAGACTTTATCTAAGTTCTAGTGGATAAAATCACATTTTGATTAAGCTTGAGTGAGTGTTTCTGTAAAAGTGTGGGCTTTTTTCCTCATTGTTTGTTAGCTTCAATAATTTGATTTTGCTTAAAATTCTGCATGAGAATTTTGATTACTAGTTGTCCTGTAGTGTGGATTTGATCTTCATCACCATCTCCTCAGTAACTATTACAGGTCAGCTAAATAATATCAGTGTGCCCGATACACCGAAGAGGGTGGCTGTTACCTTAAGATGCATGGCTATTAAAGGAATATTAAAAGAGGAGTACGTAACTGAATCAAAGGTCCACCTGTCATGGTATCCTATTTCTGGCACTGACCAAGAGAAAATTTCTGTGTAAGAATACAATTATAGGGGCAACAGCCAAGTGACTGAAGTGATGCAAATAACTTTTATATATATATATATTTTTTTTTCTAATTCCTTGTTAAAATAAATAAAAAAATAATGAAGACTTGATGTTCTTTTTTTTTTTTTTTTCTGAATAAATCGTATGTATTTACACACTCACATAGCAAACATAGCAATCATACACAAATACATGGAGGTTGTATTATTTTTATTTAGCTTTTAGTCAAACCTTTAGCTTTAAATTTCAGCTAAATCTCAGCTTTCGTTCATGCAAAAATAGCCATTTTTAATGCTAGGAAATATTTTACTTTTATTCCCCATATTTTCTCTCTTTTTCAGAAAGAAATGCAAAAATGTTACACTTTCAGATGTCTGCTCTTAACTGTAATTCTTCACAGAAACTACTTGTGAGTATAAAGTATTTGGTAATAGCCTGACATCCTATGAAAATATTATAGCTCTGTCAAAATAATTTTTTTGTTGAAACTCACTTTCTCTTCCTTCACATTATGCAGCATCTAGAATGCACACATGCAGTTTGTCATCAAAATGCAACAGCACTCACTTGTTTAGCAAAGCTGGCAACAGAGAAAATATTATGCCAGTTCTTTAAAGCCAAAAGTCCTTCCCTTTCCACTTACACATGCAGTTCAAGTTGCAGTCACATAATTGGGTCTCAGATACCTGAGAAATTGCTTCTCTCTCTCTCTCTCGAATCCCCATACCCAAGTTAAAAACTACTATTAAAGGTCACACTTTCATTCCCCAATTGCTTTTCTCTCAGAAAGCTTCACTGTGGTACCCTAGTAATTTGCTTCCTTTTATCTGTTGATTTTCAAGTGTGTTAAGTCCAAGTTAGAGAGTAGAGAGCTAACCTCTTTCCCAGGTTTTTCTTCTGTGTGAGTTTCGTCTGACTTAAAGTGGTTTAAAAATGCACTCCAATATATCATATTTAGCTTAATGTTTTATAATGACCAATTATACAGTTATTGTACAGTTATTATTATTGTACAGTTATTGCTATTTTCCACTGTCTGTCCATGCAAGAGGACTCTCTTTTTAACTCTCTTGTTTATTGTTTACAGCATCAAAACAAACAAACAAGAACAAAATAAAAACAAGCAAACAAAAAACAGAGAAGCTGAAGAAATTTGTCTTCTTGGGTTCCTCTGTGGAACTCAGATGGAACTCTGCTCTTTTCAGCAGGATGTGACTGACAACTAAGTTGCACAGCAGATGCACAGACAGACAGCTTAATCTTATGCCTGATGTAAACTAAGTCTACATGCCATCTTGAAGGAATTCTTTCTCTTCCATAGTTTTTGCCATCAGTAGTTATATTCATTTCATGTGTGTGTTTGTATTGCTCATGTGGTGAAAATACTTTCTTTTGAAACATCAGCTCACCAAAACTAGTTTTTTGTTTTGGATGGTTTGGTTTGGTTTTTATTTTCCCAGAAGTAAGAAAACTTTTATACTACTTGAGCAAAATATGTACATTTTAGGGAAACTGGGCATTTAACATTCTGAAAATCAGGTGCTTCCACTGCTGCTGACTTCTGTTGCACTTTACCACGATCTGTGTCATTCTTAGTTTAAAGCTCTCCTCATCTCATTGGCTAGCCTTTTGCAAAGATGATCTTGGCTCCACTTTGTCAGGCAGATCTTCTCGCCACCTTCCAGTGCTCAATCCTTAAAGTGGGTCCTATGGTTGTTAACACCAAATTCCTTTCAACATCAACAGCTGCAAAACCAGATGTTATTCTGCAGGTGCTGAAATGTATGAATTTGGTGTGACAAAATAATTGTATGAATTTGGTGTGACAGAGCTCAAAATCTGCCAGAGTTCTGATGTAGTTCTGTTTATATTTTCTCCAATCCAGTGAAAGGATGATTTTTAAACTTAGTTTTAGTTCTGTTTTAGTAGACTAAAATGTAATGTCTACTATGTTTTCTATACATATTCTAGTCTAGCAGACTAGAATATGGAAGTCTGAATAAAGAAAGCCTATGGTTATGCTTGCAGTAGTAAAATAAACACTGCCAGAGAGATCTCCTGGGCACCAGAACTTCATTGCCTGTGCTGTTAAATTGTTAAAATGGTTTCTAGCATGCTTTTAACCTGGGAGAATAAGTAGATATCCTCACAGCTTTAGTGAGGTTTGGGATTTAGTACAAGCCAGACTCCATTCTCAATAGGTAGCATAGATTCAGCCACCCTGTTTTGGAAGCTAAGAAAGTGGAATGGTATAGTTAGGCATCAATCCATGCTGAAGAATAGTTTGGGAATATTTTGTTTGCTGGTTTGAATGAGTAAAAGTGATTAGGAAAAACAGAATAAAACAATAATAATTAGTATTAACAATAATACTAATAGAAACTACTTTGCCAGCTGTGCCCTTAAAAACAGGTTCTGGTTTTCAGTCCAAACACCAAAATTCCTTTTTTTTTTTTTTTTTAAATTTTTTTTTTTTTATTATAAGAAAATATATTTACTTCTTTCTAGTTCCAAGGAAATTCTCCCCATTCTCTAGCTGACCACTTCTCCAAAGCATTTTCTCATCTCATGCATAAAATGTGAATTTCCAAGTCTTTCTCTGAGTCTTTCACATCTTTTCTGTTTGGGTGTGCTCAGTTAACCTTATACACACATTCCTTTGTTTTATTTATTTATTTATTTATTTTTCCTCTGGAAGGTTCCTCATGTGTCCTAGGAACTTCTTAAAAAACAATAACCCAAGAACACACACACATAGAATAAACTTCCTTAAATTGGGCATTGTGCCCAATTTAATTAGCTGAATTCTCAGCAGGGCTAATTAGCTTGGGTGGAGCTCCTTTGTGAAGGTTGTATTTTCTTCAGTTCCAGAGAAATAGTGTTTGGGCCAGCAGTGATCTGCACAGTCAGGGTAAGCTCCTTTGGAAAGTCTATCATCAGAAATCTGATTTGAAACAACCACTTTGGAAAAAACAAAAACGAAAACAAACAAACAAACAAACAAAAAAACTTGGCTGCTTTGTATCTTTTAACCTAGTTAAAATATATAAATTCTTTTTTTTTTTTTTTTTTCTTCTCTAGACATAGTATTTCCTGCTCTACTTCCATTAGACATTTTAGAATCAATCCAATTTGTGTGAAAAGCAAAGCACAAAACATGATGCTGGCAGGACATTGAAGCAGGTGCATAGACACTGTGCTCCATCATGTATGACTTTGCAGATGAGAGACTAGACTTTGTAAAAATGATTATCTGTAATCCTAGACATTAAAATGGGGTAGTAGGCCAATTTTTTTTTTTCTCTCTATTGGAGAAGAATCTTGTTAGAAACTAATCCAATTTATAGATGGGTCATTTGTGGCTCATTCCCATAACTGTGGGTCTGGATTTTTGTGACAGATGGATGAGTTGACATTCTTAGTAGGAATTGTGCTCCCTGCAAATACATTAGGATACATACATGGTATTTTGCCTCTCTGAAGTTGTGAACGTCTGTTGGGATGGCATTTTGCCTACTCACAAGTCAGCAGAGAAGTCAAGCAATGGTATGTTTATGCGGACAGTTGGCATTACCCTGCAAATGTCACTTTTTTCATTCTGTGCCAGTACTACATATTGGCACCACATGCCTCTTTACACCTAATTACATGAGCTGACACTTACATGACAGAACTGAAATGGTTGATCTGAGAAGGAGGGAAATAAAGGTTGAAATTAATGGTTGCTTTTACAAATATAAATAATATGTTTGTGTACTTGCTAGAATGTCAATACACAGGAAAAGTCATGACCCTTCCACTGTCTCATGTTCAAGTAATTTTCCTAAAAACTAGTGATCATCAGTGTCCCTCATTTTGACACAGATGAACATCTGCTGAGGCTAAGTCCTTCTACTAAGAAGTTTGTACTTTGCAGATACTGAACTTTAAGGGGGTTGGGAGTGGTAATAGAAAGATATATATGTATATATAAAGAAAAAATAGATTGAGATTGTTTATCTGTTGCAAAATCCAATAGAACTAAAATGTGAAAGATTAAAAAAAATATACACTTAATATAGAACGCATAATGGTATGGGACACCAAGAATTACGAGAATTCCTTTCTAGAGCTCTTTTTTTTATCTCATCCATGTACAGTCCTGCAGATAACAGGAGAGAACTTAAAAGCAATTCTGCTACAGTTACCTCTATTCTTACTGGTACAGATGCAAGTCAGCATCATTATCTTTCCCTTTTTTCCTCCTTTTCTTACACTTCTGTATCTTCTTTTCTCTTTCCAATACTGGCACAGTAATTCTGCCATTTACACAGTGCTGGTGGAAGTACCTGAGAGATTATGATCCAGTTAAACAGGCTTATTTTACAGAAAACTAAACCAATACATAAATAAATAGCAGATATTTTTTCTTTTGGGTTGGGAAATTGTGGATCCAACAAGTACCCATAATGCAGCAAGTATGGGTAGAGGATCTTTATACATTTTGGTATCAATGAGCTATTAGATTAGTTCATCAACTCACAGAAACACAATTTTAGATTCATCGCTGTAGACTGGTGGCTTTGGCTTTTCATTTTGGAAGGCAGTTGACATTTTGGAGATTAACTGATTGGGACTGTTAATAAGATGCCCACTTTATACTGAATATATCTGCCAAACAGCCTCACAGCTTCCTCACAATCAAATCACTTTCTTCCCTTGAGCCTATAAAGACATGTAAATTCTTCCATATTCTCTAGAAGAAGACTAAAGCACAACAGGTATTGCAAGAGAAGACATGTAGGACATAGTTTGCTCACAACAGAGACAGAGAAGTCTTAAATAGCCTGAATGTAACTGATAAATACAGTTAAACTGGCTTGGATGCTCATACCCATAGCACTTCAGCTAATTCTGCAATTAAGAGATACTCATACTTAATATAGGTGAAGTAATAATATAGAAACTGATTGATCTAGTTGCTCTAAACTTGCTTCCTTTCAAATTTAATGAATTATTGAATCTTCCCACTCCTCCCAAAGTAATCAAAGGAAAGTAAACAGGACTAAGGAGCATGGGTTTTTCCTTTTCTCCTATACTAGTTTGTAAGATTGATTGCCTGCACAGAAGAAAAGAATAACATACTACAAAATGGAAGAAGTGCAAAAACATACTCTCTTTTCATACATTTCCTCCCAAAAGCTCGTTGTTACATACAGGTATTCTTTCTAAAAAGTTGTCACTAACCAATTTTCTTTGATGTAAAGGTTAAATTGTATTTTGAAAGAAAGCACTTAAAAGGGCTTGCAAGCAATGACAATATGACTTTATCTTAGAGATCTAGCAAAAAGTTAAAATATCTGTTCAAAAAAATGGCTGCTGTTGTTTAAGAAGGAACTAGTCCTCAACCACTAAATACCTCACACATCACCCACGTTCTTGGAGACTTTGATTTATGCCTAACAACAGACACCAACTTGTGTGCCCTAATGGGGAGTTTAATCTAAATTAGTAGTTCAGGCTTTCTTAATAGTTGATAAAGAGAATGAAATACTTCCACGTGGTGATTCAGATGGAAAGAATCACCTTCTAAAGTTGTCTCTTTCTCTTCAGTGCCTGTGTAGGAGTTCTGGGCCTCTTGTTTTGGCACTATAGTGCAATTAGATAGGGTAAATGTGGGTATGTTTCTGGGTTCATTCTTAGTTCAATTCAGTATAATTAAATTGAGTTTGCCTAAATGACTTGTATTGCTTCCTTAAAACAATCTGGTTTATATGGCCAGAAATGGGCCAGCAGTAGTCATGCATCCAGTTATCACATCTCAAGTATGGAGTGATAGCTAACAGCTATGGAGCTGCTGTCTGCTGAATAGCTCCAGCTGTTCTATAAGACAGCATCTGGCTACATCCCAACTAACTAACTAACTAAATAAATAATAAATCAAGAAACATTCAAAGTTCTTTCCTTAAGCAGTTATTTTGGGGCATTATTTTTGTAAGGTGTTATAATGTATACTGTAAAAAGGCATTATTTTTGTAAGATGCTTAATGTTTGTTACTTAATTTCAGAAGTCTAATAAAGCAGATTTAAAGATATATGCTTATATATATATATATAACTGATTTTGGTACAACTTTATGAGGTGAACTAGGATATTTGTGATTAAGAATAAACCACAAATATTCACCCTTTAAAATATTTTCTTTGTGGGTCTGTGTAAACCTCATAAAGTTCAACAAGGCCAAATGCAAGGTTGTGCATCTGGGCAGGGGCAATCCCAAGCACAAATACAGGCTGGGCAGAGAAGGCATTGAGAGCAGTCCTGAGAAGAAGAATCTAAGGAGAAGGAGTTGGTTGATAAGAAGCTCAATATGAGCTGGCAACTTGTGCTTGCAGCCCAGAAACCAACCGTGTCCTGGACTGCATCAAAAGAAACATGTCCAGCAGGTCAAGGGAGGTGACTGTCCCCCTCTACTTTGCTCTTGGGAGACCCCACCTAGAGTGATGCATTCGGCTCTGGGTTGTCCAGCACAAGAGGGACATAGACCTATTAGAGTGAGTCCAGAGGGCCACGAAGATGATCAGAGGACTGAGGCACCTCTCCTAAGGACACAGGCTGAAGTAGTTGGGGTTGTTCAGCCTGGAGAAGAGAAGGCTCCAGGGAGACCTTAGAGTGACTTTCTGGTACCTAAAGGGGGCCTACAAGAAAGTTGTGGAAGGACTCTGTCAGGGAGTGGAGCAATTAGAAAAGGGGTAGTGGTTTTAAACTGAAAGAGGGTAGATTTAGATTAGATATAAGGAAGAAATTCTTCACTGAGAGAGTGATGAGGCACTGGAACAGGTTGCCCAGAGAAGCTGTGGATGCCCCATTCCTGGAAGTGTTGAAGGCCAGGTCGCGTGGGGCTTTGAGAAACCTGATCTAGTGGGAGTTGTCCCTGCCCATGGCAGAGGGGTTGGAATTAGATGATCCTTAAGGTTCCTTCCAATCCAGCTCAAACTATCCTATAATGTATTTCACTGCAATAACAATTTATTTTAAAATAACTGGTTATAAATTACTTTAGTAATAGTTCTGTCTAACTTTTCTGTAAGTATAACAAAAGAAAGAAAGAAAGAAAAAAAAACATTTGCACAGGTAAGTATGCATGAATTTTCTGAAGATTTTCCATATTTGTGAGAATCAAAACTGGGGAAAATGTAGCTATCTAAATTGAGGATTTAGAGAAATGCAAAGATCATGAAAAAAAAAAAAAAAAAAAAGTTGTTTTGCAGGAGAACTATGACAATTATAGCTCTAAAACTGCATGGGAGACCAGGTAAGAAAAATGGGTAGGATGATAATTAATGTTTTAACAGGGTACACTGACAAAATATAAGCTGCACTGGTTTCTATTTGCTCCTATGTCCCTTTGTGTTTCCTACTAAATTCTGGGGAGCTTTCTAGCATTTACATACATAGCAATAAAAACGGGGAAGTATAATAATACCCAATATCAAAACCAGAGAAACCCAGTTTCTAATGATGTTATCCTTCTGAGATATAATAGCGATTTCAGTGGATTTACTTATGTCCTGCTCTGCTCTCAGAGCATCAGGCTGGCATTTTTTTACAAATGTCACTTGGAAATATGCTCCTCTTGTGACCTCCCACTTAGTATTACAAGTGCCCCAGAAATCTTCTAAAGTGAAGCAAGTTAACTACTGCAAGGGCTGGAGGGAAGTGAGAAGAATGACATTTTAAAGAGCAAGCAATTTTTTACAACAAATTCTGAATGTGACAAAAGCTTCTGGACCAGAATTAAGGAGGATGCTTCGACAAGTCCAGCTGCATTTTTCTAGGAGTTGCATTTGATAAATGGTGGGTTAAAAGAAAAAAAAAAAAAAAAAAGTATTCAAAGCTATTGAAATACCACCACCTAAATATTCATTGGAACATTTGCTGTTTCTTGGTATGATAATATATTGAAGCAATTCATACCTAACCTTTCCCAAAAAAGGCCATGATCTTTACAATCTAAGGCTGAATATGCACTAAAAAAGTTGTACTGCTTCGCTATTCTCTACTGAGCATTATACCAAATCTATATGTGAAGGGAACCTGTCTTGCCTATATAATTATCTCCAGTTCTGGTGACATTCTGCATAACTGTATAGCAAAACAGCAGTCATTTGAACATATTTGATACCAATACAAAACCAATGCACAGACATACTTTACAGACAATGGAAATTACATCATATTCCAGAGCTTTCAGGAGCATTCTCAACAAATACTGATTTACAACTAGCATTTTTGCCTTTTTAATGATGTCATGATGTCCATGATGGAAGTTTGTTTATGAATTGTTAGGGTTTAGCAGGGTGCAAGACTTCAAAATTCACTGATAGATTCATTAACACGAGTAAGCTTTAGAAACACGTGGGTAGGTTTTAAAAACATACATATGGGCTTTAGAAATAGCTGTATTCTGAAATTCATGCAAATGCAGGCAGTCTGCTTCCATATGGGTCTCAGATGGCCTCTCCTCATGTTCCACAGTTAGTCTGGAGGATTGCCTATGGCTCTTTGACGTCATGGCTGAGCACGCTGTCCCCATCAGCATGGTAATAGGTACTTGCTCTCTGGAGAGAGGTGTTCATTTGCACAACAGACATTCATTTACAGAATTTATCATTTCTGATATATTTCAGTATCAAACTTCTCTAAACTTTTAGAAATACTACAAGTACTCCAAGACCTTGTAATGTTCCTGTTTCCTGTTTCACAAGCATCATTTGAATATGTTATCACTCTTTTAAATGAGAACTGTAACAACCTTGCTTTTCTTAACAGGCTGCCAAGCTAATGAAGAATGGAACATTCAGCAAAATAGAAAATCCATACCAACATCTCCCCAGACAATATCACTTAATAAAGAGTTTAATATCACTTCATAAGGAGTTATAATATCTCAGTATGGTCTCAGTACTATGTGGAATCCATACCTAATACATATGTACAATAAGAAATACAAGTGTGAGATTCATCTAAATTTAACCATCAAAAAGTTAAACACCAAGTTGAGTAGTTCCATCTCCCTCTGTAGAGAAAACAGAGAAACAACACTGTTGAAAGCCATGAGACCAAAGTTACATTCTAGAAAGTGAATATTTAGATGTCCAAAAATACCTATAGATATCTGAAATTAGGGAATAGGAAAATCTTTCCTTCCAGGTGGTCATGTGTCTTTCTAAACAAGAGCTTGCAGTCTTGTTGCAAATTATCACTTGCTTGATAAAAGAAATTGTATAAGTGACCAACTTAAACTAGCTGAAATACCTGACAGTGTATGGCTTACAGATGCTTTCTTTCTCTTTCAATGATTCCAGAAAGTATAAACGGTCAGAGTCATTCAGTAAATACAATAATTTTGGCTTGCAATGTAAATTTTGAGACAGATATTATCTGAAAGTTGCAAATCACATTGCCGTTCACATGCTCTCATAATACTGACCTTCTGATGTTTGAAAAGCTGATGAAGATGGCTTCATCAGCTAAGTATCTGGAAAAGATGAAGCACCTTTCTTACAAAACAAAGCTCATTTTCTTCACTTTAAAATTCCTTTTCACTCTCCTAACAGATGTTCTTTCCAGGTTTCATAGAAACAAATGAAGTCATCTAAGTTGTGAAGTTATCTTCACATTTCAAGAGTTTGGAAAAGATCATTTACTACCTATTGAAACATCCCTAGGGCACTCATGAGTCACAAAGGTATTCCATGGAACTGAAACCCCTGTGGGTGTCACAAAAAGAGCTCTTTCTTCATCTGCAAGTGTTATTTTAATCTGGCGACATCCAAATGCCAGAACCAAACTACTGAAACATTTTCCTTCTGACACTTGAACGAGTTCATCAGCTAAGTGTGAGAATGGATAGCTTTCAATTGGCTGAAGTAATCTGTAGTCAGCACAATCATTTACTTACCATTATATTTCTTTATTTTTTAATTACTATTAAGACATTCAAACATGTAGATTACTTAGCTGGGCCAGTTTTTAGAATGTAATTAATTTCTTTTTTACCATTATCCTATGTAGTAACAGCTTCTTCAAAGAAACACTCTAGGAGCACAGTCCATGCATTAAAAAGCATTTTTCTCAAGGTTATTGTGGGGAAAAATGATAGAAATTAAAGGCTGCATTAACTGTCATAATCTCTACTAATTGTTACATCAGCAAAAGTGTTAAAGCAAATGTTTACTGATTTTTTAAAGGCATCAATAACATTGGACACTATCCTATGAACTTATTTCTAATTACTTATATATCTTGTGAAATTGAACTTGTTGCTTTTACCCAGAAATCCAGTTTTCATCAAGGTTGAAACAAAAGTCCCCACTATTTTATTTTATTTTACTATTATTTTTTCCTTGTTTCAAACAATTCAACAAGTGACTTTGCTTTTCTATATATTATTTGGGCCAGCGGGTAGACGCGGGAAACCTGGGAGGGTAGAAGCTGGGAAACTATAGGCCTGTCAGTTTGACCTCAGTGCCAGGGAAGCTCATGGAGCAGATTATCTTGAGTGTCATCATGCAGCACTTGCAGGGCAAGCAGGCAATCAGGCCCAGTCAGCACGAGTTTATGAAAGGCAGGTCCTGCTTAATGAACCAGATCTCCTATGACAAAGTGACACGCTTGGTGGATGAGGGAAAGGCTGTGGATGTGGTCTACCTTGACTTCAGCAAGGCTTTTGACACCGTCTCCCACAGCATTCTCCTCAAGAAACTGGCTGCTCTTGGTTTGGACTGGCATATGCTTTGTTGGGTTAAAAACTGGCTGGATAGCCGGGCCCAAAGAGTCATGGTGAATGGAGTCAAATCCAGTTGGAGGCCGGTCACTAGTGGCATTCCCCAGGGCTCGGTGCTGGGGCCGGTCCTCTTTAATATCTTTATTGATGATCTGGATGAGGGCATCGAGTGCACCCTCACTAAGTTTGCAGATGACACCAAGTTAGGTGCATGTGTAGATCTGCTCGAGGGCAGGAAGGCTCTGCAGGAGGATCTGAATAGGCTGGACCTATAGGTCTGGATAGGGCTGAGGCCAACTGCCAAGTTCAACAAGACCAAGTGCTGGGTCCTGCACCTGGGGTGCAACAACCCCAAGCAGAGCTACAGGCTGGGAGAGGAATGGTTGGAAAGTTGCCTGGCAGAGAAGGACCTGGGAGAATTGGTTGATAGTCGGCTGAATATGAGCCAGCAGTGTGCTCAGGTGGCCAAGAAGGCCAACAACATCCTGGCTTGTATAAGAAGCAGTGTGGCCAGCAGGGCTAGGGAAGTGATTGTCCCCCTGTACTCGGCTCTAGTGATGCTGCACCTCGAGTACTGTATTCAGTTTTGGGCCCCTCGCTACAAGAGGTGCTTGAGCGAGTCCAGAGAAGGGCAACAAAGCTGGTGAGGGGTCTGGAGAACAAGTCTTACGAGGAGCGGCTGAGGGAGCTGGGCTTGTTCAGCCTGGAGAAAAGGAGGCTCAGGGGTGACCTTAATGTTCTCTATAGGTATGTTAAAGGAGACTATAGTGAGGTGGGGATTGGTCTATTCTCCCTCATGCCTGGTGACAGGACGAGGGGGGGAATGGACTAAAGTTATACCAGGGGAGGCTTAGATTGGATATTAGGAAAAAAATCTACACTGAAAGTGTTGTTAGGCATTGGAATAGGCTGCCCAGGGAAGTGGTGGAGTCACCATCCCTGGAGGTCTAAAAGACATTTAGATGTAGAGCTTAGTGATATGGTTTAGTGGAGGACTTGTTAGTGTTAGGCCAGAGGTTGAACTAGGTGATCTTGGGGGTCTCTTCCAACCTAGATGATTCTGTGATTATTCTTAGTTGAAAGAGGAGTAATTAATCTCATTCATATAGTAACCATAGGAATTATCTTAATGATTACAATAATCTTAATTTCCTTATACCCACTCATTAGAAATATTTGAATGTTGTTCATGTATACTTCTTTATCATAACATATATATTTTTAATTACCTCTCAATGAAATTCACTCTCAATGCAACATTACTATATCATTTGTCATAAATATCCATTAATACACAAGAGCTGTCCTCCCTAATTCTGCTTGCGGTGGGTATTTTCTGTTGCCTATGCTACCTGGCTGTTGATTAGCAGTAACCTACATAATCTCTTCAGTACACATTTTATAACTTTCAGCACTGTTTATTTTTCACAGACCAAACTTGCTTCCTATCATGAGTTCAACATCACCGGTCTTTTCAAGTGTCAGTGTTCCCAAGCATGGAAATGAATAGTGGTCTGTTCTGTTAGTTGTTGATTGTATTAACAACTTCTAATTTCTTTCTGGCTTCCATGTGATTGGGTGATGGGCCCTTCAGCGGCCTTTGCCTTCACTTCATTTGCAAATGCCATCTAACTTTGTAATCATTCAGGAAAACGTCCCTTTCATCAGACTTAAACTGTCTAAATAAGCTCATTTAGGCATTGAAAACAGTAGCCACAGCAGCAAAAAACTTCACAGGATAATTTATTTTTATGTCCTCTGACTAAGAAGCATGTTTACGGCTAATTCATGTAAGTCTGTATTATGTCTCAGAATAGACATTTTTTTCCCAATTCCTTTAAAGTATATTACACTGAAAGACAAAGAGACTAAAGACAATAGAATTCATGTTGCCATGATGTAGAGAGAAAGAAAATATAACTTTGAGGATAAAATTGTTTACCCTGTTCTAGTAAATTTCTTAGACCACTATATTCCTTATAAGAAGGAAATAATTCTTAGTGTCCCTCTACCACTTTTATATCATATGTGACTTACCTGGAAGGGACAGAATGAAATGCAAGTGCTTCCTTTATTTACTTTGTATTAGAGAAAAACAGAGACCTGATTAAAGAGGAGGAGGAGAACAAAAGTCTCTCCAGGCTCTATTCTGCAACGTTATGTTTCAGTGGCTGCTGGAATCACAAGCTTTTCAGGTCTCTTATGTGTCATTGTTATAAATCTTCTTTAGACCCAAGAGCCTGGTTTAAAATCCTAGGAGCCTAGAAATGCTACCTTAATGCTGTTCCCTCAATAGTGCTGAGAGGAAAATGATCTTTCTTACCCTGTTTCATGCAAGCCATATTCTGAAGCTTTTGTTTACCTCTGGCAATCATGTCATTGAGCCAATTTCTGTGAATGTATTAAATGTCCATTATTTAGTCCTACATTCAAAGCTGGCGAGTGATAATATTTAAGATATATAAGATTCTCAACATTCATTAAGCCCTCCATTGAAAGAATATTCTCATCTATGTTAGTAGTCCATGCTAGACAGTTTGAGATTCAGTCAAGTAATTGTAATTCAGATTGATTAAAGCATATGGAAAGGACATTAAACTGCATATTTTCTCTGATATAGGAAATACCTGCTTTGTGTAATGAAAATGATAGTGTGGGGGAACATGCTAACTTTGTTCTACTGTAATCACATTATGAAGGTAGCACAGAGAGGTTGTGGAGTCTCCTCTTTGGAGATACTCAAAACTTGCCTGGATGTGATCCTGTGCAACATGCTCTAGGTGACCCTGCTTGAGCAGGGAGGGTTGGACTAGTTGATCTCTGGAGGTCCCTTCCAACTTCAACCTTTCTGTGATTCTGTAGCGGGAAGGATGCTTGTACAGTGTAACGACTGTACATTTATTCTGTTACATACTACAGCAGGCAGTATTAATAGATGGCAGTTCCTTCCCTAGGAACTGGAATCTCATCTGTGGCTGCATAAAACCTCAGCTTTATGCTCCAGAATTTTCTAAGTGCAAAAAGTGGGGGGGAGAAATCTAAGCAGTTTGCATACTGAGATATATGTATTTTCTTGCTACATTGGCCTGATAATTAGAACAATAGAAAAAAAAAATCTCTGGCTTTTTAAAAAAAAGATCTCCAAAGATGTGCTTGATTCTTCTCAGAAAATCTATTTTTAATATTCTAAATTTAAATAACACTAAAGTTATCTATGTTCTTTTATTGATATCTATTTACCTCGGAAAACACCAGTATAAAAAGGGTTTAAAGGTATTAAGACATATAACGTTGTTGTTTTTTTTCTCCCTTTGTGCCCAAAAACTTCAAGATATATTCTTTATATGACAGATGACAAGAAACGTTCTTTTTCCTCAAAGATCACAGAATCACAGAATTGAAGGGGTTGGAAGGGACCTCAAAAGATCATCAGGTCCAGCCCCCCTGCCAAAGCAGGTTCCTAAGAGCAGGATGCCCAGGTAGGCGTCCAGACAGGCCTTGAATATCTCCAGAGAAGGAGACTCCACAACCTCCTTAGGCAGCCTGTTCCAGTACTCCGTCACCCTCACCATGAAGTTCTTTTGCATGTCAATGTGGAACTTCCTGTGCTCTAACTTGCAGCCATTGCCCCTTGTCCTATCCTCACAAACCACTGAGAAGAGGTTGGCTACATCCTTCTGTCCCCCACCCCTCAGATCTATATACTGAGGAGATCCCCTCTCATTCTTCCCTTCTCCAGGCTGAACAGACGCAGGTCTCTCAGCCTTTCCTCATAAGGAAGATGCTCCAGGCCCCGTATCATCTTTGTGGCCCTCCGCTGGACTCTTTCCAGGAGATCCCTGTCTTTCTTGTACCAGGGAGACCAGAACTGCACACAGTACTCCAGGTGAGGCCTGACCAGTGCAGAGTAGAGGGGGAGGATCACCTCCCTTGACCTGCTGGCCACACTCCTTTTAATGCACGCCAGGATTCCATTAGCCCTCTTGGCCACCAGGGCACACCAATGGCTCATGGCCAACCTGTTGTCCACCAGGACCCCCAGGTCCTTCTCCTCAGAGCTCCTCTCCAGCAGGTCGTCTCCCAGCCTGTACGGATACTTAGGGTTGTTCCTTCCCAGGTGCAGGACTCTACACTTGCTCTTGTTAAATCTTGTTTGGTTTCTTCCTGCCCATCTCTCCAGCCGGTCCAGGTCTCGCTGAATGGCAGCACAGCCTTCTGGCGTGTCAGCCACTCCTCCCAGCTTTGTGTCATCGGCGTACTTGCTAAGGGCAGACACTATTCCTTCATCAAGTTCGTTGATGAAGATGTTGAACAAGACCAGACCCAGCAAATTGTTCCCTGGGGAACACTGCTAGTCACAGGCCTCCAGCCAGACTCTGCTCCGCTGATCACCACCCTCTGAGCTTGGCCAGTCAGCCAGTTCTCAACCCACCTTGCTGTCCACTCATCTATCCCACACTTTCTCAGCTTTGCTAGTAGAATGTCATGGGAGACAGTATCGAAAGCCTTGCTAAAGTCAAGGTAGATGACATCCACCGCTCTCCCCCCATCTATCCAGCTGGTGATGCCAACATAGAAAGCAATGAGGTTGGTTGAGCACGGCTTCCTCTTGGTGAATCCATGCTGACTACTCCTCATAACCTTCTCTTCCAATTGCTTGGAGATGGCATCCAGAACAAGCAGCTCCAATACCTTTCCAGGGACAGAGGTGAGACTGGTCTGTAGGTTCCCAGATCCTCCTTCCTGCCCTTCTTGAAGACTGGAGTGACATTGGCTATCCTCCAGCCTTCAGGCACCTCACCCGTTCTCCAGGACCTTTCAAAGACGATAGAGAGCGGTTCAGCGACCACATCTGCCAGCTCCCTTAGCACACACGGATGCATCCCATCGGGACCCATGAATTTATGTGCATTGAGCCCACTCAGATGCTCCCGAACCACTCCCACGTCCACCAGGGGGGAGCCCTCCATTTTCCAGACCCTTTGTCCTATTGCTAGGGGTGAGGAGTCCCGGGGGAGTGTCCTTGAAGCAAAGACTGAAGCAAAGAAAGCATTCAGTATCTCTGCCTTCTCAGCGTCTCCTGTGACCAGGACACCCCCCTCATTCAGCTAGGGACCCACATTATCCCTAGTCTTCCTCTTGCTGTTTACATACTTGAAAAAAACCTTCTTATTATCCTTTATCTCTTTTGCAAGCCTCATCTCTAGGTGGGCTTTAGCCTTCCTCTTTGCGTCCCTGCAGGCCCTGACAACACATCTATATTCCTCCCAAGAGGACAGGCCCTTTTTCCACATTTCATAGACCTTCCTCTTCCTTTTGATCTTACTGATGAGCTCGTTGCTCATCCACGCAGGTTTCCTGCCCCCCTTCCCCAGTTTCCTATTCTGCGGGATGCACCAATCCTGAGCACGGAAGAAGTGCTGCTTAAATGTAGCCCAGCTCTCACAAGCACCCTTGCCTTCTAGCAACCTATCCCATGAGATACTCTCAAGCAGGTCCCGGAAGAGGTCAAAGTTGGCTCTTAAGAAGTACAGGGTAGCAATCCTGCTTTTAGCCTTACTTCCTTTGCTTAGTTCTATCTGGAACTCCACCATCTCATGGTCACTGCATCCCAAGCTGTCCCCAACCTTCACATCCCTAAAAAGGCCATCCCTGTTGGTAAGAATGAGGTCCAGGAGCACCCCACACCTCGTCAGCTCCTCCACCACCTCTGTCAGAAAACTGTCCTCAACACATTGTAGGAACCATTTGGACTGCTCGTGCCTGGCTGAGTTGCTTACCCAGCAGATGTCTGGGTAATTGAAGTCCCCCATGAGGACCAGCGCTCGTGATCATGAGGCTACTACCAGCTGCTCATAGAAGGCCTCATCGACTTCCTCCTCCTGATCTGGAGACCTGTAGTAGACTCCCACCACTGTGTCTCCCATACCAGCCCACCCCTTAATTCTTACCCACAAGCTCTCCACCTGTCCTTCACCCTCCCCCAGCTGGAGCTGGGTACACTCTAATTGCTCCCTCACATAAAGGGCAACCCCACCCCCTTGCTTCCCCAGCCTGTCTTTCCTAAAGAGGATGTAGCCTTCCATGACCGCATTCCAGTCATGCAAGCTGTCCCACCACATCTGTGATTGCAAAGAGATCGTGGCCCTGCGACCGAACACAGACCTCGAGCTCATCCTGTTTATTTCCCATGCTCCATGCATTGGTGTACAGGCACTTTAAGGAAGCGGCAGGTGCAGTTACCCCTGGGGGGATGCAAGAAGAAGATACTGGACAGGGGATCGGGAATGCTACCTTCTCTGAGGAGCCTTCAGACAATCCTACAGGAGAGCTCAGAAGTTTTTCCCTGTCTTCAACAGTGACAGTAGTGATGACTTCCCCCAGCCCTTCTCCGTCACCTTTAGCTCCCCTCCCTTCCCCCATCGAACCTAGTTTAAACCCCTGGTAATCAGCCCAGAGAGCTTGCTCCCCAACACACTTGTGCCCCACTTGCTCAGTTGGTGTCTGTCCATAGCCCACATATCCAGCCTCTCAAAGGACAGCCCAAGATCAAAATACCCAAATCTCTGGTCCAGACACCACCCCCTCAGCCAGTCATTTACCTGTCCTGTTCTGCTCCTTCTATCTGCATCCCAGTCACCCAGCAGAAGGACAGAGGAGAACACTACCTGCACCCCCAGTCCCCTCAACAACTTCTCCAGGGATGCAAAGTCCTTTTTAATATTTTTCATTTTTCTAATAGTGGCTTCCTGGGATCCAACCTGAATTACTACGAGAGGATAGTAGTCCTCCGGTTTAATGAGTCGTGGCAGAGCCTTCCTCACGTCTCTGACATGTGCCCTTGGAAGACAGCACACCTCTCTGGCTAGGTTATTTGGGCAGCAGGTAGGAGCCTCAGTGCCCCTCGGCAAGGAGTCCCCAATCACCAGGACTCTCCGCTCTTTTTTTGTGGCACAGGTTACAATGCAGTGCTCCATCCGGCCCTGATCCTTATGTTTTGCACTTCCCCCAATCTTGACTCTCTTCTCAGGGTTGCTTCCTGGGTTCAGACTACTGTTCAGACCCTCAGCCTCTTCTGCAACCTCCCTGACAGCCTCAAATCTATTTCCCAGGGACGCCGTGGGGGTAGGTGGCACCGTGGGTGTCTGGGGCAGACGTCTCTTTCTGCTCCGAGCTGAGACAGGGGTCCAGCTCCTCGTCTCTTGTGGACAGTCTAGCCCTCTGTTCTGCATGTGTTCAACAGGGGCAGCCTCTACCCCTTGTTGGGACATAGGAGAGGGCTGCCAAGCAACAGCAGGGGCAGGGAGACCCCTCCTATCTGTCACCCTCAGAGACTCCCTCAGGCTGCCGATTTCTTGCTGCAGCCCAGCCACCTGCTCAAGGAGTCCCTGAAGCAGGGCACACCTGCACCCATGACAGCGCTCTCCTCCCTCATGTCCCAGATGGGCCTCCAGATTCCAGAGTTCCCCATAGTCGTCTGTCTGGACTGCCACCTCCTCACTCAGGGGATCCACCTGGGTGCCCACGTGAGCCCAGAGAGGCACCATCTCCTCCGTTTGTGTTGCTGCCTCGGACCGACCACTGCGACGGGTGCCCACCATGGCGAGGTCTAGGTTTTCCTCCCTGCCCCGCTTGAACTGCCCCGCGCTAACTGCCTGCACTAACTGCCAAGCCAGCCCTGTTAGCACATCCTGTTTGCAGCGCTCCCTAGGGACTACTTTTATAGCGCCGGGGGTGGGTGGGCTGCTGTCACCCCTGGCTCCGCCCTCAGCACATCAGCACCCACGGCGGCGGACCCCTGCAGACCCCAAGATGTTCAGAAGTCAAGGGGAGGACATATTAAATGATAAGAAACCTTAATAGTCAATATGAGAGGACAAAAAGGTACTAATATTATAATCTGTGCTATTAAGTACTATTGTCATACAAACTATATTTTTAGGACAATAAAAGCATGTATTAGTCATGGTATGTAATAAAATATCTTCTGACAGTGATCAAGTAACAAGCTGTAGTCTGATGTTCATAAGAAATGATAATTAACAGGATTCATTTTTTAGTATTCATCTTTCTTTATCTCTTGCACGTGCTATTTTTTAAGTTATTTACACATAGTGAGAATTTATGTGTTTTGGAAGAGTAAATTCTCTTCCCTTTTAGTTTAAGGAACTCATGCAGAGGAGCTGGTTCATCAGTGACTGTAACCACTGGTATTAGCACGAATAGATTCAGAGTGCAAAATATCACTAAAGCAAAGTTCTTTTTCACCCATATTAGTGATCAGATTTGTAATAATAGTAAAATCTGATTGAGGATAATTCTATAAGCATCTCTGGCTTCAAGTTCAGCGTCAGAATGTGAACCCTGTGCTAATGCAACTTATGTAAAAGTGTTGTAGACTAGTGGCTATATATATAAAGTTTACCATGAAGAACCACATTACCGTGAAGACAGATGATTGTTTACTGACACTCAGGCTTCTATAGCAAATGAAGAGAACTTGCTGCAATGCTAAGATGTGAACTAGCATTTGTTATTCAGCACAGGCCCAGAATTTAAGTACAATACTTAAATTCCACTGAAATGTTTTTCTTTCTGCTGCATGTAATCTATCAACACCAAATGACTGGAAATTAAATTTTTTTAGTACCTTGCTCTTTTATGCAGTATTTTCAATGTGCATAGACATGCATGAGCCAGAATGGTTTTGCCATTTATATTGGCAGCAGTTTACATACTATTTACAATGAAGTAGATGATTGTAACAAGGTGCAAAGCATAAGAGAATCTTGCCCAGGTGTATTATTTCTCTCTCTTTCTCACTATGTGCACTCTGACACGTCTGGCATTTAAGTGGTTAGAAAGTTCCATTTCAATAAAGCATTTGAAAATACCCGTGTGTATTCTGTGAAATTTTCATGAGTTAGAGCTCTGTGGGTAGTTTGTTGCCTAGCAAGAAACTGTTTTGCTTATATAACTGAAATCTATGTAACCAGTAAGATGTTATTATAATTACTTCCAAATATTAATTATTATTTTTTTAATCTTCATCCTACTTTTCTTTTGGTTTAACAATATTGGCTCAATAATACACTGTTAAATTAGAACCATTACTTATTTTCAAGAAAGACTTCTGGAATGTGTATGTAGCAGAGAAAATAGCACTTTTTTTAAGTTAGAAGTATTCGTAATCAAAGTTCCTCCTCATTTCTAATTTATAAGTTAACTTTAACCAATAGAAGGAAAAGATAAAATTTGTTCTGAATCTGTGAGATGCTTTGTTGGATTTGAACAAGAAGAAGACATGGACATATAGAGACAGAAGGATGAGGAGCACTAATGGAGACAGTGAGATTTAAAAATAATATCTAGAAATTTCCATAGGAATAAAACACATAGAAACTTTATGCTTTGCATTTTTGTCTCAGCTTCAAGAATATTATAGATCCGTTGGAACTGGAACTATATGGAACTGGGTCCATACAGGACCTTCAAAGATATGGGCCATCTAGTCCCACTCAGTGGTGTGTGGACAAAATTTATCTTGCTTATGCATGATCATTTTTCTGATGGTTAAAATCCAGTTCTGAGTCTGAATTGGGAAGGAAGTGATGAAAAAAATATGAAAGCTTTAATTTCTACCACTGGAGCTTAACGATCATAGACTTTTTCTTTCAGAGAATGTCATATCAATGAAAACTGAGAGATATTTAGGAAAAAATAAATTAAAAGGAGATAAATGTATTCCATTTTAGCTTTGTTGGAAAAATATGGAAATCCAATGGCATGGTATCTGAAAAAAATCAGAATATAAGCTTTTAACCAAGCCTGTCCATTATAGTTATGTTTCTGGAGAACAAAATACAAATCCAATGACAGTACTAGTGTCAGCTGAGGATAAAACAAAATAACTTCTATAAATGGGGCATTCAATACTGATTATTTTTGTGTGATGAAATATCGTTTACAGAAAGAAAAGTTATCTGTTCTCCAAGCAGATAAGGTCATACCTTATCATGATGGATCTATGAACAATTACTTTAGACTCGAGAATCTGTGCTTTTTCAGGACTGCAGAAGTCAGACTCAAGTTTTGTCAAAAACTTCATAGGTGAGTATGTACTTGACACAGTTTGGTAAAAGAAAATGTTTTTGTTTTTGTTTTTAAAAAACGTATTTTTTCACCTCACAAAAGTGTTATTTGTGACCTAAGTTGTATGTTCCAGCAAAGACATATATAAAGACAAAATACTCTTTAGTATTAGATGCTTTCAAATAGATTTAATTTTTATCTCCAGTATGAATGTTCTACCATTTGTATCCTATAGAAAATGAATAATTGCTCATTAATAACAGGCTAGAAGAACAAAATGTAACTGATGTCTTCTTGTTATGCAATGTCTAAAAATTATATTTACCGTAGAAATTGCTCTGCTGGCAGCTAAAAGGAGACATTATCTCTAAGTGCCTGAAAGCTCTCATCATGACAAAAGGACCAGGTAAGTACTGTATAAACAAAAAAAAAATATGTTCCCTAACAATAAAATTTCAAATATGAGTTTAAGGTAGAAAGCAGAAAATAAAAACAAACAAACAAAAAAGACAAACCAACCAACCAACAAACAAAAAAACACCAACCAACAATGACATCAAAAAGGAAGATAAATGGCCTGAAGACAAAAACAAAACAAAACAAAAACATCAAAATTATATGTGGTCTTGTGAAGGAGTCTTAAGGGAAGAAGTCTTGATACAGTAGCAATGTGTTCTGATTCTGGTTAGGACTGGAATATATCCTTTCTAATGAAAGATATGAACCAACATACCAGGTGGTCTCTACTAAGTAAACAGACTTATTTTGTGTAACTAGGCCTAAACCTCCCTTGAATTTTCTAATTGTAGGTATAATTAAAATATATATTTTTATGAATAATATAAGCAGTTACATACTGAATAAGCAGTTACAACACATATATATGCTAAAGAAGTTATATTTATCAACAACTATTATTTAAACTTCTGGTATTTTAGGATAGCATATGCTAAATCTAGTAGAAAAATTCTTGATGTAAATAAAATATCATAGTTACACCACTGTAACTTATTGATGTTTTTAAGTTTTTTAAGTTTTTATAAACAAAATGAATCACCAAGTGAAAATAAAACTAAAATCAGGAGGGGTGCAAGGCCTAGTAAATTGAAATTATTCTGATATTACTGTACGTAAGACCAAGAGAATGTTGAACTAACAAACCATTAAGTAGGACTCTCAGTATAATAATAACCTAAATTCACATTGTAAAATTCTCATAATCTTAATTATGAAAAGAAACTCTAGGGAAGGATCTGTAAATTAACTCCTTTTCTTTTTTTTTTTTTTTTTTTTTTTTTAAGTCTTCCACAAAACTACCAGGAAGTAATGTTCGTGATGATCCATTTATTCCATTCCATTTATTCTTTTTGTCTTTTTTTCAGCCCATAAATATTTTATTTTTGTCTGCAACAAATAAAAATATTGACATGTATGAAAAGGGTGTTCTTTGATTGTTATGACTCAGATTCCTCAATCTAATTTCAGAACCTTTGAGATATTTTCCCACACCAGACCTTAAATTGAAAACCGAACTAAGGCATATACGTTTCAAGAAATAGTTCACTTAATAATATAAATGCAAACTAAAAAATGGACAATTAACTTGAAAGAGAACAATACAAAACTATAAGAAGAGTTAAGGAGTGTTAATGTCTGAGAAAATTAAGCACAATAGTGAAAACTTTGCTACTAGTAACAAACGAAGTGACAATTTTCAAAAGACAGGAATTTGTAGCTGATGTAAATTTTAAGACACAAGTGGTTTATTTATATAATTTTGGGGCAGAAATTATATTCTCTTCCAGTCTGGGAATCCTGTTACATCAGTGCTGGTTTGTTTTTTATTTTGTTTTGTTTTGTTTTGTTTTGTTTTTGGGCTCATATAAATCTTAATGATATGTGACTAAAATAGGGAAAATGGGTAGGCTTCACATATGGAAAAGACTGACATTTCATATACCTTTCATACGCTTCTTCAATTAATTTGGCCAGATTAAAATTCAGCACAGAAGCAACCATGGGTTTTGCACTTAACAACACTAATTCTGTTTCTGCTTAGATATTCCCAATTATAAATACAGGCCTTACCACTCACACATCTATGACATAAAATAATTGCAACTAAGGCAGTTAAAGTCTCAAAAGGATAGTCTATCTAAACTTAAAATACAGAAATCTGTTCTCCTTCACTGTAATATAAAAATAATAAAATTAATTTATAAGACATTTTTAACAGAAAGAAGTCCTTGCTGAATTCTGAGTATATATTTGCTGTTGTCAGAAGAGAAAGGGGAATAAAATGGGTATAATTAGCAACTAGTATTATTTGGGTGGTAGTCTCCACTGGTAAGGATTGTCCCTGACCCAAATACCTTAGAAGCTTGGCTTCTAAAGATATAGCAGGAGTCATGAGTTGTCCTTTACTTCTTCCTCATTATATGATGCACAAAAGTAAAAGTAAAGAATAATGAACATAATAATCGAACACACCAAATGCTTGAGTCTCATTCCAGACTGCTATTTATATACTAATTGTAGAGGTAAATATACACTAATTGTAAAGAGGTAAAATTATATACTAATTATAGAGGTAAAACAACACACCAGTGATTTCAAAGCTCGTGTATTGGGCAAGGTTTTAGTAGCGTGGGGCTGCACAGGTGGCCTCTGTGAGAAAAGTCCAGCAGCTGCCCCATGTTAGATAAGGAGCCCGCCGCTGGCCGGAGCCGAGCCAATAAGCAATGTTGTCTGCACCTCTGTGAGAGCATATTTAAGAAAGGGGGAAAAAAGACTGTGGTGTAACAGAAGCCAGGAGAGAGAAGAGTGAGTACCAGCCCTCAAGGTCCATGCAGAAGAATCAGACCCCAAGGTCCATGCAGAAGGAGGGCAGGAGGTGCTCCAGGCACGCAGCAGCAGTTCCACTGTGGCCTGTGGAGAGGCCCCTGGTGAAGCAGGCTGTCCCCCTGCAGCCCATGGGTCCCACATGGAGCAGATCTCTATGCTGCAGCCCGTGGAGGAGCCCCTGGTGGAGCAGGTGGATGTGGCCTGGAGGAGGCTGTGGCCCATGGAGAGCCCCCACAGGGGCAGGGCCCAGGCCAGAGCTGCAGCCCATGGAGAGGAACCCACACAGGAGCAAGAGGTCTGGGGCAAGCTGCCGCTTGTGGGTACCCGTGCTGGAGCAGTTTGCTCCTGGCGGATGGACCCCATGGTACAGACCCATGTTGGAACAGTTCTTGAAGAGCTGCTGCCTGTGGGAAGCCCACACAAGATCAGTTTGGGAAGGACAGCATCCCATGGGAGGGACCCCATGTAGAGCAGGGGCAGAGAGTGACCGTGAAGGGGTGTAGGAGATGAAGCATTAGGGACTGAGCACAGTCCCCTTTCCCCGTTCCCCTGTGCCACTTGGGGGTAGGAAGTAGAAGTGGGTGGATGATGGGGAAAGTGTTTTTAGATTGCTTTTAGTTTTTCACAGTTCTAGTCTGCTAGTGATATGCAATAAATTTTATTAACCTCCCTATGCTGAGTCTGTTTTGCCCATGATGATAATTGTTGAGCAATCTCCCTGTCCTTATCTCAACCCTTAATCCCTTTCCATCGTATTTTCTCCCATTTTCTTCTATGAGAAGGGGAAGTGAGAGAGCAGTTGTGGTGGAGTTCAGCTGCCCAGAAGGATAAAACCACCACAGCTGGATAATCATATTTCTACTTCAGATTGTAATAACTGTAGAAAGGTTAAATTTTATATGGATTAATACTTTTTGTAGAAGTTCACATTTTTACTTTGGGCATAAATGTCTGTCTTATGTCCCAAATGGGATTCATTTTACCTGGCATTTACCATCTGTTGTGTAGACACATATACTGGAGTTAGTTATTGAGAGCAATTTTATAAAAAACACACAGAATTAGTTGCCTGTAGATGCAATTTGTACCATCATAAGAAAATAAGTGCCTATTTCTCTTCATCAAAGGGCTTTAGATAAGTAGCACAGATAAAGAATATATAAAGATGGTATGAATTCTCCATATAATTTTTCACCACAGCATACCCATTTGAGAGTGGAGGACTGGACTTAGTGTTTTTCTTATACATCTGGAGGGTAGCTAAGATTCTGTGTATATTGCTGGCAGGAGGGGAAACAAAACAGCTGTACTTTTCTCTGACAGAAGAGAAATGTGAAATGATATTTAGTTAATCTGCTTCGTATTAAGAAAATAAATTTATATGTTCTGATGATATTTTGAACATTTCAATAAAAAGCAGTTTTGTTTCCCTAAATTACCCCATATTTCCTTGGTGCTAGTGACCCTAATAATGTTAATGTATGTGTATTAGGGACCTCGTTCAATAGACATACATGCATATTTGTATATGTCAGCTGTTAACATGTTAACAGCCTTGTTTGCTAAGAACTACTTGTAATATGTGTCAATAAACAGCATGATAATAAATATTTACAAAACAAGAGAAAGGAGGAGGAAAAAATAAAGTGTTTATAAAATATTTTAAGTCAGGCAAAATGACATTCTTGCAGGACTGAGTGAATTTCCATTGTGTTGGTTATTTATTTGAAGGTTAATGTATAAACATATAAAGCTAAAAGCTTTAGGTGGCCAGAATGCGCTTAAACAAAATAAAACAAGACAAACTATATCTTACAATAAGTTTAATATATGAGGTAAGACTGTTAGTACTAAGATATACCAAATGAAATCTAAAGAGTCAATTTTTTCTCACTTTGGGCAATGCAGATCTTTTTTCCATAGGATCATATGCGTTCTATCTAGAATCTAGCTTAGAGTAAGCAATATACTTTAGAAAGGCATCTTGAAAGTTATTTTATGAAGTATTGTTAGTATGCTGCTTTAAAGGTTGCTGATGAAGTATTCTCTTCCATTAGAGACAAAACATGATGCTTGTCCATATTTTGACTTTTCAAATTTTATTATTAAGATCCAGAATGATGTTGGCTGTAGATTTATATATAACTCAGTCATATTCTGAAATAAATTAATAAATAAATAAGGGTGAGAAAATATGCAACTGCTAACTGCAATTTTCTAAGCTGATTTTTTTTTTTTTTTTTTCCTAAGGGAACAGATCAATATTGCAGAAGTAGGACTGATTTAGCACCTGTATTTTATGCTACTGTAGACTACTGAATTCAGTAGTCTACAAAAACAGTTACTCCAAACTTGGGCTCTGGAAGTACGAGCACCTTTGAAAAAATAGACAAAAACTAAGAACTGGGTATGTGGCTGGGTATACATATATTTCTGGTTCCCAAAACTCATTTTGTCTAACAGACCAACACATCCTCTGGGCTAATTTTCCTTCATCTCTATACTTCTCTCTGTACTTTGATGCAGTTTCAGTGACTGGCTCTGAGTTGGTTTGAAAACTATTACAAACATCAGAGCAGATGAACTATGATATCTAATTAAGTCTCTGAAATACCAAAGAAAAAGTACACACTTTTCTACCTCCTAGGTAGGTCAACCTCCTAGGAGGTCGAATCAGAAGTTAATAATAACTAACCAGTTGCAGAGATGAACTGACATAACCTGGCTGGACATGCCAAACTGTTACTTTTTTTTTTTTTTTAATTATTTTTTTTCCTTTCCAAAACAGGAGATAGGATGAATAGGTGGAATAGCCATACCCCTTCTATGTGAACCAGGCAACCATCCTGGGAATAGTTTGGGAGAGGAAGAACTGGTGTGAGCCAAAACAATTCTAGACATAGAACTAGCACATAAAATGTACTGATGATCATCGTCTCTATATCCCGAATGTTTGTGACATGATTTACTAATACAGATCTACACAGAGGAGGCCATCCTATTACATCAGGTGAGAAGACTTGGTGCCACATAATGTTATATCTATACAGGTTGCTCTGTTGGTTTTTGTTTGTTTTTGGTTTTGTTTGTTTTCGTTTTACAAGATGCGACACTTATGCTGGAGCAAAGCAACAGATAGTCCTCTTGTCCACTCTGCTGAAGTGAGGCACAGTTGGGATGACAGATTAAGTTAGAATGAAAGATTTTTGAGATCAGAGAGAGAAAAAAATAATCAAGAGAAAAGCAAATTTGATAGTGAGAGGGACATCTCTGATGACGCTTAATCATATGTTTTGATCTCCGTCTCCAGTGATATCTTCTATATACAGGGATACAAATACAAGCTGCTAAGAAATACTAGACAATGGATATTTTCTTTTGGTCTGTCAAAAATGCAATTCAGCTGAAATTTTAACATCTACAAGAATGTGTCAGTTTTGGCAAAACTTTCTGACAGAACTTCAGTGTGAAAAGAGTCTAAATATTTTGCTTTGAGAAACAAACATTTTGCGAAACAAACATTTTGATAGTGATGTTTTTACTTGCTCTTTAAACTGAAAGGAAAACAGTAAATGAAGAAAAATATGTAACATACTTGACATAAAGCAAAAGAGAAGCACAGGGTTGAGCAAATATATATTATTTTGTATTTGAGGACAAATGATGGGACAAATGAAGAAAGAAAGGGATAAATTAGGAATAAAAAATACAGTCAGAGTCAGAGTAAGGGACAGTCAGGGTAAGGGACATGAATGTTCATGCCTGTAGACTATTTTAAGTATTTATTTTAAGACAATGCCAGTCAGGTTTTCCCTTATGTGTGAAAATATGTATTTAAAAGTCCTTGTAGGCATTTTTGTATGTTTTCTGAAAATAATTTTCAACAGACAAAAGTCAAAATGCTTGTGTTTAAATGGTACCCTCCTGAATATATACATATTAACGAAGAGCTGTAAAACTGAAGGATTAATTAGATATACTTGGCAAGAACTTAACATACTGGCTCCTAATTGTCCATAAATTGTTACATTTGTTTTTACTAAACTTGAAATGTTGTTCTATGGCTTTTTAATATGTTTCATAGCTTGTAACTGCAAATTATAGCATTCTAAGATTTTTTGCCTTGCTTTCAAGCAAGACAGTATATGGTGGTTTCTCTTCTGTATAGGTGTGTGTCCTGGTTTCAGTTAGAACAGAATTAATTATCTTCCTAGTAGCTGGTGGAATGCTGTGTTTTGGCTTAGGATGAGAAGAGTGCTGATAACACCCCGATGTTTTAATTGTTGCAGAGCAGTGCTTATACCAAGCCAAGGACATCTCAGCCTTTCGCTCTGTCCTGCCAACAGGCAGGCTGGGGGTGCAGTAAGAGCTGGGAGGGGACAGACCCAGGACAGGTGACCCAAACTAGCCAAAGGTGTATTCCATACCATCTGATGTCATGCTAAACAATATATAGGGGTGGCTAGCCGGGGGGAGGGGGCCGGACTGCTCGGGGTTAGGCTGTGCATCGGTCAGCAGGTGGTGAGCAATTGCATTGTGCATCACTTGTTTGTACATATTATTATTACTTTCCTATTATCACCATTGTATCATTATTATTATTATTGTTATTATTATTTTGTTATTATTATTTTCCTGTCTTATTAAACTGTCTTTATCTCAACTCACGGGCTTCACTTTCCATTTCTCTGCCCCGTCCCAGAGAGGGAGGGGGGAGGGTGAGCGAACGGCTGCGTGGTGTTTAGCTGCCGGCCAGGTTAAACCACGACAGTGTGCTATATGGTGTTAACCATGTCACAGCAAACAGAAGCCATTCTCTGAAGAGCCATCTGATGGCTACTTTTGTGAATCCTACTTGTCCCAGGGAATATAATTATAATGCTGTACATTCTCACTCTTACCTCTTGTAGAGAACATCTAGAATTTTGAAACCATTACTTTTATCTCATAGACATCTCTTGAAACCCACACATTTCTTCCAGGATGAAGGATGTCTCATCTTTATGATGTTCATTTACTTTGTTCACTTTAGAATAAAATATATCCCCCGTATTAAGAAAGCTAAAGCAAAAAGTGTGTATAAGAAGTAATTGAATATATTCACCAACATAAACTTCGCTGTAACAAATACTGGTGCTAGAAAATGAAGCCCAGTTATATATATTGATATAATCCCATACATAATATGAATATATATGTGCATATGTTTCGCTAAAGACACAGATTGTGAACTTCTCATTGCTATATCAGTCATTAAGCCATGTAATCATTGGCCTAGCAGATAATAAGTTGCAATAGCCCAGAGAAGAATAGAACCCTTCTTCTAGAGGCACTATATGTATTGAATTTGGAATGCAAGTTTGAATTACAGTTGAATTACAAACACATGTTATTTTGTGTTTTGGGGACAAAACTCTGCTATTTACCAAAATTATTAGATCCTGACACACCAAGTCTTTACTCAGGTTTCTAGGTACCTGATACATAAGCTAATAAAGTATATTAATAATTCCACAACTTTTCAAGTGCTTGAAGATTTTTTTTTTTTTCACAGATCTGGATTTCATTCACTTTCCCCCTTTTTAACTCCATACTTTTAAATCACTCTGTGATTAAAATATCTGATTTAAATATCTGATTAAAATATCTGATCTCTCTTGAAAGCATATGACATTATAATATTGAAGTCTAGAAACAAGAGTTCAGTCATTAAGATAAATGTTGAAATTCATATCCTGGATGGAGAGAACGAAAAAGAATTAATAGCCCTTTTTCTCTTTGATTTGGACAGACTAATGGAAAACAGATATGCTAGAAAGAGTAAATGAATATCAGCACAGGGGGACTGCTGGATGATGGTGCAGAAGTCTTTCTGTAAGATACTGATATTTGGAAGTGTGATGTAGGCATCACAGACTTAAGTCTGTCACTCTGACTTAAGTCTGAAACTGAAACTTCTTGCTTGTAGTCTTAATGCTAGATTTTTTCTGTTTCTGGCTGACAACATACCTTCCAGATGTCCAGAGCACTCCTGTCAAGAACATGACAGTGTGATCATCTTAGGCTGAAACCATTTCAAATGTCACAAGCTTAGTAGAATTGAGTAACTTGTGTATGTGGGTTTGTTTTAGAGATCTCCTCTCCCTTTGTTGCAGGAGGGGATTAATTTGTAAGGCAACATTTCTTCTTCCTCTTTGGCTAGTGAACCCCAAGGATTAAGTCACTTACAAAACCCTTTTTTATGCTAGAAATATCACTATTCTATTAAAAGAAAATAGGATTCAAATACGATATGGTGGCTAAGCCTGTAAGCTGATCTTTTGATGCATAACAAATACACCGAATAAAACAGGTGGTGTTCTTACAAATAAAGCATGATAATGAGCTCATTACAAGGATCTTCCGTTTTGATGTTGGCACTCTAAAGATACTGATTAACAGGAAAAGCTTATTTTGTAGGAGTTCAAATATGATCTGAATAATGGTGCAGATGTTTTTGAAACATCTTCAATTTTCCAACAGTTTTGAATTGTCTCACTGATCTTTACTCTTTTAAAAGTTAAACATCTGGCCTACAGATTACCATTCTAGTGAAAATGTTACTTCCTTTGACACTGATTTTAGGATGAGACAAAATACCTTCTTAGCATATGTAATGATTTCCTTTGATCATAGAAGAAACCACATATCTGTTTTGTCAGAAGTGAGGTGAAGTGCATTCTATTGTCTTTCTAGATAGTTTATCAAAGAAAAAGTTACATGATTTTACTCATCAATTGTCTACATGATGAATATTCAGAAAGCAGTAGTTTTAAATCTTGTTCACATGCACGTAGCGAGGTCAGGTAGGTGGAAGCTGGATTCAGACAGATTCAAATTAGTATGATGGGCAAAACTGTTGAATAACTCAGCTAGTTCCATTGTCATTCCTTATTTCTGTATTAAGATCAGATGCTTGAAGTCTACCTGAGTAATAGTCTACCTAAACCAGAACTATGGGCTTGATGGAAAGACCACATGCAAAAGTCTATGACCTGTTTTTTTTTTTTAAGAGGTTTGATGATATTATTTTAATAGTCACGCCCAACATTAAGAGTCTGTGAATTATTTAACACAGATTTTTATTTTAGATAAAAAGAATTTTGGAAAAAAGTGTCACTGTGATTACTATATTTTATATGCACAACTTGCTGACATTTCACAGTACCTGCATTCCTCATTTCCTCTTAAACTCTTCTGCAAGATTATAGTCTCATGGATGTACTGGAAAAAGTCCAATGGAAGGCCACCAAGATGATCTGAATGATGGTCTGAAGCAACACTCTTATGAGGAGAAGCTGAGAGAGCTGGGACTGCTCAGCCTGGAAAAGAGAAGGCTCAGGGTGAATCTTATCAATGTATATAAATATGTGAAGGAAAGGTGCAAAGAAGAGAACATGGAGACATGTTCTTTTCAGTGGTGCCTAACACCAGGATAAAAGGCAATGGGCACAAACTGGAACACAAGAGATTCTGTCTGAATACCGAGAAGCACTTTTTTACTGTGCAGGTGATGAAGCACCAGAACAGGTTGCCCATAGAGGTTTTGGGGTCTCCCTACTTTGAAATCTTCAAAAGCTGTCTGGACATGGTCCTGAGTACCTTACTGTAGGTGTTCCTGCTTGACGAAGGGAGGATGGACAAGATGACCTCCAGAGATCCTTTCCAACCTTAACCATTTGTGATTCCGTGAAAAAGTCTCTACTCTGTAATAGGACATACATGTATTTTACCTTTTAAAGTTGGCCCAGTTAAAATAATTTTATTTTACTTTACAAAATGAAGGTAGTCTATGAGATTTAATACTGATTCTAAATCAGGTTAAGGTCCTCTAATATGACATATATAAAAAGACAATACAAAATATTATATATTATAATGACCCAGCCCGGAGAAGGGTCACAAGTCGAGCAGGAGAGCAGCACAAAGGAATTCCAGACACTCCAACCAGTAAGTCAGATTCATCAGGGGCCCAACTTAAATGTCTCTATTCTAATGCATGTAGCATGCAGAATAAAGAAAGAGGAGTCAAAGATGCATGCATGCCTGCAGGGCTATGTGTTCATTATTATTACAGAGATGTGGTGGTATGGCTCCCATGACTGGAGTGTTGGAATGGAAGGGTACAGGTTCTTTAGGAAGGACAGGAAGGGGAGGTGAGGAGGGGGCATCACACTCTATGTCAGTGAGCAGCTGGAGTACATGGAGGTATATCTGGAGATGGATGAGGAGCCAATTGAGAATTTATGGGTCAGGATTAAGGGGAGGGCAGGGAGAGGTGAGATTACAGTGGAAGTCTGCTGCAGGCCACCTGATCAAGAAGACCAAGAAGGTGAGGCCCTCTATATACAGATAAAAGCAGTCACATGTTCACAAGCCCTGGTCTTCATGGGGAACTTCAGCCACCCTGAAATCTGTTAGAGGGACAGAAGAGAAAGGCATAGGCAGTCCAGAAGGTTCTTGGAATGCACTGATGTTCTTTCTCCAAGTGATAGAGAAGCCAAGAAAGACCTGATGAGATACATCTGAGGATCCTGAGGGAACAGACAGATGTAGTTGCTAAGCCACTGTCACTCATATTTGAGAAGTCATGGCAGTCCACTGACTGGAAGAAGGGAAATGTAACCCCCATTTTTTAAAAAGGAAGAAAGGAAGACCTGGGAAACTGCAGGCCAGTCAGTTTCCCCCCTGTGCCTGGCAAGATCATGGAGCAGATCCTCCTGAAAACTATGCTAAGGAATATGGAAAATAAGGAGGTGATTGATGACAGCCAACAAAGCTTAAATAAGGGCAGATTGTGCCTGACAAATCTGGTGGCCTTCTACAACAGGGTTACAGCACTGATGGATAGGGGAAGAGCAACTAGTTGAACTTGTACAAAGCATTTGACATTGTCCCCCACAGAAGTTGTGGATGCCCCATCCTTGGAGGTGTTCAAAGCCAGGTTGGATGGGGACTTGACCACCCTGATCCAATGGGTGGCATTCATGCTATGGTGGGGGGGTTGAAATTAAATGATCTTTAAGGTCCCTTCCAGTCCAAACCATTCTATAATTCTATGATTCTATCAAATGAATGGTTATAGTTATTTAAAATTATTTGTATTATCTGATTCTGCAGTTCGGATTTTTCTAGAGCACTGAATGGGCCAGGGATTCATCCATGATCTCCTTTAATCTAGAGGTATACATATAGCCTTTGAAATTCTTCCATGTCCACACAGCTCCTTGTTATCTCCTCTCCAGGTAAATTCAGTTCACATATCCAAATCGAAAAGTGATCATTTTAATTCACTATCAAAACACCTTTGAATTGAAATGATACATGAAAAATGAAACGATACTGTTGATATAATCAGTGACACAAGATTTAAAAGCTGGGTTTACTTTCTTGAAACACGTCAAATCTTTCTTAGAGACATATATCGTTATATTTGTAAAAATAAATAATAAAAATACAGAGAAGAGAGAAGCTGTAGATTCTGCTGCCAGTAATTATTAAGAGTATTTCCTCGGTTTTTCCCTATCTATCCTTCAATTTCTAACTGCCTTGAGTCAGATAGGATAGGAGAAGGAAAAGATATGATAAGAGCTGATTAGGGCTAAAATGTTTGCCCTCTAACACAGAAATATTTCTGTTCTTAGCAAATCTTCTGAAAAGATCTAAAGTTATTGAATTTGAATTTCCAGTTTAGTTTGGTACTCCCATTGAGACCATCTAAATGAAAATCATAAATCAAGGCCATGGTGATCTTTCTGAGAGAAATATTCCAGTTCTGTGACATCGGTCATAATCATTAAATGACTCTCAGTGTTCCATTTTTCTTTTTCAATACAATATTAACCAGAAATAAAACTGAACTTAGTTGGAATACTAGTAAGTCAGATTTCTTCTTGATTTGAACTTACAAAACTTGTTCCTTAAATGCTGGAACTTGTCATTCAGTTTGCAAACAATACACATTTAACTAAAAGTGCCTTCTCATGTATAAATTTTGGTTTAGGTCAGTTAGGAAAAGGAACACCCATAATATGTTTATGCAAAATACAAAATGCAATATTATGACCTCATCAAAATCAGCAAACAAAAACAACGGAATTCATAGAATCTAGACATTCAGCTAAAAATTATGTAAGCTTTCCAGGTAACCCTAAGAATCTCCACGCTAGTGTTTGTAAAACAGTTTTTGACTGACCATTCTTACTCTTTTGCTTGGAGCTGATGGGTTTTTGTTTGTTTGTTTGTTTGTTTTTGTTTTTCCAGCTGTGTTCATTAAAACATAGCAGAAGTTGTTATCCAACATCAATAGTTTACTTGTGTCTATTGTGTGGCAAATGTAAAATCACCATGATTTCATCTGAAGTTTCCTCTACAATATAAAATAGATAACAACAATTTTGTCAAAAAATCTCTCCTGTATACAGAAATGGATTTCTGTAAAAAAGATTGTTTCCCTGTCAACTATCTCATACAAGACTGAAAATGTTGTGAAAACTGCTAAAGTCATCTTGGGACACTAATCATATAAAAATAAATCTAGAGCATGCAATCCCCTTTCTGGATAACAACATCAATAACAAAAAAAATATTTTAACTTGATGTCCCTTTGTATTACTTACATCATCTCATATCCATGATATTAGTGTATTTATGAAACAATGATGAAAAGGCTATCATTTACAGTCTAAATCCATTCTACATCCCAAATATGATTTATATAATTATCTGTATTGGTTTAGAGCATTTTTAAGGAAGTTGCATTGTTGTTTTAAATGGAAAAATGTAAATAACAAATCTTAAATGTAGTTCTATGTAGCATCTGCAAAATTTCTTTTTGCAGGTGTAGAAAATTCACCATGTACATTGTATGAAGTTCATTTGACTAAATACAGGCAAGAACATATGAGCTAGTCACCTCAAGTTCTCTTAGTAGACAAAGGAGAAAAAGACTCTTAGTGGAGGCATACATGTAAATAACCTGGGTACTAAAATTTTTCCCTTCTTCTGATTGATTACAGAAGGAAATTAGGATTACTAGTTCACATTCAGACATATAGTGTAGATATCTTAAATTTAGATTAGATTAATTGCATTTTTTGTAACAAAAACTGAAATGATGGACCAGATTCTCACTGGATGCAACACTTACAAGACAAACCAGCCTTACTGGTGTTCTTGAGCAGTACAAAAGAAAAATAAATTAATTAATTAAAAAAGATAGAGAGAAAATAAAATAATTAAACAAAAGACAGAGCTGAGGTAACTGAAAAACTGATGTTTATGTCACTGATTTGGGGTAGGAGGCTGCTATCTTGGATTCTGGTTGCCATTTATACTTTTCTAACCAACCCTCAACACTTGAAAAGGGAAATATGAGACTAGCTACAGCCTTCAAATTCCTGGAGAGGGCCTGGATCTTTCTAGGTTCAGCAGGGGATTCTGCTCTTTCATAACCTCAGTTTTTGAGTCTTCATTCCCTGCATAAATTTATTCTTATGATATAGAACAGAAGGTATTAATTGGTCTGCTCATCCCCTAATGCAAGTACCTGGGATACAACACAGTTTGCTTTCCACCTCTAGCTGCAGCACCTGCTAATCTTATTTCTTTCAGGGGCAAAACCTTATTTCTTTCAGGGGCAAAACAAACAAAAGGATCCCACTTGCATCAATTTTAATGGTTCCTTTAGTAGAATTGACAAAGTGCTTTATGCCCAACAAGTTCTGATGCATTTGTTCAAAGTTTTTTGTAGCTAAAATCTATTTATGAATAACATTTCCTATGTTAAGGAAATCCATCTCTAAATAAAGTTTCAATTGATTTTGAATAAGAGTCAATGATGTCAAAGCTCTCCATATACATGATCAGGAAAACAATATTTTCCTGCTTACATGTATGTCTGAAAAACTGGGTGAACTAGAAACATTTATTTATTTACTTATTTACTTATTTATTAATTAGATTAAAATAAAGTCTGAGATGCAGGTCCTGTGGCTTCACTTTAGGACTAAGTGAAAGAGAAGATTTTTCAGCATCTAAAGACATATTAGCCCTTGAAAACACCTTAATTTATTTACTTATTTATTTATTTTATCCAGAATCCCTTGAAGGTAATTGAAAACACTGAGTGAAATAGAACTCAGTGAAGCTTTTAAATGCCCGGGGCATACAATTATTTAAGAGTCAGGTCAGGAGATGAAGGCCCTCAGATTTGAATATTCTTGGCCTTACGTTTTTATCCTTAGTGCCAAATAATTTCCTAAAATACTGTATATATCATTATTAAAAACAAACAAACAAACAAACAAACAAAAACTTATGATCCCAGGAAGATGTCGATTTCAGATCTATGATTGAAATGGCTGTTTGGGATTTATAGCAGTTGCTTTAAATTTTCAGAAGCTGTTCACATATGGAAGTAATTTGTATTTACCATTAACGTAAGAACTTCCTAGGCCTTGTATCACAGGTCTAAGAACACAAGACTCACTGTGACGTTAGAGTTGTCAATGAAGTACAAAACAAGGCTTCCTTCTGATCTTGTTTGTTCATACAGATAGAGAAGAATGGTGTGATTTTTATTGAAACATGCCTGTGGTTTCCTGATGTGTGTGCTAAGAACACTGTAGGTCAAATAGGTGCATACATTTACTCTTCTGAGGAGATTATACTATACCGTAAGCCTCAAGGGAATACCTCAAGGGAATTAGTAGAGGTAGACATTAACAGTAGTACAGACTTAATTGTTTAAGGATATATGCATGAGTATTGTTACACTCCATGGCTGACCTCATGACCAGATTTACTCACTTTCCAAATTTCCCTACAGGATCTCAGCAGGCTTTCTGTGAAAATTCTGCATGGACTGAAGGTACATGGAACATCATCAGCCTTTAGAGAAAGCATATTTTCTTTGATTTATAGGTATTGCTGTTGACTAGAACATGTGACTATATTTATATTATGCCACTATATTTATACTAAGATGTGAAGTAGTTTCTTTTCCATGTTCAAGTGCAGCATCCATTTGAGTTTCCTGGGATCAAAAGAAGATCTGAGAAATGTAGTGGGTTTACGTGGCAAGGTTTTGGTAGCAGGGGGCCATAGGGGTGGTTTCTGTGAGAAAGATCTAGAAGCTGCCCCATGTTTGGGAAGGGCCCCATTGTTTTCCAGATCTGAGCCAATAAGCGATGTTGTTTTGCGCCTCTGTGAGAGCATATTTAAGACAGGGAAAAAAACGCTGCACCACACAGCAGCCGGGAGAGTCAAGGGAGTGAGAAACAGCCTTGCAGGTGCCAAGGTCAGTGTAGAAGGAGGGGGAGAGGTGCTCCAGGCGCCGGAGCAGAAGTCTCCTGCGGCCTGTGGTGAGGACCATGGTGAAGCAGGATGTTTTTGCTCTGTGCTATGTGCATGATATTGAGTAATTAAATATTCAATAGGGAGGAGGGATAGGGCTAACACAGTGACAGTGTAGTGTACATGAGAAATAAAAGTTGTATTCCTTTAAGTTCATGAATAATTCTGTTTTGTTTTGTTTTGTTTTGTTTTCTGTTTTATTAAAACATGCACTGTAACATAATGATAGATGTGAAGTAATCTGCAATAAGTAATAATTATTAAGAGCATTTGATGCAGATTTGATGGTGTTCTTAGGTAGTGTGGACAAATATAGAAGGCCTACATTCTCCAGTCCAGAGCTTGAACTTACTGTTGTTTGTTTGTTTGTTTTTTAAAAGAAAGAATCCCAACCCATTATCACATCTAAGATTGAATATTTTCTTGATATTGGACCTGGAATGTATTCTGAAAGACAGAAGTGTTCAGCTTAGACAAGCTCTTACTACTTGTCAGAAAGCAAACATTCTTATTTTGAGAGGCATGCTTTGAAATAACTTTGAAAAAGAAGGTAAGATTGGAGAAAAATCACATCTTGCAGAAGGAAAAGCCTGTATGAGTGAAGTGTTCTGCTCTGGAGCTCTGATGATGCAGAAAACGACTGATGAAAAAGGACTCCTTGACTTACAACATAGACAATGATTTTGACCCAAAGATTTGATTGTTGTTTGACAGCATTAAATAATTGGTATTCTTGTGTTAGTTTTGTGGTGTATATTTAATATGCTGCTTAATGGACCTGCTAATTGTACCTGTATGGAACACATGAAGTTATTTTATGTGTACTGAAGTGCTTTATGGCCATTTACTGGCACTTAGCAGTATTAGCTGTCTCACTACTACTAATACTGTCCTTTAATTTCATTTTGTGAAGAACTGAGCAACTGCCAAGACTTATTTTCCTCACAAAATGGAGAAAAAGCTTTCAATAGCTTCATTTCCAATAACAAATTTTGCTTGGGTATCCTCTTCTATCCTCACTGCTGAGGTTCAAGACTGCAAACAGCATGTGTGTGCAGATGTAGTCATAGATGGAAATTCTAATGAACTATTATTAGTTTTTTATTTTATTTTATTTTATTTTATTTTATTTTATTTTATTTTATTTTATTTTATTTTATTTTATTTTATTTTATTTTATTTTATTTTATTTTATTTTAATTATTCCTGATCACCCCTGTGGAAATAAAGGGTTCTTTATTAATTTTAATTAATTATATAATTTTAAACTGAACCACCTGTGTCTTCAAGGCCATCGTGGTGACTGGTTTTCTAGCTTAAATCACAATCAAAGCTGGACCATCCAGATACAAATCTCTAAAATTATTCTGGAGGAAAGTCTTGCAAAACAGTGGGAGCCTTTGGATTTTACCAAATGCTTTGCCCTGACCTAATTTTCTCTCTCTTTAAAAAGCAGTGTCAAGTAACAACGTTATGTATAGCTGCAGGTTATGTGTTCTAAGAGAACTGAGATATGATAGCATAACAGATTATATAGTATATTGCACCAAAGAAAAGACAGTAGAGTGAGAAACCTGTCCTTTTGCTTGACATACCTATCATAAAGTATATTTTTATTGTAAAAACTAGTTGAAACGTCATGATTTTTTTGCCCACAATATAGTATGCTCTTTTATTATAGTTTATCTTTTCAGATTAATATGGATTTCATTGAATTGACTACCCACATATTTGACATCTGACAGAAGACATACACCTTTCTGTAGTGGCATCTGCATGCTAAACAGGATGGATTTGAGCATCTCAAGTGGAACTCCCATCTGTGGGCAATTTAACCAATCCTTATGTGCCTGTCCAATGAAATGGTAGGTGAAGGAAAAATTTCTAGCTTCGTTAAGATATATAGTTTGATCATTTAGTCTTTTCAAATGCTTCACAGAAGGCTTCATGTGGGAAAACAAACAAACAAACAACAACGAAAGCAACAAAACCCAAACCAAAACTTGCAGCTGTTTTAAAAGATCACCTGTTTGGACACTTGAAGTGCATAGTTTAAAGGATGAATATATCAAAGTGTACACTCCCAACCACTTGGGTTGAGAGATTGGTTGTGGTAGAAAAAAAAAAAGATTTAGAAATTCATCAACAATGTCAAATGATTTTGTTGTTTTTAAAATGAGTTTAGCTACAATCAAGTCCTAGTTGTTTTGGTGGTGGTGGTAGTGTTTCTTTTTTTGTTGTTTGATTGATTTTTTTTCATTTTGTTTTTGTCTGTGTTTTGTTGTTTGCTTGTTTTGGTTTTGGTTTAGGAGTTGGGTTAAATCGGTTATACTTGTATGCATCCAATTTGCAAATGTACATGTACACTTCTAATTGCTTTTACACAGCTCCTGGGTTAGGCAAAGGTCTCAGATAGAAGGATACTCATTAAACTGTTATATGACATTGCTTCTTCAGAAGCAAATAAGGAGGAAGCATGATAAAATTGTAACCTTTGTTACTAAATATCAATGAAAATACCCAAATCAGCTTTTAAAATAATTGATGCAATATGTTGCTGGTTAAAAGAGAAAGGAAGTGGAAATTTAATAAAAAGAAGAATGTTAAAAGCTAAAAACATGTTCCTTTTACTGTTGGACACCAAGAATCCTATTAACAGGTCATTTATATTTGCATAGTACTTCTACATCTGTGTATTCCTATTTGTTTACATATCATCCAATTTTGGAAATAGAGGTCCAGGGACAAGTTTACATAGTAAACACAGGAGAACCAACCCCCTCCTAAATATCAGTGAGACTCGAGATTTATGTTTACGTATTATGAAATAAGGATTCTTTCTGAAAAATGCTTCAGAACTGTAAATTAGTGTTAATTTTTGACTTATGTCAGCATGTTTAGAGCTAAAGCATCTCGTTATTCTATTCTTGTTAGTTTGGTACTTTCCATAAAATGTGATCAAGTCATCATGAAGCAAATAGTCATCCAAATATATTTATTCATCTTTCACTCTACAGAACCTGAAGGAACCCCGCTGCATTATCAGGCGGAGCTCTACAGAATAATAGGCCACAAGTGATACACTCATTGGGTTCATTCTTCCTACATTCAATGTATCTGCAGTATTTTTCTAAGGCAGATTTATCTATTTAAAGCATCAGATTTAATTAGAATGCCATGATTCTATAGTCAGTATCTTAAGCAGAAACACAGCTAGAACATGCTGATAGATTTTACTCCTGTTTGTGCTAAACCAACAAATGTAAAACAGTAATTGATCCATCTGAACTTATTTATTTATTTATTTATTTTTATTATTATTATTTTTTTTTAATTTATGTTCCATATGTTTAATATTAAACTAATCAAAGATACGTCTCACCTGTCATAAACTTTCCTTTGGTGTCCTTCTCCTGGTGTTCAAAATTTAGAATATCACCTGTTGACAACATTTCTCTAGCAGAGGTGCAGCTTCATGATATTTTTCAAGGAAATGCATTCAAATATAAAATTAGCTACAATTTCATGTTTATTATTGGAGTGCTAATACTTCAGCAAGTGCAACAGATATCTAAGGTAGACTTTATTTAAAACAATGCACAACACTTTTCTGGGAAGGCCACTGCCAATACAGATACAGTTAATGGCAATAGCTGACTGTATATTAAATAGCATGACTGAAATTTGTTGTACCAGTGAATTCATACTTAATCTTATCCTCATGTTATACATGTATATGTAATCAAGGGTACGGGACAGTCACCCTTATATGTCTGTGTTCTGTTTATTTCTAATGGCAGAAATTGCCACTCTTTGTTGTAAAACCAACTGCCATGTCTCAGATACACTGAACATTTAGTTGTTATTTCTTCCACCATCTACTCTAGGATGTAATAGAAAATTATAGTTTTATTTTCACAGTTTTCCTCTGGCTCTGAAATGTCTTCATATGCATTCCAGAGTTACTATGTTTGCAGACATCATCATCTGAAATACTGTGCCTGGGCATTAGAAAAACTGACTCAAGAATTACCTCTATTATTCAGAAGAAGTGGTTCTTTCTTGTCTCTTTGACAGTAATTCCTAGAAGCTAAGACTACATAGCTTTTTAAAGCTCAATCTCAATTTATGGATATCTAGATAATCATACACATGACTAAAAATTCTTAAATAAAGTAATCTGTACATTCAGAATCTTGCAGAGAAATATAGTATCAAAGCTCAATTACCAGTCTTGTATGGAAGTTGTTTTTGAAAATGGGAAGCAGTCCCACCTAAAATTCATGCCAAATTATCTCTGAGTGAAGTATGCATATTATTAGACACAGATTTGATAAACACTTTTAATTGATCAATTAATTATACTAGGATTTGTGTTGAATTTCCAATTTTCCACCAGGGGCCTCTCCACAGGCTGCAGGGGAACTTCTGTTGTGTGCCTGGATCACCTCCTGCCCTCCTGCTGCACTGACCTCAGGGTCTGTAGGGCCGTTTGTCTTAGCATTTAGCTCTTTTGTCTCTCCAGGCTGTGGAGCAGCTTTTCCCTTTCTTAAATCTGTTCTCACAGAGGCATAACTAGATTCCCTCACCTGCTCAGGTCTGGCCAGTCCCTTTTGGAGCCAGCTGGAACTGGCTCTCATGGGGCAGCTTCTGGATTCTTCTCACACAGGCCACTTCTGCAGTCTCCCTGTTATCAAAACCTTGCCATGTATACCCAATACAAAATGGAATACAACTAAACTACCTAATAGATTCTTTGACTTTTTTTTTTTTTTAGTGCTATAGTTTAAAATATCCAGTAAAATATTCTCATTATCTTCCTTGGGAGTACACTTTTGTGCACAAAATCTTACGGTTTTAAAAAATCTTATATTTTGATTTATAACTTTATTAAATATTAAGCCAGATTGTTTTGTTTCCAGTGCACATGAAGTGACCCTATGGGAACAAAGATTATACTTTAGTGACAAGTTACTTTCATGTACTTTCTATTCACCTAGAGGGTCTACTGCCCTCTTGGATACCCAAGGATACATTTGAATACCTTCACAAGGCCTTTGGTTCTTTATACACAAGGTAAAATCTTTCTTATAACTACAGTTTGCCAGCCCCACATGAATATCATCAATAGTTAGTATCCTGAATATTTATTTAATGTGTAGCATTTGACCTGAGCCCAGGCTTCATTTATTTTGACCATATGCAGAATTTGAATGTAAGGTGAGTTGGATCGCTCTCTGGACTGTATTTATTGCTTTAGCTATGTATCAATAGAGCTTAATCGCTTAGCTTAATACGGGTTAATAAGGGCTCAATCACTAAAATCAGATACAGACCTCCTACATTGTAGGCCCCAGCAATTTAGGTATGAAGTCATTCTCCTCAGGAAAATTATTTCTCAGTACTTAAGCAGATAGCTACTGCTTAGGGGAGCTGTTTATTTGTATTAGTGATTTTTTTTTTTTTCCTTTTTAAGAGGTTAAACTCCACAACAGATGACCCTTAACAGAACTTTTTTTTTTTTTTTCTAGTTCAGTTGTATACAGTTATAATAGGATATTCTAAAGATCTGTAGTCTATCGTACTATATATACATACATAACACTGATAGGTACAGAATTTTACTAAATATCTTTTTTTTCATTGTCTATATTTCAAATATCTATTTTAAAAGTTCTAGTGTCCTTTGATAATGCTAGTATCATTTCTATTTTGTTATGTGCTGCTGGAAAAGTAGCAGACAGCAAATCACCAAGCTAAAAGAAGAATTTCTTCTAGCAACATGGAAGCATTTGATTATTTTTTTTTAATGTTCTGAATGGATAATTTTCTAAAAGTTCTTCCAAAGTTTACTGTATAGCATATAATTATTTTTACTTTTTCACTCCTGCACAGCTTGTTCTGCAAATGTCAATAGAAAACATATAAGATTTTACTCATCCCACAGTCTTGTTTGGATGGATATTGCCAATTTTTTTTATATTTTTTTAATAGATTTCTCAATGTATTTCTTGGCTCCTTTTTATCTTCAGAAAATCTGAGTGCTTTTAAAAGATAATAGGTACACTTGGACAGAGGACCAAGATTCTATCTATCAAAACAAAAAATAAATAAAGAAATAAACAAACAAATAAATAAAAATTTAATCATTATATCATAGGAACCTAAAGCTCATAAAAGAGTAGTATAAACATTTAATTAAAAAGCCTAACTGTCAATGAGATTGTGAAGTTCTGCTTGTAGACTAGGTGAAATGTTTTCCAAAATACCGACGGGAGTATGTCCAGATATCAAGAGCTCCTTATTTGCCAAAGGTTTGGCAAATATAGTGTCAATTATTTTACTACTGTATATCACACTCTCTATGGAGTAAAAACAGTGCTAATGTTAATGTTTCCTTGGTTGGAGTGGAGAGAAATATTTCTGCTGCGTACCAGAGATTCAAGGGAGAATATTCACACTACTCAGATATAAAAAATCAGATATATGCATGCAGTGCCCGTTTGAGCCCAAGGTATACATTTGGTGAACATAGCACAAACTACTGCATTTGGATCTCTGCTTGAAGATGAGAGTAGCTGTTTCTTATCATCTTTGCAGAAATTCTTGAGCATAAAATATTCTATCCCATACAAGAAAATTATATTAAAGCATACTCAGGCAGCATGATCCTTGGATACTGAAGAGATAAGAACTATGGATTCTGAAAGAACAGTTATAAAAATTAATTTGATTCTGGTCACCATTTAAAAGTTGTTTCATAACTAGGCAAGACATTTATATTCATTTTTCACTGAGTGCAAGTAAATGAGTTATTCCCAATTAAATACTGAGACTCAAAGTACTCGATTAAATCACATGAAATTTTGAAAACTGGGGGTGTAAGTTCTCCAGCAAGCACAAAGTTAATGTAGCAGGCTGAAACTGTTAGCTCATGGGATAAAACTCATCTGCACATTCACAAAGGAGCTCAGAAAAAATATCATGAGTAACAATGTCAAGTATCAAATAAGACCCTGCTGTGCTACTCCCAGAGCTCATCAGAGGTCCATCTGCAGAAACTAGATGAGCACAAAGGCAAGTAGAAACCCAAATAAAGGACTCCAGAAGAATGAATGCCCTGCCCAGGCCCCTCCCAGGGTGTCCCAAAAGAGCTATCACTCCCTCTCAGACCAAGGGGTCTGAACTGTCTAGGAGTGTGAGACACATTATGGGATACAGCAGAAGAGTATTTTGGGATTGCACATGACTTATTATGGGATGTTTGGATGAGGAACCAAAAACAGGAAAAGGGAGGTGTATAGGTGATTTTGGGAGGAGCAAGAGTGAGGAAACAGAGGGGCATGGGGGCATGAGGGACAGGGGCATTGTTGTGGTTCAGTCCTGGCAAACAGCTCAGAACTATATAGCTGCTCACTCGCCCTCCCCAGGTGGGATGGGGGAAGAGAACCAGAAAGGTAAAAATGTGTGAGAACTCATGGGTTGAGATAGAGACAGTTCACTAGGTAAAGCAAAAACCGTGCATACAAGCAAAGCAAAGAAAGGAATCCATTCTTTACTTCCCATCGGCAGGCAGGTTTTCAGCTGCTTCCAGGAAAGCAGGGCTCATCATCCATCACAGTTTCTTGGGAAGACAAATGTTCAGCCAGAGGAGAGCAGGACATGGCCATTGGTGCTGTCTTTGTTCATTTGGGTGTTGGATGTATGTTTATGTGATCTGTGCATCTTACCACATATATATGGATATATATAATGTATATGCATGTTTTGTACGTGTGCCTGCTGGGATTACATCTTTAGTCTCACTGCTGGTTGGACATGGGAACATGGCGCAGCATCAGCCTCACCCCTCTTGGACTGTTGGATCCCACATGATATATTTTTCTCTAACATAAACTGTCCTTCACAACTTAATATGAATTTTCTGAACTAGCAGCTGTTTACCAGCCACAACTGGTCTGTATTGTTTATTTAAAAGGGAAAGTAAATTTAAATCCAAGGAAAACTAAGAATAAAAAATATACTATGTAGATAAATTGGAGAAAAATAGCAGAGGTAAAGAAAAAGCATCTGGAACCAAAGCCTTTTCATGTCCTTTCACTCAACCCTGACTCATAGGTTCTTACTTTCTACCTAGGATTTTATTCTTGCATTTACATTTGTCAGAAATGACAGATGACACCATATATCAGGTCTCTGTAATCCCCTTTATTGTGGTGTCTCCTGTAACTTACACAGAAATTGTTTTTTGAAGATATGCTGGGACAGAAATACACCAGACACAATTGTGGAAACACTGCAAAATAGTATTTCAGCTTTCCATTACTCAGTTACTAAAGAAATTCTGGCTAGAGGCAAACAACAATCATAGTTTTAAAGAAAGATACTCTAAATTTTTGCAAATCTCCGAAGGACTTATCTGTATTGGGAAAAAGAAAAAAAAAAAAAGTTTTCACTATTAGGGAAAAAGTGTGGTTCTTTCTTTTGTTTGTTGTCCCCTTCCCCATATCCTAGGCACTGTTAAATCACCTCTAAGCTTAACTTCTCTACTTTTTTTTTTTATAAGACAGGGAAATTGTTATTTTGGCGAATAAGTGTCTCAGAAAGCCTGGGCACTAGAATCTGTTCTGTTTTATGTTCTACTTTATTCTTTTTCTTGGCCATGCTCTGGGTGATTGCAGCCCACTCTCTGCAAGATAAAGCTTGAACAACTCATAGGACACCTCAGGACATGCAGCATATATTCACATATGTTAAAATGTTAGAACAGCATTCAAAGGCAGGAAGATACAGCTTGGCTTTCATGTGAATTTTTTAATTTTTTTTAGACTTTTTGACATGAAAATTCACAAAAATAGTAATTACATGTTGTGTTCATAGGAGCAGCTCACAAATCCTTGAGAGATTCAGTGCAGAGAGCTGTGTCATGTTGGCACAGAGAGCCTGCTCTAGAGTAGACTTGCTTTCAGCAGTATGGATGAAAGCCAGTTTGTGCCTCTTAACCTCAGGACCTTCATATGGTCCCCTGTCCCTCAGTCATCTAGCAGATACATAGATCTGCTATGTAATCAATGTCAGGGTGGAGGTTCTTAGTATGCTGTACACAAACATTGCTCTCAGGAAGCATAGTCTTAGATGAATACAGCAAGTAAACAAGTAAACACATGCTAATTCTCATGCAATGTGCTGAATTCTTTTTTACCTTTCCCTCCCCTTCATAACAAAGTGAAAATTGTCAGTCTGGGGAGCCTTTCACTGAACTCTAGGAATTGGAAAGAATGCCTTACTGAAAGAAACTGAAGGGTCTGCTGTCACCTGTCTAGGATTCAGCGTGCATTTATCTAAATGAATTTGCAATTATATTGTAATTTCAAATAAAATAATAACAATTTTGAGCTGAACAGGTAGCCAAAAATAAGGTGCTGAAAATTGTTTCAGTTATGAATTAAATGATGAAGCCAGTACCTTTTGGTTTACTTACAAATGCTTTCTCTGTTACAAATGCCTTCTCTGAGCATGAGAAGAACAGGAGGTAGTAAAGTCAGTTTCCTGATTGCAGAACCAAGGCTACTAAAATATGCAGTCTCAAGGTGCTTCTTTTCTTTGCTGGAGCTATAGAAAGCTTCCTTGCTTTCAATAAGAAATAGTACTTACCCAGGTTAACTTACCATGTGAAGAGACAAGATAAGCATGGGGAAAAAATGTTAGCCCTATTTTATAGGTAGACAAGCCAGAACAAGTGATTTATTATTATGATTATGATTATGGTTATTATTATTATTATTATTATTATTATTATTATTATTATTGTTGTTGTTGTTGTTGTTGTTGTTATTATTGTTATTATTATTATTGTTATTATTATTATTGTTATTATTATTATTATTTTATATTTATATACCATGCCTGTGACAGAAATGGCATATCTCATTCGCTTCAGCCTTCAGATTGTTCCATCTGATTGTTCCTGAGGCTGGAAGGTATAGCTTTTTTTTTTTTTTTTTTTTTTCCTATACATCATTTTATCTAATTCTTCTGTTTTGGCTCAGAGATGTCAAGAACTATACAGAAATAAGCCTTTCTACTGTCTCACAATACTTCCAGGAACTCCTTCCGGAACAGTACTTCTCTAGAATGTGTCTCATACACCAGACAATCTCGAAGGTATTATTTAGCCAGGATGATCTCTGAGCAATTTAGAAGACTGGAAAATATGCATTGGAGTGTACTTAGGATTTTGAAAAATGACAGTGCAATCCCAACTAAAACTCTACAAAATAAAGTATAATATACTACCATTCTGGAGAATAATGACTCTATATCAGCTAGAGCTAAGAGTGTAATTTATCAACATTAGCCTTGATGGGGCATCCAGTGCAGTATGATTGATTTAAACGTGTAGATTTTTAACATTTTGAACAGGTGGCTAACTTATAACAACAGTTTAAACTTTTATAGCATCTTATCATGCTGAGGCAGTTCATGGTGTTTTACAATGACATTAAAATTAAAATTTAATCTATCCTGCAGAGTTAATAATTAGCTAATGTCAGTTAAAAGTCAATGAAAACAAATCAGTCTTAAATGTAGGCTTAAAAAAGAAGAAAATAGGGATCTCTTGATGTCAAGAGGTAATGAGTTCTGCCAAGCAGATGCATGGGAGTGAAAAGATCAAGCACCCTAAGTGACATTTCATTGGTTGTTAAAATTGAAAAAAGTTGGGTTTTGATCTTGGTTGCTAGGCCTCCTTATGACTTCATTCAGATTTTGATTTATAAAGCAGCATAACTGTCCTTGGAAACAGGGTCAAGAGGTAGGTGTCCTTTCTATCAGAAGATGATGCAGTCGCTGGTATTCTGCTTTTCTCTCTAGCCCAACAAATTCTGCAATCATTTCTGTATAAGTAGTACAGTTTCAAAATGAAAAGATTTCTCAGCATCTTACAGCCACATAGTTATGTAGATTTGAATCCCTTCAGTCTGAATCCCATTTAAATAGTATGAGCGTCATTTTCTGACCTCTGTGTTTTACAAGAAAGAGGTGCCTGTTATTTTGAAAGGAAGGACACAGGTGCATTAGTGCAGGAGAGGTTTTTGAGTTGTAAACCTGGTATGACATAAGTGCAAGATTTAAGTCTTGACCTTCTCTATTATATAAACTTTGCACAGCATGCTGTCTGTTGTGAATCCCATTTAATCCTCCCGGTGCATTGTATAGAGAGTTCAGATATTTAACTAAGAGCTATGGATTGTACTTGAGAAAGGAATTTAGTTTCTACTCTGAACTATTCTTTTTTGATGCGTGTCATTCTCTGTGGACTATTGAGAGATCCTAGAAAACTAGTTTCCCCCTGGTGAGATCTCCAAATCTGACATGGCTGAAAAACATAGGTGTTGTGAGTTTCAGTGTTGCAAGGTCTCCTTGTGGTCTAGCCTTCAGCTCACCTGCCTTTTAGTTTTCCACCTGAAAACAAGGGAATTACAGTGTTTTCCTTCCTCTCTGGTCTGACTCTTCTCATCAGAATACCTGTGTAGTATTTATAAGAAGCTGTGAAAATGTAACATTAGCCTACGTTTCGTATCTTAATTCAGCTAACAGCTGTAATGAAAGATGACAGGGTGAGTACTAGCATATATATTCCCAAAGCATCTGTACAGCTTGCTTTCTCTTCTCATTGTTATCTGTGCTAGCCGAATTAAGGCATCACAGATGGACTACAGATCTGTCAAGTCTTATGTGTTACAGGTGAAACTTCTAGAGTTTGGAATTAACTTGTACTCCCACAATCTTCTGTGGCTCTGGCTGTAGTTTTACATGGAATATTTCCAATTATCAGATGCTGATGTCCATTGAGCAGGGCAGAAACAGCTGGATAAATAAGCATCTTGCTACCTCATGTAAAAAATTTAAAGCTCTCCCCTATGGAGGCTACTGCCATACAGCTCCAATGACTCAATCCAATACTATTTCATGCAAATGTACCAGAGAAAGCTGGAAAAGTCTCCATATTTGCACACTGTGAAATCCCACCTTATTTTATTATGTAGGTGTACATTAGACAAGAAACATCTAAGCAATTAACAGGTGATTTCTATTTGTTCAGCAAAGTTGCAAATACAAGAGAATCTTATGGGTTAGGGCATATATTAGTGGGAAAAATACACAAAAGTATGTGCAGGAGATACACAGCTCTCTGGTTCTTGTCAAGCTGCCAACGTGGACATTAGTCTTGTAAAGTTTGGGCACCCTGTAGGGTTTTATATAACATTCTAAGCACCTAGTTAGTGTTATAAAAATTGACTGATAATAAGTGTAATTAGGTCAAGAGAGAGATCATGCTTGTGAAGTATCTAATGGCAAGATCTTGACAACAGCAGATAGCAATGCAAGGGAAGCAGCAAAGAAGATATAAAAATGCATCATTAAGGGTGATAGAGGCCAGCAATTAACACTTGGACATTCATATTTCTTTCCTCAGGATAGGATAACAGAATCAAAAGAGGATTTAAGTTCAAATCTTACATAGAAATAGGAAAAAAACCCTGTGATAATTTTAAACTGTTTTAATATATATATACATTTTATTTGATAACTTGTCATGAATGGCAGAGATCTAGATAATTTTTTATGCCTAAAGTATTAACCAGGTTTCTATGTATGTGCTAATTACAAAGACAAAATAAGAGTTAACATGTTAAACTCCTTAAGTACTATTTGTCGGTACTTGTAGCTTACAAAGATATGTACAGCAGGATAGTTTTGTATAAATTAAAATGCTTATTAAATGTCAGTAGTTCTAATAAGTGATTGATATCTAATTAATGTGTCCTATGTGATAATTTTTAAATGTTAATTAATGCCTAAAAACTTAATAAGTGCTGCTTGACCTATTAATTATATTAGACAAAAACATACAGTAATTGTTTCCTAAATGAAAAGCTTATATAAAGTTTAAACTTACCGTATGACGCTGACATGGTGTCAGGCTGATTTTATTCAGGGTCTTGATTCAGGGACAACCTTTGAACTTCTACCTCACACATTTAGGTAGAAGAGAGTTGAACTATTTCCAGCTTCACTGAAAGATTTAGTGGCCTCTTCGTTCTCTTGAATGTGAGAAATTAATACTGTGGGCTAGACACTGCTGTAATTTAGACAGGCACTGTGAAAGTGTTCCCTCACATGCTTAGCAGTGCAGATTGGTCTTTGGTTGCACTTGGCTTACTTTCTCAGCTGTGTTTATCTCTTGAACAGACAGGCAATAACAATGCACTCCAGGGTCCAGACTCACATCTGAGAGAGCCCAGCTCTAAGAGAGATGCAGCAATTAAGCAAAGAGATGGAGACAGAGTATGGTCCAATGACTAGTCTTTATAAAGGACGGAGGGCTGTTTCATAGATTTCATGTGTGGCTGGGAAAAAGCCAACCTACTCTTTTAAAGATGCTATGCCCTAGTCTTCCTTTTACTCCCTCTGTCACATAAGCATAGCATTTTCTTTTCAGATCACCATTTTGAATTAAAATCTTTAAACATTATAAGGTGTTCATATGCTATGAGAGCTAGACAGCTGAAAAAGACATTAGACTTTCTTTATAATTACAGTGGAATAAAGTGATCACTGTTTGTAGAACATTCATGGGAAGCTTATGAGTTTTCTCAAAATCATTCTTATAATATTTATATATCCATATATATATTATATACACTTGATTAATAAGTAATATGATCTGTATCTAAAATATATATTTAATGATGAATAACTTATGAACACTTTACTTAATATCTAAAGTTTAATGAAAGAATACTTTTATTAACTTCTTTAATAGTATAAACTAATTTGTCTATTTTTAATTTATCTGGAATTTTTATTTTATTATTTTGGTTGAGAGTAATTTTATAAGAGCAATTTCTATCTTTTGGAGGACCAGATTTTTCAAGTATTCAGTCATTTGATACATTAAATAAATATGTGTGTGTGTGTATATATATATATATACACACAATTTAATTTCTCATTTAGAAAAAGACTTGCACACTTAAATCTTATGTCATATGATCTAGATAAATCCCATAATTCCTTTACAGTTTCTCTCCTAGCATGTGTATTCCCTAATTCTCATTCCCATGAATATTTCAATAGAGATATTTCAACTATCTCCTCACCAAATTGAAGTCTTGCTCAAAGAACATTTGGTGGGAAAATGTTCAGGTGAGTTGTCAGGAGTACCTAATATTTCTCAGTTTTTATTCCCAAAGATAAACTGTTTCATGTACGGATGCAATCCTTCTTTTTTGGGAGGGTGTACTTGTCAGATGAGGAGACCCTCCGGAGCCAGTATGGTGTTTGACTTGCATGGTCAAATACCATCAGCTGAAGTAAAATGTCCCTGTTTCTTGCATTGTGACTCGAGTATTCACCACTGGTCAGTTTCAGTGATAGGAAATTGGGCTGAAATTGTGGTGCTGTCTAGTAGCATAACATCTCTCTAATATCTATCTCTAATATCTAATATCTATCATCTCTCTTTAGTAGCATAAGCCTCTCATCTCTGGGGTGAAGTTACAAAACAGTTTTCTGAGAATAGAAACCTTATTTACCATATTGTGATACTGCAGGATACATTTTTAAAATCCAATCCCTTTTGGAAGCATTGTTTCCTAGAGTGTTGTTGTACAAATTTTGCCTTCATACAAAATTTTCCTATAACTGCTTTCAATTTCTTTATAATTACCCTTGATATAATATTCAGCATTCAGAATACTTGATTGCAAACACAATAAAAAATAGTAAAGCTGATTCATACATAAAACCTGTGTAATGGGCTAGAGTCATGCTCATGAATAAAGTTATTTCTGTTCAAAATCTAACAGCTTTGTACAATTTTTCATTCTTTAAGCTATTAGATAAGGTTTTTAAATACAACAATTAAATTGATTCCTGGCAGAAATGCACATAATGATCAGAATTTTTGCAGTTATAGCAAACAATAGATTTCTTGTCTTGATTTGTATCCTTTGAATTATGACCTTGTGCCACTCAGAAAATGTGGAGGTGTCAGTGACTTGCATGGCAAAGCACTACCATCAGGAATCCTTAGTATGACCATCAACAGCTACAATTGCTACTAATGGAAGAAAACAGACTCCCAGGTCACTAAAGAAAAACAAAAACAAAACCCTGTGTGTATAATAACATTGAATTTGATCTTGAGGTTCCTGATATACCTGTGAGTTGCACAAGTTTAAACGAAAAGTAACTCCATAAAAGCCCCTGAATTTATTATGAACAAATTATATGTAAATTAGGTGAGAATTAGAACCCCCAAGCAAGCATTCTTTATAAAAATATTAATTTTAAGGGGGGTTTCTTAGGCTCCCAGCTTAGTCGATGGATAGATAAATTCCTCCAGCAGATGACAGAAAATGGAAAACCAATATGGCTTGTGAGAGGAAAAGAAAAGACCAGGGCAACTGCTTCTCCCACAGCTAACTGGAAAATGATTAAATACATATATATCAAAATTGTGTTTCTGCTTTCTACAGTTCAGCACACTATGAAGCAGTCACAAGTATCAGATGCAGATATACAGCGTGACATCTCTACAAGGAAAACTTGCACCCAGAGGTCTTTGTACTACTGTGTGTAGACACCTGGCTTAGCTTGTGTACCCTCACAGTAGGTTTCAGGAGGCAAGCAGTGACACTGGCTGGGTTATGTATCAGATTTATAGGGCACTACATAGGTACAGCTGGGACAAGATAACACAGAAATGTATCTTGACAGTAAGGATTGTTATAAATGAGGTCTCAATTCAATCTGCATTTTGTAATATTTATAAAACAAATATTTCTAAAAGGTATAAAAGCTATAAAAGGTATAAAAGGCAAGTAAACAGCGCTGGGTGTGCGGGGAGTCTATGCTCTACCAACACGCACACACGAACATCAAACATTCTAAATACATGTATACAGAACATTGCTTTACATAATAACCCGAGTATGCCTATACATACATACAATCAGGAGAGGTAACAAACAATCCTTTAAATTCCATAACTTAACAGTCTCCATTTTCCATTCTTCGGGCCTTATGTATCCCGTTCTTCCCAGACTGAAGAAAAACATGTCCATCTCCTTGTGAAGGCCAAGAGGCCTGGGTCAAAAGGCACGTCCAGATCAGCAGGGGGCAGAAGAGCAAAAGCCTGCGATGGCCGTAGCAGCAGAGGGGCTGATGGCATAGCAGTCAGATCAGTAAAGGAGCCCGCAGCTCCCGCACTATCTGGCAAACCACACATTTCTGACTGTGGTCCCACATGGCTCTTTAAGGCCTCAGAGATTGCTCGCCAGGTGCCGAGCAATCCCACTGCAACCTTGTCATTTTTAGTTGCAGAGTCCTTGACCTCAGTTTGGTCCCATGTTTCAGGCTCATAAGCTGTCTGATTTTTAATAAAGGGAATAAGCTGTAAGGTTACCAGGACAGTCTTTGTTCCTAAGGACGTATGATTCCCCATAATGCGCAACTGCTTACCAGCGAGATGCAGTTGTGTGCACAGGTCCGCTTCTCTCAGCTCGAGCTTCTCTCCAGCCCCAGTACACCTATTTCCAGCGACTTTCTGTATGAGCTTCTCTGAGCAGTTTGCTGAGTTTGGCCGAACCTGTCTTCGTGAGGCAATCAATGTGCCTGCTCCCGTCCTGGTCTCCATTCTGCCAGCCTGTTCCTCTTCACTTCTTTTTCCTGCTTCTTTATTGACTTCTTTATTTCCTGCTTCTTCATGTTGCCTTCTCTTTATCTTGAGGGCAGGCTCCCCTCTTATACCCTTCTCTCCACAGCAGTTCTTTTCAAAACAACTTTTCATTGGTCCAACAACTTTGAAATCTAACAACAACAGCAAACACCCAGAAACATCCATGCCTTAACAGCTGGAGAAGAAGAGAACCAGCTGGAGAACAAGAAACCTGAGACTGCATGGAGTCTCCTGAATCACCCTTCTTTGTTCTCTCAAAACTCTTTTATATTCCTGATGGCCTCGTCGTTAAGAGTCTAATGTTATTTCAGTCACAGGGTTTTCCAACCCCCATGGCCACATTCCCAAATTTCCCCCTTCTTTATTAATATCAACCATTTTCTCGACACGAATTACCACTCCATATATAACAGGATGAAAATACTGTGAGAAGTTCAGATATTAAGATCATCAAAGAGATTCTGAAATGTGAATGGAAGTGGCAGTTACATATTGGGCAAAATAAAAATGCCACTGTTGAAAAGGATCATCTTTTCCTTTCCCCTTCCTTATTACTTTCTAGCATACTGACTCCTCCCTTGAAAACCCAGAAGAATGTTTAACGACTGCACCTCTGATTCAAATTTGGGCCCATGAGTGTATTTTAAGAAGTGAACTAGTTTAATTTAAATGCTAATGTGCAACTTAAAATAACATGCATTTTGGCTCCTGGCTGCCATAAATAATAATTATTGGTCTATTTTCATTTTTCTTAGTGGAATACTAAGGCTGGAATAGTCTTTCAGGGTGAACATGTTGATAAGATCACTGTTCAGTGATTTTGTTGATGATTGTTTTGGTGTTCATTGTTTTTCAAGTGTGATACATAATAAACCTGGTCTGAAGGCTTTCTGTGTATAGTGGATACATGTGCAATTATTTGAAAATAGGACAAATGATGCTCAGTTTATAGCCTACAAATAGTGGAAGAGAGAGAAGACGGACAATCTGGTAGTTCCCATTTAAACTGTGCAGCACATTTAATAGTTACTGAAGGTGCATATACTTGAAGATGGGTTAGTTGGTAAACTCAGCAGATTTGGGATAACTTGAGCTATTAGAATTAGGCAGATGAAGCCTTAATATCAACTGTAAGCAGGCAGAAAAAACAGAATCCTTAGGAAATTATAATGTAAAGATGTCTCTGGGCAGTTTGGCAGTTAGGACCTGCTGATGTCCTTTTTGTGGGGGAAATAAAACAGCCTGAGGGGCTGTATCAGAGATGCAAATAATATTTTCTAAATGGTAGAACTAAAGAAATTTGAAGCCTAACAGATTAGAAAACAGTGAAACATCTGTATATGTTAAGACAGTCTACAGATGTACTGTTTGATGAGGTAAATAAAAGATGAACAACAGGGTAGGATTTCTACCAACCAGGTGGATAGGCAAATATCGGTCATTACACAACCTACAAGTCTGTCTGGTCTCTTTGACTTTATTAGTTGGTCTAGCGCATGTATCTGATAATTACGTAACTGACAGTGGCAAGATGAAGTATATACAGCATGATGTATCTTGAATTTATGTGCCTGTTTTCAGCTTTTTGACTGAATTTATGCTTGGGATTTGAAACCTACCTTCTCACACAAACACCAGGGAGGTGGTGTAGAAATGTCTCTGTGCTTCTTCATCTCACTATGCTAAACTTCTTGGAGTAAAGTACATGGTATGATGAACACAGAAAGAAACACTTAAAGCGGCGGCAATCTTTGTATATCAGGTGGCCAAACTATCTGTATATGTGTATTGGCTATGCTGTAGAAGGTAAATGAAAAATAATGAATTCCAATGAGATCCAAATGAATTCAAATGAGACACAGATTAACCAATTTACAGACCCTAGCAGAAGCATTACAACATAAGGAGTCATGGAAATGAGCTTGTTCCTTGAAGTTCTACATGAGATTAAAAATAAAATACCCAACATAAAATTAAATCTTATTCTTGGAAAATTTTGCAGTCCCATTTTGCAATCTTAAATGATTCACATGTATGTTTTGTTCAGATTTGTAAAAGGGATTAGAAAGCATTGGCTCCCATTTTTGGATATTAAGAATATTACTGGATTTTTGAAACACCCTTTTTTTGGTGTTTCAAACAACCTTTGTTTTCCTTCTCCTTGATATTAGTAAATGGGTGCTACTAAAAAAACAGAACAACAACAGCAACAACAACAACAAAAAACATTACTGAAAATAGCAGAAACATCTTAAGAAACACTGATTTTACTTTAAAAGACAATAATTTTTCTACATTAGACTTGTATAAAAGCACTTAGGGAAATGAGGCAGAGGAAAAAGATGAGGAGATTGGGACATCCACAGACACTGTAATTAAAACATATGTTAAAATTTAAAACTTCATGTAGTAGTTGTTTCTTTACAGCACTATCCTATCCAGAATATTTCTTGAACATGACGTGACTGATTCTAACCAACATAGAATCCATGCAGGTCATTGCCTCACATGTATAGAAACCTACAGGTATCAAACACAATTTCAGAATCCGAAAACCTGCTTCTCTGCACCTGTTTCAACCTCCTATTCCTGGCTCACCTGCAGATCACCAGATGTTCTGGTATTTCATTGCTTGCATGTCTATGTATGTACTTTACTGTGTTTATGAAAGAAAATGCTTTGGATAAAGTTATTGGAGACGTTTATTTATTTCCCTGCTGAGTTACAAACCAGACTAGAGATTCTCAACTGATTTTCGTCATACTCCATTCTACAAGTGCTAATAAAGAAAACTTAATAAGGAATAAATAAGTCAATTTTGTGTGCAATATACTATAAAAATTTGCCAGTGTCCTGTGGCTTCCGAAAATTTCACATTTCATTGTTTTTATGTAAAGTAAGAAACCAATAAACAGCCAAATAAAATCAATATAGAAACTTACAATTTGAAAATATCAAGAGTTACATTAATGTGAAAATTTCCCAAAAGAGTTGAAACATGCTCAATGAGATCCTTTATGAAAATGGAACAAGAAAAAAAAAAAATATATATATATATATATATATATAAAGGACCTGGAATGCAATGCCTTAGGGTTATAGAAAATGTATGATGAACTAGTTATATCAATATGCTTGTGATTTTCTAAGAAGGTTAAGGTTGCTTTTTTAAAAACCTTCTGGCTAGTAATTTTAATTTAGATTGCTACCTTAAAGGGAATATTATAAATAATTACAGATCACAGTTAGATCCCAGATAAGTGCTGTACCACTAGGCACAAATATATTGGCACGGAACTGTATTGGATAGATGTGGACTTTCTAAATAAAATGTTATGTCAATACATTGATGCATACCATGGACAACTGTTAACACTGCCATACTAATCAGGGTCACATATTTTCATACCTCCTGCTAGACAAAGTCCAGCAAAAATGTGTGAGTTATATGTAGCTTTACTCAGAACTTGTATTGTTGAAAATACCAGGAATATTCCTGCAGCAACTCTGGTGCTAAGGTTGTTTGCAAACTGACCTGAAGGCTCCTTGTAATACAATAAATAGTCCTGCATCCCATATTCATTACACATATTTGTTGCCATGTCCAGCCCAAGGCAAAAGGCAGACAATGATTGTTGTAGATCCTTCAGAAAGCTTTGCCTACCTATTCAAGGAGTCTGATTTTTTAGTCTGTCAGTTGCTGTTGTTACTAAGAACTAATAGATTTATTTGCTGGATACCACGTAGTTCATATTTGACAAAGGCACCTGAAGTGTCTCTTGCCAATTTGTTTTGTCACTGTTTCTGTATCATCATGCTGTTTCTGCCAGCATGCTGACAAGGAAAATAATTTCAGATTTATTGTAAAACAGAAATCACTGAAACAATCACCCTAGTCAGTATGTGGTGGAAGTGCAAAAGAAAAACAAGGCACTGCCACTGTTGACAATAATTGTAGAATATCTACAGGAGTCTTTCTCCAGAAACTGAAATTAGTCTTTTTTTTTTTTTTTTTTTTTTTTTTTTCTTTTTCTTTTTTTTCCTTAACTGTCTTAATGGTCCAGACTTTCAGGTTAGAAGCTACAAAGTTTATAAAGCTCTGCTGTGCTTTTTATAGTCACACACTTTCATGGCTGCTGTCATTTCTAAACTAGAGGGATCAAGGAACATGCCTCTTCTACTGAGTTTTCAGGTTTGTGGGACAGCAGATGCTGAATTTTCAGGTGCTTCCATAAGGGCTTTGTGAAGAGGTATCACAAAGCCATGGACTCTAGTGGACTCAGGAGCTCAAGGCTTCCTCCTACCCAGATACTGAAGTCCCACCAGCTGCATCCTGTCTTTCTATCCCAGGCTAATGGAAACGTCTGATGCTGTCTTAGAACATTTCGCCAGTAGCATGGCTGTGCATGCACCCCAAAGAGGTGCGTGCTCACACACATACACAACAGAGATCACTGTTGTAGACTGCCACATGGACAGCCATAGACAGGGCACTGCCTTCCACAACACTCACATATAACGTTGCCAGGACTCACATAAAACAAGCACAAAAAACACATAAAATTATAGACATCCAAATAACTTTCCTCCTCTTTGTCTGGACACAACTGAAGGTCCCTGGTGTAGGCACACACACACCTCCAGGCTCACCTGCACATTCATACTCGTGGGTGCCCCAAGCACCTGCCCCAACTATTTGCTGGCTGCTCCAGCTCAGTGCTTGCTGTGCAGACAGCACTCAAACACTTGTCCCACAGGCATCCACACTCACAGGTCCCCCTGACCCTCTGCCCATCTGATCCACACTCACAGGTCCAGCACAGACCCTCTGCCCATCTGATACACCTGTCTAGGCCTAGACTCCTTGGTAAGGATTTTGAGTCTTCCAGATGCTTACCAGATAGTACAGTTTGAAATTTCCTAGTGAAATACACATCCATACATTTACATATACACATCCATGCTAAGAGCAGACCGCATTGCTCAGGCAGACAAGCACACTGGAAATAAGTAGACCAGTACCTACTTACACACTATTGACCTTTTATCCTTCCTCCTTGTTCCTCTTCTCTGACCCCCCATTCCCAAACCCTGCTTTCACTGATGCCTCCCGTTGACCCTTTGCTTAGGCATTCCTTAATAGTTTTGCACATCCCCCTTGAAATATCCATAATGATCATATTTATTGTTCCCCTCTTCTTATCACTTACAAAAAACAGACTGGCTCTCTTCAAAGCTGTATCTGTAAGTTCTTACTGATGCATCACTTAGTGGTTGAAGAATTTGGGTATTTGTTATTGTCTCCTTATTTGTTTGCTTGTCAGGTTTGTGTCTCTGTGTGATTTGTTTATCACTTTCTTTGTTATTATTCCCTTTGACCTGAAAAGCTCCTTGATCTGGTGACCTTAATGAACTACATACTCTCACATTCTGCATGCCCCTACAGCCATAAACTCTTCTGTTTAGATTAGGTTTCAAGGGAATGAATGTATACATGTGTGAGAAGAGATATAAAGGAGGCATGCAGAGAGGGGAAAAAAAATGAAGAGAGAAGAAAAAAGAAAAGAAAAGCCTGCAGGAGAATTTGAAAGAACAGAACAGTAATTGTTGGGAATACAAACTGAAAAGAAGAAGATGAAAAGATGACAAGGAATCTAGTTCTGTGTTTAGCAAACAAAAAAGCTATAAGGACTGAGGACAAGTCGAAGAGGGATACTGGAAAGAGTTGAAGAGCTGCTGAATAGGAGACCCATATGGAGAGGAAAAGGAAAAGAGAGTAACAGCAGAAGTTGAGAAGACACAGATATTCCTAAATAAGGGAATAAAATATAAAATACAAATTACCTTTCCTTACTACTAAAACAGGGATGTATTCAAATCTTTCGTACTATCAGCTTCTTCATTTTTGATAACTTTCTGTTCAGAGGCATTAAAGGTGAGAATGAGGGGACACAAAAGATACTGTTGGGAAATTTTGGTTGCACCCTCTGATGTAAATTAAGCACACATTTGTATTTAAATATAAAGAGCACTCCTGCTCCCAGTCAGTTTAACCCTTTCTGCAGTTAGGCTTTTGCTCTCCCTGCCAGATCATTCTTTAGTCCTGGATCACCATCACGGAGCAGTTACGATTTTAATTTTCCCTTCAACACTCAATATGACAAAGACTTCTGATAAGATTATACTCCTTTTCTCTATCTCCACCGTGGATGCATTTAAATGGCATCAGATATATTTAGTTAAGACTTTACAAAAAGAACTGTATAAAAGTAAGAAAGTGTAGATATTGGAAAAGATTATCCATGGAAGTGTAGAATCAAAATCTCTGAAAGTTTTGTAAGAAAGGATGAGACAAACACCTGTGAAGAATAGATTAGGTACAGCTGATCTTACCTGGAGGCAAGAGAATGTCCAACAGATGTCCCTATTTTTCTGTGATTCTAAATGAAGCACATTACTTACAATTCAGAAATTGCATCATCTGGTACTAGAGATAATTCAATGTGAGCTACCTGTCTAGGTGCAAATTACTATAATAGAGGAGTTAAACAAAAATAAAGGCAAAATAATAATAATAGTAATAGTAATAATAAAATAAAAAATAATAAAATAAAAAGCCTTCAGGTTTTTCAGGTTTAATTTTTCCACAAATGGTTTGAGGACTTGTTCAGTCACTACCAAAAAAAAATATGTTAGTCCTTTTTGTGATCTGCTCTTTGCTACAGTGGAAACACCCTCTGAGCATGTTCCTTCAGTTTAAACAAAACAAAAAGACCAAAACCAGAGTTGCAAAATTACCAAAGTTGAATGAGAGTTAATACTAGCAAATATGTGCTGAACTCCAAAGACACTTGTAACTAAAACTTTCATATTGTTCCTTTAGGTGTTAAAATGCTAACATAACATAATAATGGGAAAGTAACAACAGCAACATGTCATTTTAAAATGGAAAAACATCCTGCAGTGTCTCAAATACATTTTCAAATGAGGAAATTCAATTGTTTTTGTGAAATACATTAATACATTATGAGCAAAAGGGCTTTTATTTATTTATTTATATCTGCTGCAAATTGATTTATACTGCTTTTCTAAGAGACACTTCTGGGAAAAGTGATTAGTCTTGGTGAGCTTTTTAGTATATTTCTAAAATCTGTTACTTTTCTCAGTTTTCAGTGTTTCATTGGGATGATGACATTATTCTTATTTCCTTTCATTTATCATCCATTTTGCAATTGACTAAAACAGACAGAATTGAGCCTGGGAGTGCTTCCTAATACATTGTGAACTGAAGCACAGATTTCATAAAATCACGGGATCACATATGTTGGAAGGAATCTCTAGACATCATTTATTGCATGATTGCATAAGCATGCCTGGTTAGTGGAGGTTGCTCAAGAATTTGTCCAGTTAACTTCTGACTCTCTCCATGAACAGAAATACCACAGCCTCTCTGGGAAACCTGTTAAAATATTTGTCCATCTCAAGGCAAGATTATTCTTCTTTACACTGAGTCAGAATTTCTCATGCTCAATGTCTATTGTTTCTTGACCTAGCTAGATTTTTTATCCTGGTTTTGTCTGGGATAGAGTTAGCTCTCTTTAAAGAGGCTCATACGATGCTGTGTTTTGTATTTGAGATGACAATAGTGGTGATAATATACTGATGATATTAGTCATTGCATAGCACTGCTTATACTAACAAGGATTTTTCTGCTTCTTATGCTGCCCTGCGAGCATGGAGGCTGAGGGTGCACAAGAATTTTGGAGGGAACACAGCCAGGACAGGTGACCCAGACTGACCAAAGGGATGTCCTATAACATGTGGCATCATGCTCAGCAATAAAAGCTGGGGGAAGGAAGGAGAAGATGGGGACATTCAGAGTGATAGTGTTTGTCTTCCCAAGTAACTGTCATGCATGATGAGCCTTGCTTGCCTGCAAATGTCTAAACACCTGCCTGCCGGTGGGAAGTAGTGAATGTATTCCTTGTTTTGCTGTGCTTGTGAGTGCAGCTTTTGCTTTCCCCAGTAAACTGTCTTTATCTCAACCCATGATTTCTCACACTTTTACCTTTCCAATTTTCTCCCCTATCCCACTGTGGGGGGAGTGATGGAGCAGCTGTGTTGTACTTAGCTGCCTGCCAGGGTTAAACCACCACACTCATACACTTCTGAGAAGAGCCTGGCTCCATCTAATCTACATCCTCCCATTATGTAGTTGTATATTTTATTTACATTTATATTTTATATGTATATTTTATTCTGTATTTTAATACTATATATACATAACAATATAATTGTTTAGTTGAGTTATGGAGGAAATCTATCAATAGAACTTCCACTGTGCCTTCCAAAGGTTGAATAAATCTTGCTTCTGTGTGATGGTGTAGCCTCAAGCTAAAGAAAACAAAGGAGACAAGAGATGAAAGCAAGAATGTGGAAGTGGCCTGAAGGAAGATTGCAGATTGACCCATAGTAACCTTTTGCTCATTACGTCTATTAACATGTTAAAAAAAAACACTCCCATCAAAATGAAAATGTATGGAAATGAGGGAACAGGTACCTGCCTACTGCTGGCCCTGAACATGGACCTGTAACACACATACTCAACAGGAGATAAACTAGGCGAGCTAGGATAACCAATCAGAAGTAACAAGGGAGATAGTTTCACAACTGGTTGTATATAATAAATAACTATACTTCAATTCAGATGTGTGCTTGCTTTGCGAAGGATCACCTAACACCTGATTCTGTGCAGAAATAAACAAAAGACCTTCATGAGGATTCTGACTGTGCATGTGGAGCATGGGGATGTGTTGGGAGCGTGGGGCACAAACCTATGGATAACAATGGCATGTTTAAAACCTAATTGTCTCAGATTGTCCTTGTACCTCAAGTGTTCTTTAACCATTTTTATGGCTCTCCACTGGAGTATGGTAATGTCACTTGGTAATGCAATAGTAATTTAAACTTCATGTTTCAAATATGCACCAAAATTATCTTGGTCCTTTTAGAAGTATTTAAATCATGTCTGGCCCACCTCAATGAAGTAAAAAGCACATGGATGATAGTGGTAAGTCTGAATTCTGATGGTTTTCATCCACATTGTCTCATTTCCACATCTGTTTTTTGCACATAAAAATGCATTTAAAAACTTTCAGTTTATATTTTAATAGAATCCTGTGTGTTGTTGTTGTTGTTGTTGCCATGATCATCAGTGACATCTCAGAAAATGTCTACCTATCCCTCTTCAGTTCTATTATTTATATCTTGAAAAGGGAGGTGCTACTCTAGATGGCAATCCGAAGTTATCTATAGTGTCCATGTAGATTTCACTGCATTGAACTGATACATCCATGTAGCATAGCATTCACTTGGGCCTTGAAAGCAGTTTATAGGCCTTCATCTTTTGGACAGGTACAGCACTGTGCTAATTGGAACATACCATTTTCAACCAGGTGCAGACTTTCTTCTCTGTGCTCCATACTTTTAGTAGACATAGCCTTGGGGAAAACGTTGGGGAAAACAAACAACAACAACAACCAAACAAACAAAAACAACAACAACAAAACCCACAAATATTAAAAACAACAACAACAACAACAACAAAACAGTATAAGGATCCAAAGTCTTACCACACAGTACATATTCTTGCTTTCCTTATTGCTCATTTAAACTATAAAAATGCTACGTGTGGTAGATGAAGCACTGGCAGACTCCATGGGGTATACAAAAGCATGTAGGCTTTGGGGATTTCACTACACTATATCACAAATACAAGACTGAAACTTTCATCTAATGCAAATTCTGGGAGACAGCTTCACATGGAGACATATAGTTAATGAATAGATGCAGATGTTCACATACAAACAAGGTGTCTAAGCTCCCACTATAGTTTGTTAGAACTACAGCTTAATTTAGTTGGGTAAATACAGACGACTGGTACCAGCTGACATTCCCTAAAGTGTTTAAGACATCTCCTAAGATCAGCAAGCCAGATTACTAAAAACCTCTTCTTTTTTTTTGGAACAAAGTATGATGTTACTTGGGAAAGACTAGGGAATATAAAATAACCTTACAAGTTTAGACATATGACTCAAGACCTTTATGGCAGGACATCTGAATCATTCTTTAAGTTCTGCTGACTTGAAGTCCACAGATTATATTGGCATCTGTACGAGGTCTGGCTGGAATGCAGTTGATTTTCCTCACAGCAGTCCATGTAGTGCTGTGCTGTAGCTAGGACAGCACTGATATTACACCAAAGTTTTGTTTGATTCTGAGCAGTTCTGGCACAGCATCAGGGCTGTCCACTCTCCCCCCCAAATCAAGTACGCTGAGGGTAGGCAAGTGGTGGAGGGGGGACATCAGCAGGGCAGCTGACTTAAAGTGACCAAAGGGATATTCCACACTATATGGTGGCACACAAGATGGGAAAGGAGAGGGAGAAGAGGGGGCTCTTTTTATGAAAACATCTGTTCCCTGAGAAACTGCTACACTTATTGAGGTTCTACTTCCCAGGATTTGGCTGATCATATTGGCAAAGGTAGAGCAAAGGTAGTGGCAAAGGTAGAGCAAAGATCTCTACATAGGAAGTACAGAAGAAAGAATATTTTTTTTTCTCCCTTTGCTTCTGCATGACCTTTGATTTTTTTTTATTTTTTTTCCTTAAATTAAATTGTCCTTTTTTCAACCCATGAGCCTTTTTTTGTCATCATAGTTTCTCCTGTTCTTTTGAGGAGGGGGAGTGAGAGAGTGGCATGGTAGAGTTTAGCTAACCAGCATTATGAAACCTCCCCAGCATCTTAAACATCTATCTTGTACTGAGGCACCTAATTTAGGTAATAATGTTTTGAACAACATTGATCCACAGCTGACCACATTGTAGGACAATAAGCATAAGAAAACAATCTTTTTTTTTGTGATATGGAATTATTTTTAAAATATTGGCTGAATCCTCAAAAGCATTAACTTAGTAAGAATATATCTTAATAAGTAAGAACAACTTAATTCAAAGTCTGCAATTTGATTTTTTACATAATGACATGGGTAAAGCTGATTTATTATTATTATTATTATTTATTTTTTTTTAATTGGAGAAGGTGTAAGGAAATGGGCATCAGCTAATCAGGAGCTAGCTGTCAGTAGCCCTATGAAGAGGTATTAGGAGCAGAATATTGACATTCTAGTAAAAAAAAAAAAAAAAAAGTTGAGAATTGAGAAACTTGAAGTCTTTTCAGAAATGACCACACAGGAACATTAAGAGGGGTGGGTTATTAACAGGACTGTAGGATTATTCAGGTTAGGAGGGAACTCAGAAGGTCCCTGATCCTATCCACTATTAAAATGAGTTTCAGCTGTGAGATCAGGTCTCCAGTCAAGCCTTAAAAATGTACAAGAATGGGGACCGCGTAACCTCTCTGGGCAACCTGACCCACAGCTGGACTGTCCTTGGAGTGGAAAGGTTTTTCTTTCCATACATAGTCTAAACACTTCTTTTTTCAACTTTTGCCCCTTTCTCTTTTGTTCTCCCATCACACAAAACTGTGACGAGCCTGGCTTTGTCTTCACAGTAACATACCCATAGGTACTGAGGGGAAACAGTTACATCTGCCCCAAAGCTCTCCTCCAGGCTGACCAAGTCCTGTTCTTTTGGATTCTGCTCAGAGGTCAAGTGCTTCAGCCTGTGAGCATTGTCATGCCTCTCTGCAGTACTCGTTCCAGTTTATTAGTATTTCTTTGTATTGGAGGGCCCAAACTATCTAATGTTCCAAATGTGGACTAGTGAGTACTAACTACAGGTCACTTCTCTCTGTCTATTGTTTGTGCTCCTGTTAACTCAGCTGAGGATCTTTGTCACCAGGACACGCTGTTGGCTCATGTTTTTGCTGTTTATCCAGTCCTGCAAGTCCAATTCAACAGATCTGCTCCCCAGTAAGACAGGCCCTAACCTGTATTGCTGCAAGGAGTTATTACTTACAGAATACATGCCTTTACATCAGTTTCGCTGAATTTCAAGAGATTCCAGTGAGCTGATAATCACTATTCCCTCTAGTCTGTCTAGGTCCTTTCAAATGGCCCTTGAATGTACCAACTTGTCCTCCATAGCCTGGTGTCATCAGCAAACTTGGTGGGAAACAATGACTAGCTGTGCTGCTTTGACCTGAATAATTCTAGCCATTCAGCTCTGGGCACAAGCCGGACATGCAATCTGATCACATGGCCTTGGAAACCATTATGAAGAAGGCTGTGTTGAATAATTTCAAACAGCTACAATTAATATTACCAAGACTTCAGCAGTGGGATGTTTTGTACTTAAGAAAATCACATTTCTGGAGGCAAAGAAATCAGAAAGGAATGAAGGTCACACATAACCAAGAGAACAGATGGTCAACATACTATAGCATTTTCTGCCCCTTCGAAGGGGTGCCATAAGAAAGAAGTGGATCAGGGGAAAAAAATAAATAAAACCAACCAAACAAACAAACAACACAAACAAACAAAAATATTATATCCTGTACTGTTTCCAGTACAAGGAACAAATGTCTAACACTGGCAGCATAAACTGGGAAGAGTCCAGAAGCTGCCCCATGTTACATAAGAGCAAGCTCCAGCCAGCTCCAAAGGGACCTGCTGCTGTCCAGAGCCAAGCAAGTAAGTTCATTTGTCTGTGCCTCTGTGAGAACAGATTTAATAAAGTGAAAAAAAATGCTGTGTGACAGCAGCTGAGAGAGCAGAGTGAGAACCAGCCCTGCAGACCCCAGGGTCAGTACAGAAGGAGAGCAGGAGGTGCTACAGGCACACAGAAGAAGTTCCCCTGCGGCCTGTGGAGAGGCCCCTTGTGGAGCAGGCTGTCCCCCTGCAGCCCATGGGTCCCACATGGAGCAGATCTCCACGCTGCAGCCCCCCCACCATGGAGGAGGCCCCAGTGGAGCAGGTGGATGTGGCCTGGAGGAGGCTGCGGCCCATGGAGAGCCCTTACAGGAACAGGCCATGGGCCGGAGCTGCAGCCCATGGAGAGGAGCCCACACAGGAGTGGTGGGTCTGGGGCGAGCTGCCACCCGTGGAGGACCTGTGCTGGAGCAGTTTGTTCCTGACAGATGGACCCCATGGTACGGAGCCATGTGGGAGCAGTTCTTGAAGAGCTGCTGCTTGTGGGCAGCCCCCACAGGATCAGCTTGGGAAGGACAGCATCCAGTGGGAGAGACCCCACAGGGAGCAGAGAGTCAGCAGCAGAGGCAAAGCATCAGGGACTGACCACAGCCCCCATTCCCCTGCACCATGTCATAAAGAAGGGGGTCAAAGTGGGGAAGGAGTTTTTAGTTTGCTTTTAATATCTCAGTGTTCTAGTCTGTTAGCAATAGGCATTCATCTCCCTACTCTGAGTCTGTTTTGCCCGTGATGACAATTGTTGAGTGATTTCCCTGTCCTTACCTCAACCCATGAGCCCTTTTCACTAAATTTTCTCTGCCTTTTCTTTTGAGGAGGGGAAGCGAGTGAGTGGTTGTCCTGGAGTTCAGCTGCCCAGATGGGTAAAATCAGCATGAACAGTTGCATTTATACTGAGAGAATGACATGGTCAGGACAGCTACTCATTCAGTTTCCAAGAAGCAACCTATACAAATATATTTAGGATACTGAAAGTGTGCATGGATAAATGCCATTTTCTTGCTATGATGCAAGAGTGAGAAGCTAGAAATCATTACAGGGTTATTACAAACTGCTATAGCAAACAGGAATTTGAATGCATGGTACATGCCCTTGAATATCTGGAAAACAAGAAAGCTAATTTAGCTATAAGACAAAAGTAAGTGTCAAAGGTAGAGCAAAGATCTCTACATATGATTGGTGAATTATGCACTTTCTTCTCTTTCTTGGGCCTTAAATTATATTGTCCAATTCAGGGAGATGGAGAATGTAGCATGTGTTTCTAGTAAGTCAACAAGTACTTAAAAAAAAAAAAAAAGACAAACAAAAGCCAATAGAAGGAATGTAACAATCAATGTAACAATCTGCATGAGCCTCGGACGAATTGGACAGCTCAGGCTGGTCAGTGTGTCTGCAAATGCTGAAATGCCAGCTAACAGTTTTGTAATTAGTTTTGTTATCACAAAGACAAAAATTTAATGGTAAATATTGCCCCTTTTTTGTGTGTGTTTTTTGTTTTTATTTTGATTACTAGCAAGCATGTAGGGCACAAAACATGAAGAATCTCAACAGAACATTAAGATCAGGTTCAGATTCAGATTCAGTTAGGATTCAGAAAAGAAGAACAGCTATGACTAAGAATAACAGTCACTCTCTGGAATTTTCAAAAACTGGTTTTAAAAATGAAAATGCAAGAAAAAAAAAATAAAAAGCATAATTAAATAAGAGAATATGGTGATTTATTATTATTATTTTTTATACCGGTATTCAGGTATTACTCACAGAACTTCCATGTTCCTCACTGTGAGAATAACAAGCATTCAAATTATGCTAAATACACAAAAATGATATTCTGCTTTTAGAAATAACAGAGCACATGATGTAACACTGAAAAATATAGCCTACAGCTTCCTCATTAGAATTTCATACTTCTACCTCAATCTTTAATTAGAATTTAAAGTTGAGATCTAAAGCACTAGTTAAAGCCAAATTACAGCTGGATTTCCTGACCTTTAGCTGAAGTGTCCCTTTCATCTGAAGGTTTGGTAACTTTTTTGCTTTTAAGAAAAGGAACAATTTGCTCTGGGATAATATGATTGTCTGCCTGAAGGCAAATTTTCAAAACATGTGTAGATGCAACTATTACATGTGTAAGGATCTGCATTTCTACAGGCAACCTGACATTTGCAAGTGCAAATTAGATGGCAGGAAATGGAGCTATCCAGTTTACACATTCAAAAGATTAAAGTTGTTTTGAGACTACTTGGGCAGATTTTTGTCATGGCAACGGGAAGGCATTCTGGGGATGGTAGTTTACAAAGCATTCCCAGACAAGTACACAATAGGCAGCTTGAACTGATAAGGAAATAAATATTGATAATTTCTTTGTAAGTAAGAGAATGATGAAATCAAAGTTCATAAGTAGGTTCTGTTTAGTGATTTTTATTACAGCAGCCTGAAAAAGAAGGCCAGAAAGACTATTTGCAAAACAGAAGGACAAGGAGAAGAAGTCTGTATTAATCTAGCTGTGGTTTATTAAAGAAATCACTTGTCATAAAATTACTAGAAGCCTAAAAGCAGAGAAACCATAGAAAATGGCAGGCTTTGTCCAGGTCAGTTCTGTCAACCGGAATAATGTTATTGGAAATGTAGTTAAAGCTTTGTTTTCTTGAAAATAGTCAAAATTCACTAGTTAAAATGTTTGTTGGGATTCATCTACCCCAAATTTATACAAGTGTCATGGTTTAACCTGGCCGGCAGCTAAACACCACGCAGCTGTTCGCTCACCCTCCCCCTCCCTCTCTGGGACGGGGGAGAGAAATGGAAAGTGAAGCCCGTGAGTTGAGATAAAGACAGTTTAATAAGACAGGAAAATAACAACAACAACAACAACAACAATAATAATAATAATACAATGGTGATAATAGTACTACTACTAATAATATGTACAAACAAGTGATGCACAATGCAATTGCTCACCACCCGCTGACCGATGCACAGCCTAACCCCGAGCAGTCCGGCCCCCTCCCCCCGGCTAGCCACCCCTATATATTGTTTAGCATGACGTCAGATGGTATGGAATACCCCTTTGGCTAGTTTGGGTCACCTGTCCTGGGTCTGCCCCCTCCCAGCTCTTACTGCACCCCCAGCCTGCCTGTTGGCAGGACAGAGCAAAAGGCTGAGATGTCCTTGGCTTGGTATAAGCACTGCTCTGCAACAATTAAAACATCGGGGTGTTATCAGCACTCTTCTCATCCCAAGCCAAAACACAGCATTCCACCAGCTACTAGGAAGAAAATTCTGTTCTAACTGGAACCAGGACAACAAGTAAATTAGTAATTTACTTCTAAACTACTCTTATGGCCTGTATTACTCCTAGAGGAGATAAATAGTCCCCAGGAGGCTCCTCTTCCTTGCTACTGATAATAAAAAGGAATTGGATTGATAAGCAAGGTTTTTATGGCTGTTTAAAATTTAGATTATCTAACTACTAAACATCTAAGTTAGGCAGATGAATCCCACCCATTCGCCTGTAGACATCTGGAGAATAACAGCTGTACCAGATGATGCAGAATGTGAAAGCTCAGGAGCCAGACTCTGCTGCACCTGAAACTGTTGTAAAAGCCTGTTGGTACTGGCTTAAGGCATTGTCTGATCCTACAGTAATATTTGAGATCTGTTATTTCCTTTTTTTTTTTTTTTTTAATAAGTGAGTTTTGTGTAGTTTTAGTGTTTTTTTTTTTATTATTATTTATTATTATTATTTTATTTTTTTTTTAAGAATACAAGAAGAAATAAGCCTGATTAAACAAATTTCCTCAGAATAATAGTTCTTGTCTCTCTGAAGTGGATCTCCTGATGTCTGCTAGGAACTTTGTAAGTTTTGTCTTTTTTTTTCCCCTCCTTTTTATTATACTTTTAAGGTCTTTTACATGTATGGAGATTAATTTAATGAGGTTATTCATGGACACTACTTGTAGAAGTATATCTTGATATATGTTGTAATAAAATATAATCCCATTTCTTTCAAAAAGAGTGCTCTGGTAAAAACCATGTTTCCGCTGTACCATTGTCAAAAAATTAACAATTACCCAGACTGCAAAGAACTCATTTTTTCTATCAGTTCTTAACATGTCTTTTCTCACAGGCTTTAATACTTTTAGTCTTACCGATTATAATCACTATATCCATATCTTCCTTTTTTAAATTCAAGTCTGTTTTCCCAAGCAACGTTCTGAAACATAATCATTATGGATTCTTTTCACTAGCTTTAATTTTTTACCATCCCACAGAAAGGACCTTCCAATATCCCAAAGTACAAAGATATTATTTTCACGTTCTTATTTATCAGGATCCATTTTGCCCCCCTCTCTCCCCCCTTTTGTTTTGTGAGTACTACTATAGTGAAATCCCTCCTCTATATTTTCATATGCTAACCTGACTTTATCTGATGGACACAAGGGTAGTACCTTAAAATGCATGACATATCAACCAGGTGACACACCTATGTGGTAATTTTTAACTTTTCACATAAGATTACTGAGCTTCAGAGATGTAATGTTAACCTAAAATTAATTTATCCATCTGATCATCTGATCTATACTTCATCTACATTTGTATTTGCAGTATTCAATGTAAGGAATCTTTACATACAAGCGTATCTCTAGGCACAAAATTAGTAAGACTGTATCTTCCTTCTGAGTCTGCAGTATTCAAGTGATTAAAGAGCTTTCCTTTTTACCTTTGTCCTTTGTTGATTATTTTAGATTGGAATTATGAAGAAGGAATGAACCTCAAAACTAATCTTTATTGTTACTTCTTTCTTGTGTAATAGATATTTTCTCTTGCCACCTGTGAGCATCTCCTAATTTTATGTAATTGGTAAAAGATAACAGGTAAAAAAAAAAAAAAAAAAAAAAAGTAAAAGACAAAGATGTCATAAGTAAACACAATTTTAAAGAGAAGCCTCACTTCCACCTAAATAATGCCATGTTACTTTTACTACACTATTTTTTTTTTCTACGCAAATGTCACAGTTAAGAGGTTCTAGAAGATTTTATTTTATTTTATAAATCTGTGGAAAAAAAAAAAAAAAAGTCTTCCTATCCTAAAAGTGTAGGGCAGGGAGTTCTTGCCGGTAGTTCTTGCTTGAGAACTGTCTCTCTGGGTTTTGTACCCATGGCAAATATAGGGAACAAACTTCTGTGTACCCTTTTAGTAAGCACATTTTTGAATTGGTCTGTTTTCAATGGGTTCTTTATTATGTTCTGTTTCAGGCTTGACAATTTTTTGTTTCTTCTTTCCTCCTTACATGCTTTCCAATTTCATATTATTGTTCTTCTTTCTGTTCCCATAGACAAAAATGATGTTCTTTATGTGTTTTTTTTTTTTTTATGTGTTTTTTTGTTTGTTTGTTTTTCATTTGTTTCAGTTTAATTTTAGTCTGCCTATCAGTGACAGTTTTGTCAGAGCTTCCTAGTTCAGTTTTCCTGTTCTTCTTTTTCCAGTGTCAATCACTACTGTTTTCTGATTGCCTTTACTTTTTGCATCTTCAGCATCAGTGATTTCACCTTCATTATCTGTCAGGATTTATTTGAAAAAAAAAAAAGGAGAAAGATTCAAGGAAGACCTGTTCTGCTTTCACATTTTTCGTGCCATGTCTCATTTTTCATTTGGATGGGAAAATTCTTAGATCTGTGTTTAGGATATAATTTATCTTTATGCTCCTGAGAGGTTAGCTCATGAAATTGTCCTGTGTTACAAGTTGCCACAATGGCCTTAGATCTGTTCTCTTACATCTCTTCGTTGTATGTCTATATAGGGTCTCATCCTTTAAGATATTGTATGCTTTCAGAAACTTCTATTAAGTTAATAGAAACAATTTTTTATAATGTATTTCCATCTTTTCAGTGAAGGATGAAATCAGAAATAACCCCTGCCAGTCGACAGAAGATGCTGTTACCCCTACCCATATATGCTTAAAGTGTGAGGTTACAGATAGTAAAGTGCAATACAGTTGCAGTCTAGTCTGGAGGTCACCAAATTCTTCATAATCAGACAACAATTAGGAGGCTCCTATTTGTAGTTGCCACAGGAAGAAATAGTTTTCCCACAAGGCCACAGAAGTACTCATAGTCATACACAGAAAAGAACTAAAGAGAATAGAATGACAAATTCTTTGGCAGCAAACTCAAAAAAAAAAAAAAAAAAAAAAGACAGAACTTTCTGTATTCCAGCTTGTGCCTGCTGCCTTTTGTCCTGGCACCACTGAAAAGAGCTTGACTCCAGCTTCTTGGCACCCACCCTTCAGGTTTTTATAAACACTGATAACATCCTCCCTGAGCCCCATAATCACCCCTAAGCATCTCATGTAGGTATAATTCTGTAAAATTACAAAAACCAAGACAGCACTGTGTTCCTAGTACCATTAAACTTTTTAGTTCATGGTGAGTATTATGCTAACATAAAGAGAAGACAATCATAAAGAATTTACTTAGAATTAAACCCTATTCTTTTCCCATTACTACCATTCTAGTTTTGTGGAAAAAGAAATAAAAAAATCAAAGGGAGCTTGAATAACTGTGAGTGATCAAGACTTTTAAACTCCTGTGCCCTCTACTGAGTACAGGTCCTTCAACATTGATGTTCCATCAAGGACCATTCTTAGCCTCACCTCGCTTATCTTGTACTGATGAGCTGCAGCATAGGTTCTACATTTGCATTAGACAAGCTCATTAAAGTTTGTGAAATGCTCAGAGAGTGTGTTAATAGAGGGCATGTAACTATACAGATAGACAGAAACACCTGCTAATTGCCTGGAAGAATGCCGATTAGTTTAATTCTGGCAAAGTACAATTTATGTGTTGTCAGATTTGTTCCTATTCTGAGGTGACCAAAAGTGGCTGAACTACTTCAGTGCATCCCCTAGTCTTCAAAATAGCTAGATACAGTGTTATGCTTAGGGTATTATTCCTGTTTTTGAGATTGGGAATGTTGTGTTTGGCTCTGTTTTTATTGAGCTGTAAAGGTAATATTTTATTTCATTTGTCAGTCTTACACTGAGCTACGTATTGCCCGTGATACTTATTTACATTTGTAAAATTGTGTGCTCTCCATCCATTATATGAGGTTTGATTTAAAGAGATTATAAGAGTTTGAGGTAGAGTAGCTATTTGGAGTATAATTAAATTATCTCACTTTACTTCCCTGGAAACCTCAATTAGGAGAGAGAGATTTCTGTTGCAAATGGAGTGTGTTTTGTTGATATGTAGGAGAAAAAAGAACAAAGATGGAAGGGAAGCAGTTAGTGGTGTATAATGATGGGGAGGGGAGCATGTAGCAGACACAGCTGAGAATTCTCCATCAAGAAGAGGGTGTTAATGTCTCAAATAATGTCTGTAATATACATAATACTTCAGGAATGACTATTATGGCTAATGTAATAAGAAATAAGTTAATAACACTTCAGTTCCTTCTAGCAATTCTGCTGTACTTACCTTATTTAACTGTCATATAATAGTGATGGGATGAATCAGAGATTATGGTGTCACATTGACTGTGAACATCTTCCTGTGGAAAGACTACATAAGAGGATCTTTGTCATAGATCAAGTCTCTTCCTTTTTTATTCTGTTAATACTAAAAGCATTATTACTGTCATTGTAAGAGGAAAAGGGAAATTGTTATTCTTTAGGGAAGAGCCTTCTGAATTTTAGAAACTTGGTAACACAACATCCTTTTGTGGAGGTACAGGAGGAATGTAAACATTTCACCCCATTCTGAAGCTTTATAGCAGCTTCAGGCAAGACATTCAGTAGTCTCAAGCTAATTTCTTAATCGTTGTGTTCTCAGATTCTGCCACATCTCTATCTGAGTGAGAAGTTTATAATGAGGTTGAAGTAGTTCACTTTGTTGAAGACTTCAGCTACTGGTGGGCGATCCACATATATAGTAAGCATATATAGATGCAATGATTGCAGTGATAACTATAATAGATGTGTTACTGCAATCTGAATGTGTGTGGTTAATACAATTTGAATTTACTTTCAAACTCTGGCCACTGCTGTCTTCCAACAAGGATCTGGAAGGATCTCTTTTCATTAGAAAGGGAGAGAAACAAACTGGAGTTGAGCTGTGTGGAGAGATTTACCAGTATCTGTTCTGCTGGTTCTGAACAATTCTTCTGAACTGTGCAAGTATTGTACTCTGCTGTCTGACACCAATACTGGGTATGTGAATGCTTTGCTATTCTTCTGTCCTAATGTAAAATTAGATAAGACTTGCTTAACCCAGACATAGCTTAAGCTCACTGGTGGTTTGAGTGCAAATGGCATATGTTCATCAATTTAATATTTAATATAGGAGTAAAACAGAAAGGAAATATCTCTAGAGGTAATGGTTTACATTTATCCATTTGGCTTGGAACTTCAATAGCTCATAATGAAGCCACACATTGGTCCAAATGTTTAGTAAATTCCAATGTGGATGCATCAGCAGCAGGTAAGACCTAATGTATCTGCATATAGATTGCTTTCTCTGCCTAATCACTGCACCCACTGTGCAGACCATGGCACAATTTGGCTCAGGGTTCACCAGGCTCAGGGTTCAATTTTATTCTTGACACTTAGTGATATATTAATACCTCAAATATTTGATGTACTTTCAAGGATGCTGTGCAAATTGATACTTAGCTTTATTAGGAACAGTTGCAAATATCTGGACTTCAGTAACAAATGGGGCTGAACTGAGTGTTCATTACCTCTAGTTCTACAATTCAAAAACTGTCAATGTCTCTAGGAATAACAACTCTTCCTAGATACAATGAAAACAGAGGTACCTCTTTCTTGTATTCCAAACATATACAAACTGCTTGGTTACTTCTTTACTAATATTATTATTACTTTACAAACTTAAAAGAAAAAAAAAAAATTAAAAAAAAAAATTAAAAAAAAAAAACATTCTCAAGACTGTCAGGGCAAGCCTAAAACAAGAGACATGAGTTGAAGTTTCCAACAACCTTTGAGGCCTGCTACCCATTTTTATTAGCTCTACAGATAAACGGATAACACCAAAAGGGAGATGTAGAAATGATATTGTTATAAATGGAGTGGTAATTCGTGTCGAGAAAATGGTTGATATTAATAAAGAAGGAGATTTGGGAATGTGGCCATGAGGGTTGGAAAACCCTGTGACTGAAATAACATTAGACTCTTAACGATGATGCCATCAGGAATATAAAAGAGTTTTGAGAGAACAAAGAAGGGTGATTCAGGAGACTCCATGCAGTCTCAGGTTTCTTGTTTTCCAGCTGGTTCTCTTCTTCTCCAGCTGTTAAGGCATGGATGTTTCTGGGTGTTTGCTGTTGTTGTTAGATTTCAAAGTTGTTGGACCAATGAAAAGTTGTTTTGAAAAGAACTGCTGTGGAGAGAAGGGTATAAGAGGGGAGCCTGCCCTCAAGATAAAGAGAAGGCAACATGAAATTACGTCAATAAAGAAGCAGGAAAAAGAAGTGAAGAGGAACAGGCTGGCAGAATGGAGACCAGGACGGGAGCAGGCACATTGATTGCCTCACGAAGACAGGTTCGGCCAAACTCAGCAAACTGCTCAGAGAAGCTCATACAGAAAGTCGCTGGAAATAGGTGTACTGGGGCTGGAGAGAAGCTCGAGCTGAGAGAAGCGGACCTGTGCACACAACTGCATCTCGCTGGTAAGCAGTTGCGCATTATGGGGAATCATACGTCCTTAGGAACAAAGACTGTCCTGGTAACCTTACAGCTTATTCCCTTTATTAAAAATCAGACAGCTTATGAGCCTGAAACATGGGACCAAATTGAGGCAAGGTGTGGGACTCTGCAACTAAAAACGACAAGGTTGCAGTGGGATTGCTCGGCACCTGGTGAGCAATCTCTGGGGCCTTAAAGAGCCATGTGGGACCACAGTCAGAAACGTGTGGTTTGCCAGACAGTGAGGGAGCTGCGGGCTTGTTTACTGATCCTTCTGCTACACCATCGGCCCCCCCACCGCTATGGCCATCGCAGGCCTTTGCTGTTCTGCCCCCTGGTGACCTGGATGTGCCTTTTGACCCAGGCCCTATTGGCCTTGAAAAGGAGACGGATATGTTTTTCTTCGATCCAGGAAGAATAGGGTACATAAGGCCCGAAGACCGAATTGCTTGACAACTTAAAGCAAGACATATTGTTCAAAGGGAATGGAAAATGGAGATTTTTAAGTCATGGAACTTAAAGGATTGTTTGTTACCTTTCCTGATTGTATGTATGTATGTATGTATAGGCATACTCGGGTTTAGTATGTAAAAGCAATGTTCTATATATTTAGAATGTTTGTTCGTGTGTGCGTGTTGATGGAGCGTAGACTCCCCGCACACCCAGCTCTGTTTACTTGCCTTTTATACCTTTATACCTTTTATACCTTTTATAAATACTCTTTTATAAATATTACTAAATTCAGATTGAGTTGTATCGTCATTTATAACAGTAGCCATTACAGACTGTAACATGTGTAGTCATAAGCAGAGTTTTTTCTTGTGTTCTTTCATTAGTATTAGAGTGTAAAAGTTTTTTGTATATTTTTAAGTGACAAATAAAGGTTTTCAGGGAACTAATCCAAAATTTTGTTTAAGATGTCAGATGTCAGTAATACAATTACTTTAGCAATTCAGGTTAATACATGTATACATACATATACACAAACACACGTGTATTTTTAAGGAACTAGATTTATAAAACAACTCAATGAAACAACATCATGATTTACTGTGAGCAGGATACATTCTGGAAAGAGTTTATTCTCCATGCTCTTTGTTTATTTGGGCCCTCCTGTGTGTGCTGGACAGATTATTCAAATCTTGAGTATTTTTTACTCTGATGGTCAGTTTAAAATGACACCATATTATCCCCCAGAATATATCCTTCATATAGCACAGAATAAAATTACTCTCTTTTGACCACTCCCCAAATCTTTTCAAAAATCATTAAAAAGCTAAAGATAACAGTCATATATAAATCTCTATTTAACTATTGCACAGGTTATGATAAAAGCCAGAGTATTTGCTTTGTTCCCCTTCAATCCTTCCAGAATGCTGCTGTGAAAGTCAGTTTTATCTCCTGAAGCTCAGGCCATGAAGCTCCCCAATTAAAATTCTTTCCCTGCTTACCATCCCTTTAGTCATGTTCAAGGTTCTTGTCTTCCCTATCAAGGCTGTGCTTTCATTTCTGCTTAGTATACTTCTTTTCTTGAATACACACAAAATTCCCATGTAGGTGATGCTTTCAAATCCTTCTTCTACTTTTATCTTTTTTTTTTTTTTTTCCTGCCTACTTAAGTTGGAACTGCAGCTGAAATTCTGCTCTCTCAGAGACTCCTACAGCGCCTGTGTGTAAGCTACTTGTCAGCTGTGCTATCCACCCTTGCCTGCCCATTCCTCAGATGACAAGAATGTTTAACAGGCCTTCGCTTTTACGATGAATACATGGGGGACTTTGGGAGCTGGAAGCACAGAATTCTTTGTAGCTTAATTTAAGAAGACAGGCTCTGTGGTTGGGAATGAGAATTTCTCACATTATCTTTGGATTGAGTTTAGGAAAAGATCATAGCACAAAAAGACTAGTGGATTACAGAGAGACTGCTTTGACTTCCATTAGCTTTGCCATCCACAGTGGTCCAAACCACTGTGCAAAACCTTGAAGGAATGAGGTTTCAAAGTTCAGAGGCTTCTGTGCAGTTTTAATGGCAAATATTCATCATTCTCCATCTTTTCTTTTTCTTTTTTTTTTTCCTTTTTTTCTTCTGAAAATACTAGGGAAAGAAATCTTCAATTAAAATCACCGATTTCACACACACAGACACAGAATTTCTAGGTTGGAAGAGACCTCAAGATCATCGACTCCAACCTCTGACCTAATGCTAACAGTCCCCACTAAACCATATCCCTAAGCTCTACATCTAAACGTCTTTTAAAGACTTCCAAGGATGGAGACTCCACCACTTCCCTGGGCAGCCTGTTCCAATGCCTAACAACCCTTTTGGTAAAGAAGTTCTTCCTAATATCCAGCCTAAAACTCCCCTGGCACAACTTAAGCCCATTCCCCCTCGTCCTGTCACCAGGCACGTGGGAGAACAGACCAACCCCCACCTCGCTACAGCCTCCCTTGAGGTACCTATAGAGAGCGATAAGGTCGCCCCTGAGCCTCCTCTTCTCCAGGCTGAACAAGCCCAGCTCCCTCAGCCGCTCCTTGTAGGACTTGTTCTCCAGACCCCTCACCAGCTTTGTCGCCCTTCTCTGGACCCGCTCAAGCACCTCGATGTCCTTCTTGTAGCGAGGGGCCCAAAACTGAACACAGTACTCGAGGTGTGGCCTCACCAGAGCCGAGTACAGGGGGATGATCACCTCCCTAGGCCTGCTGGCCACACTGCTTGTTATGCATGCCAGGATGCTATTGGCCTTCTTGGCCACCTGAGCACACTGCTGGCTCATATTCAGCCGACTATCCACCATCACTCCCAGGTCCTTCTCTGCCTGGCAGCTCTCCAACAACTCATCTCCCAGCCTGTAGCTCTGCTTGGGGTTATTGCGCCCCAGGTGCAGGACCCAGCACTTGGCCTTGTTGAACTTCATGCAGTTGACCTCAGCCCATCGGTGCAGCCTATCCAGATCCTCCTGCAGAACCTTCCTACCCTCAAGCAGATCGACACACGTGCATAGCTTGGTGTCATCTGCGAACTTACTGAGGGTGCACTCGATGCCCTCATCCAGATCATCGATGAAGATATTAAAGAGGACCGGCCCCAGCACTGAGCCCTGGGGAACGCCACTAGTGACTGGCCTCCAACTGGACTTGGCTCCATTCACCATGACTCTTTGGGCCCGGCTATCCAGCCAGTTTCTAACCCAACGAAGCGTGCGCCAGTCCAAGCCACGAGCAGCCAGTTTCTTGAGGAGAATGCTGTGGGAGACGGTGTCAAAAGCCTTGGTGAAGTCAAGGTAGACCACATCCACAGCCTTTCCCTCATCCACCAAGCACGTCACTTTGTCATAGAAGGAGATCAGGTTCGTCAAGCAGGATCTGCCTTTCATAAACCCATGCTGACTGGGCCTGATCGCCTGCTTGCCCTGCAAGTGCTGCGTGATGACTCTCAAGAGGATCTGCTCCATGAGCTTCCCTGGCACTGAAGTCAAACTGACAGGCCTGTAGTTTCTCGGGTCTGCCCTCCGGCCCTTCTTGTAGATGGGCGTCACGTTTGCTAGCCACCAGTCAACTGGGACCTCCCCCGATAGCCAGGACTGCTGATAAATGATGCATAGTGGCTTGGCCAGCTCCTCCGCCAGTTCTCTCAGTACCCTTGGGTGGATCCCATCCGGCCCCATCGACTTGTGCACAAAGTGACATTTGCTTCAGTGACATGTAATTTTTTTTTAATTATTATTTATGTATTTTTTTTTTATGTTAGCATGCCTCTGGTTTGCTGAAGCCTCAGATTAGGAAGTACATATTCCATATGGCATAGTTTCAAAGAGAAGCTGTGTGAATTGAAGATTATGATGAAAATTTGTGTCTTAAATATGTATTTATTTATTAAATATCTATCCTATGCTTACTATCTTTTGGAACAGGAGTTATAAAGAGATTCATGTGAGAAATTCACTGGAGAAAAAAAAAATCATAGTTTGGTTTGATGGCTTATATTGAATTTATATGGCTGTACTTGTAAGGTAATTTAGAGTTTTAAGATCATGTCACAGCCAGCTGATCCACCTACAAACATATCTATGCTTGTGGACGTAGAAGAAATGTATACAAATGACATAATACACACGTGACTGGATATCATCAGATTAAAATAGTAGATTTGCAAACTCTGCCGATAGTCAGCAAATTGAAGCAATTTGTCCAAGAATACTAAGCTTTTCATTTGCTTATTGCAAAGTTTTAGGAATTTGGAAAACATATATGAGGAATTGGAAATACTTATTCACTAGATAAAAATTAATATGAATGTTATTGCTGGAATCTGGAGGGGTGATTTGCGTGATTGGAATGTAGAGAGTACAGATTGTAGCTTATTCAGCAAAGATAAGAGTATGGGGAAATGACTAAAAGTTTACATATGGGAACAAGAAGTCATTAGTTTACATACAGAAGCAAGATCAAGTCTTGCCTTTGTGTAATATAAAAGACAGTTAAAAAATAATCTGCACACTTTTCTTTTCAGGAGTTCTATTCTCCCAGAGTTAATCAAAAATGAAATTAAAGGATTGAAAAATAAAACCAGAAAAATGCAAACAAAAGATTTACAATATTTAAAAGGAGTGTGTTAGGAGTATAGGCAATTCAGGGTTCATTCTTGGAGAGAAACAATTTTGATTAAAGTCTACCTTACTGGCAGATACCAAGAAACAGTGAGTTAGAAATGTTAAAAAAATAATTTAAACCAAACTAGGGGAAAAAGGGCAAGCAGCTGTTAAATTATATAAATATATTTAGCACAAAAATGTTTGGAAAGCTGAAAACCATAAGGAAAAACTGTGTTTGACAGTGTTTTAATAAAGAAAGAGGTTATTTTAAACACAGCAGGAATGCAGAAAGCCTAATTGGTGATCTTTAACAAATTAGTAAAAAGACGGTAAATTATATATAGTGTTGTAGATATACAAATGCTTCTTTAGTACTTCTATATTGGGATATGAAGACAAGGATATAGTTTTCTTTCCATTCATAACTCAGGGAAGAAGTAACAAACATCTACTTTAAGGAAAATAGAAGACTCCGAAATATTCAGGACCTAAATAGTATGCCCTAACACGAATTTAAGATATATATATTTTTCTAAATATGTCTGAGTATATTAAGGAAGTAAGGGAGATATTTTATTATGACAATTAAAAACAAGTTAACAAGTAATCTGATAAGGTAAATGTAACATACTTAGTCTGAGAGCAATCCAAAGTGAAACAATGAACAAACTTCAATGGGAGTCAATTGACTGAGGAGTAAAATACACAGATATAATTATGTGCTAATGCATTTTTATGAAAAAAAATGAGTCTTGTCAAACATTTCATTCCTTGATGCTAGTAAAAATTTTGTTGATAAAGTTAGTAACATATATCTAATAATCTTAGACTTTTATCATATATTTGACAGCATGACATGACATTCTGATTTAAAAATTAATGCTATAAAATAGCAGTGTAGCACACAATATACAAATGAATGAATGAATGAAAATCAATTCTCAAGAAAGTAGTGTCAAATAGGGAAACATCCTTGAAGATCTCTCTCTTGCCAGTGGAGTTCTCTAGGAAAATCCACTTGCCTCTTAATATCTTTATCTGTAGCAATCATGAAGGAAAAAAAAATCAGATAATCCTATGGCAGATGTTAACTACATTCTCTCCAGTTGGTGATCCCTGAACTGTTTAGAAGTTGACCACTTGGATTGTCCACACACTACAGAGATTGATAAAATTATTGTTTTGTGTATGCTTCCTAATATTACATAAAACTGAAGGTGTATGTGTGCATGAGATCATGAATGTGAGATAATGGATGCTATTGAACTACATAGGACAAAGCAGCCAGACATGGAGCAATTTCATCCAGTTTCTACCTTCTGGGGCTGGTTTCTGTAACAAATTCTGTCCAGAATTACACCTAAGGTTTGCTTTGGAAGTAACTCAGTAGTCTACTAAAGAAAGATCTGGCCAGCAAATTACACTTTAAATACTATCAATCACTTAAGGCTCAATATATACCCAGAAATTAAATGGGTAGAGATTATAACTTGGAAAGTGGTGTCTTGAAAATACTTTGAAAGGTAATATTGTGCAAGGGATTAAAATGAATTGTCAGAATAATGCTGTGCCAAAAAGCTATGTAGTTCTTTAAAAATATAATTTAAGGAGTAACAAAAAGTGCTTTTTAACACATACAGAATAAGCGAGATTAGTACAGGATTTCTGCAAAGACTTGTGACAGACATCATAGTTGTTAAAGGTGCATGACAAATTGTAGTGGGTACAGCAAAGAAGCAACAAACAAACAAACAAAAAACCTTTAAAATTGTGCAAACTGGATAATATGTCCTATATTTTAAAACTTATAAAACACCGTCTATTTGTCTTAATAAGCAAGAGATTGAAAGTAGCCATGATTACAAAGTTTAAGCACCTTTACAGGGAGAAACTACCAAATGCCAGTGAGCGTTCTTTCAACTGCTTGACCAAAGAGGAACAAGAATCATTGTCTAAAACAAGTAGCTAGAAAATTCCAAATGAAACGTTATACATACTTTTTAATTACCTTATTATTATTATTATTATTTTAAATAAAAGCAATTAGCCACTGGAAAAAATAATAAAAGAAGTGAGATTTATATTTATGCCTTTTTCTTTGCAGGCTTCTCAGTAAGAAGTCAAAATTATATTTCATTTTTAGACTACTATTTTTTTTCTGAAACACTTATATGTCCCTGTTAAAAGTTAGCTAAGGTAATGTATAAGAGAAGTTTCAGAAGACTTTAAATACACTTTCAACAATACTTCAAGCGTTAAAAAAAAATATATATAAAAAAAATAAAAAAATCTTTCTCAAACATATTTATGCAACTAATGTAGGAAATATTGTTTCTATCTAGATGCAGTGTTTTTTAGCCTAGCCAGCACTCATCCAAGCTAAAATTTAAATTCTGGGGCTGCTGAATCAGTGCAAAACTAGGCTTAGTGGTATATATTTATCAATTAAAAGGACTAAGGAACTAAATCTATTGCACCACTCTGCAATTAGAATGTCAAAGATGAGGACAGGGTGGATACATCAATATTACTAACAGTAGAGAAATATAGAAATTATGTCAGGTGAGAATGAAACTAGCAGAGACTAAATCAGACACAATGTCACAATCCCCAGCATGTGTGAGTCATACCATTTCTGGCCTGGCACCAAATTGATTTTTAGTAATGCTATTAAGTTAATGATGATATCAAATGGCAGAAAAACAGCTGGATTACAGAAGACCTTAAAAATGATTTTCTGATAGAAAGAATAGTCTGGAAAACAAAACAAAATGAAAAAGAGGTAAAGAGTAAATAAAATAAGTTGCTTCAGCAATAGCTAGTTCACATATTTCATATATTATTTGAAAGCATTCAAACACAGTACTGAGGTTATACTGTTTTCTGACATAAGGAATGGGAAATTGTAACAGCTTCATAGCAGTAGCAGTGGGAGAAAAAAAAAAAAAAAAAAAGAAAGTCCTATTTATCCTTAAAATTAATTATTTTATGAATGGATTGTATGATACAGTTATCTGTGATGGCAAAGGTTTGAATTTAATAAACCAGGAATTCCCTTCCAGTTCCATGTATTTGATCCATAAAGTAAAATATCAAGTAGAGGGAGACAGTATTATATCTGAGAGTGGTGTTATGCTTCAATTCACAAAGATTAAAGAAGAAGAAAAAGAAAAAAAGTGTATTTATCTCACTTGTTCAGAGAGATTAAATTACCCAGATATATGAAATGATGTTGACTTTGCTGTTTCACATAGGAGAAACAACACACTTGAAACTCTCCTGTAACAAGCTCTTAAATTCATTGATTAATACTGAATTTCTTCAATTTCAAACAGTTTCAGAACTGCACATTGTGCTACTGAATCATGCTAAGGTTTCATGACCTTTAGCAAAGGAATTTTCAATACTTATTTAATAGAATACTGAAGCTAGCTTTATAGAAGAAATACTTCACACAAATAATTTCACTGTGAATCTTTGGAAGCAAGATTTATATACTTCATAAAAATGTGTACACAGGATAACATAACAGACTGTTTCTAATTGCTCATTGACATCAGCATGGACATAAAACTATGGGCTGCCGGGCTCCAAGTCTTTTTAATCTCTTTCCTAAAGGTATTCATTTCTCATTGGAGGTGAGAGATGTGTAGCTGCTAAGTGTGAGGAGGATGGCAATGGAAATCAGTAGTGTTAATTAAATTACAAGAATTAACATATCCAGTATTTCTTGCTGCTCTAAGCTTTTGCAACTGATAATGAGAGGCTTAATAGCGAAGAGTGGTTTATGATCCCCTCCTTCTCACAGAACAACCAATATCCAATCTGGGTGCTGAGACAGTTAAAATTTTGACTAATTGTTCCTTTGTTCTTCTCTCCTCCCTCTGTCTCAGTAGAATCAGAATTTAAAAAAAATACAAACTTAAAAAGAGACAAAAAACTACAACTTTCTGTTCATCTTAGTGGGAGCAAACTTTGAACCTGCATCTCTGAGTAATAAAAAAAAAACATATCATTCCAGTCCCCAGGACAACAACTAATGAAAAACTTAGTCATAAAGAGCAGAAATATATATGTGTATATGTGTGTGTGTGTGTGTATAACCACTGTTTTTCTTGGTTAATATTATATCAATAGCTTCAAAGCTAGTAAAGATTTGGGGGAAAAATCTTTTGCAGTACTCTAGAAGTAACATTTAATTGCTGAGAATGTGTTTAAGTGTTGATAAATAGGAGATTGGTAGGTAAAACAGTCTTACTGTAAGTAGTTACAGCAGCCGTCTTTTTTTCTACCTTTTTTTATCCTCAGTTCAGCAAGATACTTAAGGCACTGTTTAAGTCTCATTATAGTTGGGACCTTACCTATCTGGACTTATTTCTTTGTTTCACTGTTGGTGTAATCGAGTGCTTATTTCTAATTTAACATTTTGCTATTTATTAACATATTGCTATTTATTAACAAATAAACAAAAATTCTAGGTCCTATTGATTTCTCTTCACAGAGCACTTTACATCTACTTTTTAGTTAGAATATGTTCCTCCATCTGCTTAGATTTGACATTTATTATTGAGGATAATTATTGCTTTCTATCATGGTTGGGGTTCTGATTTGTCCTTTTTGAATCCATCACCTACCTGAAGCATGTTTTATATTTTAAAATAATAAGTTTGCACATTTATAAACATGCTTACATATGAACCTTCCACCATAGAGGAAGGTTTAATGTAGTATAACTCTGTAATGGTCTTTGGTAAATTTTACTTCTGATAAACTTTCCATCTTTCATTGAATTCTGTTGGAATGAAATTTATCACAGAATTTTCTAGGTTGGAAGAGACCTCAAGGTCATCGAGTCCAACCTCCAACCTAACGCTAACAGCCCTCCACTAAACCATATCCCTAAGCTCTACATCTAAGCGTCTTTTGAAGACTTCCAGGGATGGTGACTCCACCACTTCCCTGGGCAGCCTGTTCCAATGCCTCACAACCCTTTCTGTAAAGAAGTTCTTCCTAACATCTAACCTAAAACTCCCCTGGCTCAACTTAAGCCCATTCCCCCTCGTCCTGTCACCAGGCACGTGGGAGAACAGGCCAACCCCCACCTCTCTACAGCCTCCTTTAAGGTATCTGTAAAGAGCAATAAGGTCACCCCTGAGCCTCCTCTTCTCCAGGCTGAACAAGCCCAGCTCCCTCAGCCGCTCCTCGTAGGACTTGTTCTCCAGGCCCCTCACCAGCTTCGTCGCCCTTCTCTGCACCCGCTCAAGCACCTCGATGTCCTTCTTGTAGCGAGGGGCCCAAAACTGAACACAGTACTCGAGGTGCGGCCTCAGCAGAGCTGAGTACAGGGGGACGATCACCTCCCTAGCCCTGCTGGTCACGCTGTTCCTAATACAAGCCAGGATGCCGTTGGCCTTCTTGGCCACCTGAGCACACTGCTGGCTCATATTCAGCCGACTGTCCACCATCACTCCCAGGTCCTTCTCTGCCTGGCAGCTTTCCAACCATTCCTCTCCCAGCCTGTACCTCTGCTTGGGGTTATTGCGCCCCAGGTGCAGGACCCGGCACTTGGCCTTGTTAAACTTCATGCAGTTGACCTCAGCCCATCGGTGCAGCCTATCCAGATCCTCCTGCAGAGCTTTCCTACCCTCAAGCAGATCGACACACGCACCTAACTTGGTGTCATCTGCAAACTTACTGAGGGTGCACTCGATGCCCTCGTCCAGATCATCGATGAAGATATTAAAGAGGACCGGCCCCAGCACCGAGCCCTGGGGAACGCCACTAGTGACTGGCCTCCAACTGGACTTGGCTCCATTCACCACGACTCTTTGGGCCCGGCTATCCAGCCAGTTTCTAACCCAACGAAGCGTGCGCCAGTCCAAGCCAAGAGCAGCCAGTTTCTTGAGGAGAATGCTGTGGGAGACGGTGTCAAAAGCCTTGCTGAAGTCAAGGTAGACCACATCCACAGCCTTTCCCTCATCCACCCAGCGCGTCACTCTGTCATAGAAGGAGATCAGGTTCGTCAGGCATGACCTGCCTTTCATAAAGCCATGCTGACTGGGCCTGATCGCCTGCTTCCCCTTCAAGTGCTGCATGATGACTCTCAGGAGGATCTGCTCCATGAGCTTTCCTGGCACTGAGGTCAAACTGACAGGCCTGTAGTTTCCTGGGTCTGCCCTCCGGCCCTTCTTGTAGATGGGCGTCACGTTTGCTAGCCGCCAGTCGATTGGGACCTCCCCCGATAGCCAGGACTGTTGATAAATGATGGACAGTGGCTTGGCCAGCTCCTCTGCCAGTTCCCTCAGTACCCTTGGGTGGATCCCATCTGGCCCCATCGACTTGTGCACATCTAAGTGCCGTAGTAGGTCACCAACCAGTTCTTCATGGATAATGAGGGCCACATCCTGCTCCCCATCCCCTTCCACCAGCTCAGGGTACTGGGTATCCAGAGAACATCCGGTATTGCCGCTAAAGACTGAGGCAAAGAAGGCATTGAGCACCTCCGCCTTTTCCTCATCTCTTGTAACTAAGTTTCCCCCCGCATCCAGTAAAGGATGGAGATTCTCCTTAGTCCTCCTTTTTGTGTTGATGTATTTATAGAAACGTTTTTTGTTATCTTTAACGGCAGTAGCCAGATTGAGCTCCAGATGAGCTTTGGCCTTCCTAATTTTGTCCCTGCACAGCCTCGCTACTTCTTTAAAGTCCTCCTTAGTGGCCTGCCCACTTTTCCAAAGCTTATAAACCCTCTTTTTCCTCCTAAGATCAAGCCACAATTCTCTGTTGAGCCAGGCCGGTCTTCTTCCCCGCCAGCTCGTCTTTGGGCACGTGGGAACAGACCGTTCCTGCGCCATTAAGACTTCCCTCTTGAAGAGCGCCCAGCCTTCCTGGACCCCTCTGCCCTTCAGAACCGCCTCCCAAGGGACTCCACCAACCAATGTCCTGAGCAGCTCAAAGTCAGCCCTCCGAAAGTCCAATACAGCGGTTTTACTGGTCCCCTTCCTGACCTCGCCAAGAATAGTGAACTCCACCATTGCGTGGTCACTCTGCCCTAGACAGCTCCCGACGATCACGTCCTCCACCAGTCCTTCTCTGTTTGTGAAGAGAAGGTCTAGCGGGGCACCTCCCCTGGTAGGCTCACTAACCAGCTGTGTCAGGAAGCTATCTTCCACGCTCTCCAGAAACCTCCTAGACTGCTTTCTCAGGGCTGTGTTGTGCTTCCAGGATATGTCAGGGAAGTTGAAGTCCCCCACGAGTACAAGAGCTGATGATTTTGCAACCTCTGTCAGCTGCCTGTAGAATTCCTCATCCGTCTCCTCATCCTGGTTCGGCGGTCTATAGCAGACCCCGACCAGGACACTAGCCTTGTTGTCCCTGCCGATCCTAACCCAAAGGGACTCGACCTTGTCATTCCCAACCTCGAGTTCTACAGCCTCGAAAGACTCTCTAATATAGAGAGCCACACCACCACCCCTTCTATGCTGCCTGTCCCTTCTATAGAGCTTATAGCCAGGCATTGCAGCACTCCAGTCATGAGACTGGTCCCACCACGTCTCCGTGATGGCAACCAAGTCGTAGCCTGCCTGCCGCACGATGGCTTCCAGCTCCTCCTGTTTGTTACCCATGCTGCGTGCATTGGTGTAGATGCACTTCAGCTGGGCCATTGCCTTATCCTCCGGCCTTGCCATTGTTCCCCCTGGCACAGCCCCAACAATCCTAGCCTCAGCCCCATCCCCCTTCCTACCTAGTTTAAAGCCCTCTCAATGAGCCCTGCCAGTTCCTGGCCCAGGATCCTTTTTCCCCTAAAAGATAGGGACCCGTCTGCGGCCATCAGGCCAGGTGCTGAGTAAAGTGCCCCATGATCAAAAAACCCAAGATTTCTGCGTTGGCACCAGCCCCGGAGCCACGTGTTTAACAGGTGGGCTTTCCGTGTCCTCTCTGAACTCCTCCCTGCCACCATAGGGATGGACGAAAACACCACCTGCACTCCCGCTCCATCCACTAACCGACCCAGCCCCCTAAAGTCCCTTTTGATAGCCTTGAGGCTTCTCTCTTCGATGTTATCACTGCCCGCCTGGACTATCAAAAGGGGGTAATAGTCAGAGGGGCGTACCAGGTTAGGAAGCTTCCTGGCAACGTCCCTGACCCTGGCCCCAGGGAGACAGCAGACTTCCCTACGGGTAGGGTCCGGCCGACAAATAGGGCCCTCTGTTCCCCTAAGAATCGAGTCACCAACAACAATAACCCTCCTGTCTTTTTTGGTGGAGGCAGTCCTGAGGCGCGGAGTCGACCTCCTCGCTCCAGGCATCCTCCTGGGAACATTTGCTACCTCTTCCTCACACACCGGCCTCTCAATCTCTAGGGCCTCAAACCTGTTGTGTAAGGGCACCTGGGAAGGTGGGGCCGGAAGGGGAGAGCATCGCCTGCGATGTCGAGGACAAGTGTCCTCGACATCGCAGGCCTTATAAGGCCTTATAAGGACAAGTGTCCCACTGAAGTTAGGGGGATAAGGTAGAAAGAAAAGGGTTGAAATAAAAGATAACAAAGCCACCTTTGTGTGCATAAACCTTGGTAGCCATCCCAGTAGTCCTTACTGCTTGGAAAATTCCAACAGATTTCAAGAAAACCATTACTTTCTGACTCAGCATGTGACCTGCTATTCAAAGAGATTGTATTGAAAAACAAATATAAACAAACAACAGCAAAACAGTAGATGAAAAATTAGAGCTGTATTAAATCCCAAAACAAATACAAGTAATCTTCACTATTTTAAAGGTCTATCCCCTTTCTCATTGCATATATTAAAAACAACTATTGTTGATAATTAAATTAATAACAGATGTTTTCAAAAAGCATGTATGGACAATTCATGTTTAGTTTCAAACCCAAAGAAACATTTTGTAGATATTTCTCTGTTTGTGATATGGAGGAAAATAGTCACTAGGTAAAGAATTTTTTTCTTGTTGCACGTGACAAATATCTTTTCTTGACAGCAATCAGTCTTCCAGAAAAAAATGAATATGAAAATGAAAGTATGAAAATATGAATATGAAGATATGAAGCAAGAATTGACACAAAAAGCATTAAAAACCAATGAAAATTATATTTTATTTGTCCTTTCTTCTTCTTAAAACTTTCTATGGGTTTACATTTTAAATAGAATTATTTGTGTCCTTTTTGTGACTCACCTTGAAGCCTCTGATTCCATCTCATTCTTAAGTGTTATCTTCTATGCCATTCTCACAGAATAAATACATGCATTTCAAACATTTATCCAAAACTTGTCTTCTAAGTTATGACTGTTATCATTTTTATGCCACAGTACAATTTTTTTTTTTTTTTCCCAAACAATAATATTGCTCCATTTGTGGAATCAGCTATTTGACTTTCAGTAACTTTTTTGTCATTCACTTGGGAATTGAATTATTCCTTTTGTTAGAAGATATTTAGTTGTATCATTCCTTGAAATGATGCCAAAGTGAGTTCTGGTATCTGATTTTGTCTGTATTTGCTTTTGAAAGTGACTGTCTAGTGTTGCCAACATATTATGCTTTGGCTGACATCAGAGGATTAATCTTGTGCACATGAAGCACATTCCTTCTTGGTGAAAGTAGAGTGGAAGTTGTCTGGCAGGTAGGCACCCAACAGACCCTGCCTCCTAATAATGTCCTAATGTTCATTCAGACTATGGGAGATGGAACCTTTAGTCAGAAGTAAAACCCCAGAAATACAAACAACATCAAAGTCAGGTTCTCTCTCCCCCCCGCCCCCCCCCCCCCTTCAGCTTCTTCAGTAACTGCAGATTCTGTCCCATACCATCACAGTATTGTATCATGTACATACCATACAGAGCAGTGATACTGTTTTTTTATTGGCTTTATTCCTCTCTCCCTTTCAAAGTTCACAATGCTTATTTTTGTTGTACAGTGTGTATTGATAAAGGAAATGATTTTTGACCACAATAATACAAAATTGATTTAAAGAAACAGTTTAGGATTATTGTTATTTATTGGCTCTCCTGCAGAATCTAGAGATGCAGCTGTGACCAGGAATTGCCTTTATAAGGCATTGTATCCAATATAACTGTGAGCCAGGCAAGGCATTTACTTGTATTTTGAATCTTGCCAGCATCAGATAATAAAAATAAATAAATAAATAAAAATCCACTGAATTCCACAATAAGCGTCATTTTTTAGAAAGGACACTGTGGCATAGGGACGATAAAGGCCAGAATAACACAGATCATTCACACACACATGCACAAATGATAAGAGATTTGTATTTCCTAGCATATGCCTTAGTGACAGGATCATTTTTGTCTCTGCAGGAAAGATGATTGCTCTGTCAGTATAGATCTCTGCTGGGTTAATGAGCTCTCTTAAAAAATTTAATTTGTTTATAACTTTGCACTGTCACAGTGAGAGTGACAGTACTACATCATTAGAGTGACCATACACAGTCAGTATACAAATGGTTAAGTGGTTACATTTTATCTATTAAATTCCATTTCTTCAGCTCCAAGATGATAGTACCTTTTTATCAGGTCTCCTGGATGCTGGTTACCGGAAAAATATTACACTTACATGTGTGCCCACAAAAAATGTACTGGTAAGCTGAAAAAAAATCAGGGTAAGCTGAGAATTTGGCTATTAGGACTTTTCAGATATAAGGATATTCCCAGTAATAGTAAATAAATAAATAATTAAAATTGTCAGATTTAATACTCTAAAAAAAAAATCTTTTTTTTTTTTTGTTTAAATTTGTTTAAAGTAAAGCTTGATAGAACATATTTCTTTATTTGATAAAACTTTTTTTGGCAGAAATTCTCAATTAATTTAAAATTCTATTGAGAATACTGGCTGCAGGAAAAAAATAAATAAAAAAAAATATAAATAAATGGTGGTTAGAGGTTTTTACTGAAATGAGAAAAAGAGAAGGCAAAAAATATATATATACGATTGTCCAAAAGATCTACATTTATCAAGTTTATCAAGGGATGCATTTTAATCCCTGCTTTGATTCATATATGATACACAAACAAAAGTGGGAAAACTGAAAGACATTTATCCATCCTACTAGCAGCCTTGTGGTAAGGGGGATGGTCCAGCATGTGATAAGTGCAAGATGGTGACAATCTGAGTCTTTCCCATCTCAGAGGAAAACTTCATCAGCTTTGAGCTGTGTGGGGAACATTCTGGGTTTAGATGGGGGAGAAAGAAATCATCTATTTCTGTATATGAAAAGAGTTTTATAACACTTAAGACTGGTGAACAACTGTAAGGTACAGTGATTAAATCATTTGAATGAATATATATAGCTCATACAAATTTTATTTGAAGTAATTATACTTTATAGTTTTATACATTACTTTATACAGTTATTTCTCTCCTACTAATAAAAAACAAACATTTCTCAAACAATACAAAACAAAACAGGACCAAACCAAACAAACACAAATACAAAAAAGCCAGCACTCAGAATGCAAAACCAAATCAAGACCAAGCAAAACATTTAAGAACTTTATGAAAAGAACTGGCTGAGTTTTCCTATGTACTTTTACGTCAGTTTTAAAAGTCTGTTGGTATTGAATAGTTGACTGGAGGATATGGGATCATTCGCAAATGTTACCACTAAACATAAGAAAAGCAAAAGCTCACTGAAGAATATTAGAAAATTTTATTGTTTCCAGTATTTTTAAGAATCTGCTAATCTCTTTCCTTGATTTCTTTTCTGCCTACTTCAGGTTGGAGGTGGTAACTGTGGTTTAACCCCAACCTCTAAAATAGTGTCTGGAAATGAATAAAATAAAGCAGTCCATCTCTTGCTCCTAAGACTGGCAAGGGCATATTTGAAAAAAGCAAACAGGAGAAAAACAAGCATCAAACGTGCAACAATCTTGACAGCATACTACAACTCTGATAGGCAGCCTGTGCAGAGGGGAGAGTACAAAGACAGTTACAAATGGCAAGGTGCACATTTATGAATACCAATAAAGTTCCTCCTCTGCTCTATCATCCCTTTGAGGTGCTGTTTTTCAAATAACCATTTTAGAAGAAGCTTTATAATTGCTTTCACTTTAAATACCTAAATTAAATATACATATATAAAGTAAGGAACATTTGTCTCACACCTTTTTCAGAATCATGGCACTTTTTAAAGTAGCATTGCTGATTTATAAGCAATATGACTGATTTTTAAGTCATATCTGTGATTTATAAGTCAGGACTTCATATACTGTGGTATTAAGATCTATTTTATGAAGCAGAGTTTATTTGTTAAAAAAAAAAAAAAAAAAAAAAAAAGACTGATTTACTGGGCAGATTTATTAATCATGGCTTGGAAATTTAAACCAAAGTCTTATATTTAAAGTCTTATATTTATAAATTAGATGCTTAAATCAAATTCCAATTTATACATAATGGAATTGGTTCTAGAGATGTGCAAATAGTAATATAACCAATGCCATTCCTACCTGAAGATAACAACAATCCTGCTTTAGCAATTAATTTGGTTATTATTCACACTGGTGAAAAAATCCTACCTTTAATCAGATGGATACTATTTGGAAAGTAGTCTTCAACAAGGAGCCAGGCAGAAAGAAATACTGACTTTCAGACAGGTAATGAAGAGCTTAAACTGACGTATGTTAATATATGGATTTGGGACTCTGCTTTTTTTGAGTTTTCATGTTGCTGAGCTTGTGCTCTACTGGGATGGTTACTACTGCTGCAGAAGAAAGGTTAGTTTAATTTGCTGTTGTTTGTTCCTTTTGTATTCCGAGAAAAAAATACAGAGCTGACATTAAATCCCCCTTTCCCAAATTCCTCTACTAATAATTATTCACATTTTTTCACAAGATTTTATAAGCTCATATTTCTGTCATGTCTAGAAATACCAGGCCTCTGAAAGGAAAGGCATACAAAGCATCTTAAAAGTGCAAACAACAAAGAACAAGATGGTGTATATTTGAATATTTAACTTTTTAGTCAAACTCATCTGTCTGAAGCAAATTAATAAAATTCACTAGAAATACCTTTCTGTCTCATTATGCATAGCCATGGCTTGAAGTGTCAGGTTTAGATAAGCTGAAAGCAATATGGCTGAAAGGTACATTTTCTAATCAACTTCCCGAATAATCTTTGAATCCAGACAGAAATATATGTAATCAATATATGAAACCTACCATACCAATTTATCCAATACACTGGAAATTAGTCTTTTAATCCTTTAGCAGTGTCTTGCAATGTTATCCTTGACCTGCTACTTCTTATTAAGTTCTTTCATTCTGAATTCAGGCTTTCTTTAGGAAAAAAATAATAATAATAATAATAAAAAAAAATCCATTAAGCTTGGCAGAGAAAGCCTTGAGATGTTTCTGTGAGCTGGTTCTATACATTTTACGTAAGTAGTTCCTTTCTGAACGTATTATCACAAACCATAAAACCTTTTTGGCTTTCTTACGTATGTAAGAAAGGACTAAACAGAAATCTACAATCATTGTAAAGGCTGTGTATCATACATCAAGATCAGAGATGAAAACTTCTTAAAATAATGGGAATCAGATTGTTCTTCTGCTTTGTAAACAGAGTTGACACATGGATAAAAATGATATCTGTTCTGATGCTTTCCTCAGATCCTTTGTACCTTGTGCGAAAGTGAAAACCATGAGTAGGTAATGTCCCAGGGACTGACTGACTGAGGATAGTTTGAGTGGCATATAAGAGTCCTTCTCAACACCTTCTCAACACCTCAAGATAGCCTTCACTGAAGTGCGCTTTCCTTTTGTGTTTGTCCACATACTTTTTCCTTTTTCTGCAGAAAATCCTGACACATCTGCTCGATGACACCACCTCCAGCTGAGGGAAAGGTAGTGGTAGATTGCAGAATCCTGTTCCACATTCTGTTCATCTTTCTCTTCACTACCTTTCTCTTCAAATTCAAAGTATAGTAATTCCAAGTTGCTTTTCTTCCTCTATTTCATCCTCTTGTAGTGTAAAACAAAATTGGACTGCTTTGATTTGACTTGGAATAGCAGTAAGGGCCTTGAATCATGTTCTTTGGATATCAGCTGTCACAGTGCAATGCAGCCTAAGTAGGAGTCAATGCTAAGGCACAGAGGTGTCAAGTATGCACTTGAGAGCTGGAGCAAAATTTGGCAAGCTTTTTTTGTGAAACACTACTAATGTTTTCAGGAGCACATCCTTCTGACACCTGTAAAATGAAAATTAAACTATACTTTCAAAAGAGGAATAGACACTGGACTTGGGACAGGACACAGTTCAAGTTATTATTTTTTTCCCCACTGTCAATAGATAAAAAATTCCTTGAGTGATCACTAAGCTTTAGTAGTTAATTACTGCATTCATTTAACTGGGGAGAAAGTAGTCCAGAGAAAGCAAAAGATTCCTTTCTCCATTCAGAAGTAGGTCTGCAGAATCTGCTACATTGTTCATTTAGAAAGACAAGTTTTCTGTTCTTTTGGGTCCGCAATAGAATTGGAATGACAGGAGAAGAGATTGTGAGGGAATCAGGTATCAAAAGGAGATCCTCTTATTTTCTAAGGGAGGTAGTTTTTCTCTTTACTGAATGCCTCACCCTGTGCCTTTACCCCATGTACTGACATGCAAGGAGGTCGCTATTGTAAGCTCTTGGGATCCAGATATGCTTAAAAACAATAGCACTGAAGACAACAAAGTAAAGATATTTGCTCTGTTGGATCTGAAACTTTTGTCACTAGTTTGAAAGGAGGAATGAGTTTGAGTTACTAATTACCATGTTATTGCTATAAACTTCTATGTACTCTGGTAAGATACATTTCAATCTGAGAAGCAGAGAAAGACTTTATTGGATTTATCATGAAGGGAAAAGACAAGGCAAAATAAATATTAAAACCAACATATAAAAGAGACAAATAGTGAGTGCGATGTAAATATCTGGCAAGGGTAATAAGGTAAATCGCAGTGGAGAAAAAATATATGAAAACAAAAACTAAGAGAAATTCTTGTGGAAGCATATATTAACAGAAGAAAAATATTAAGTGAATAAGGTAAATATTGGGGAGAAGGCAAAATAACAAGGAAAGTAGTGAGGGAATAGGAAAATAATAAAATATAGGTATGCTGACTGAATATAATAAAGCAAGTCACTAAAGTAAGACAAATATTACTCTAATAGAAACAGAAAACTATGACAGCTGCTGGGAATAAAGAAGAGACTTGAAATAAGACATATATTGCAAATGTGGCTATCAGAATACTACATGAGGCTTAATGCAGGCAGGGTGAAAACAAAAGTTGAGACATATTTTGAATAAGTGAAGCTGTGAGAGGCTTGACTGATAGACATTTGATTATACAAGTGAGAGAATATCCAAACTTTAGACCAAAAGAAATGTTTCAGAAGCAGCTTGAGCTTTCCCCAAGTTATGTCAGTGTTTTTCAAACTGTGATACAGTGTGAACATAACAGAAAAAGATTTGCTTATTTGTAAGATTAAGAAGGAAATAAAACAAAGTATGTGTGATCTGAAGTGTTTCACTGAAATACTGTTCTCTGTGCTGAGTATGACTCCCACACAGGACTCATAAATACTTACCCTGCTGTTGCAGTAGATTATTTATATAATATTAGTGTCCAAAGGGAACTGTAAGGTCAGAGCTCTTGTTGTTCCCCACAGGCTATTTACAGACTTCTGAGTGTGTGGGTGGTGAGAGGGGTCCCAAATGCACCACAAGACTGGCTGGGTATTCAAGCCATCTGTGAAGAAGCTTAATAAACCAGGAAAAAGTGTATAAACACAGTAAGAATACATATTATCTAAGATAGCAGTTGTACAGTGTAATGGTGCCAAGATTCCTGAAATCCGTGCTCTGTTTTGATCTGTTTTAGAGGAATTTTAAAACCCTTGATGTTTCTAGATACCTAACAAATTTAAGTAGCCACAGACGATCTCTTGCAGACAACCAGAGCAGTCGTATCAGAGCTCTTGGAGCTCACCCAGCTGAGCCTGATCCTTTTCAATGGGGAGGAAAAGCCAAGACCAAGATCTTTTCCAGAGTCAAGTGGCTTGCCCAAAACATATGCAGTCTTTCTCCTAACAAGGATTAATCTTTGTCCAAACCTTCCAGGAGAAAGTCAGTTTTGAACTGACAAAAGGAAAGGACATAATCCTTCAAAGTATCAGAACTAGCAGGAATGTCTTTCACGATTGGAGGTGAAAGAGGAGGATAAGGAAAAGATCAAAGCATGAGTAAATTCTTCTTTCCCTTTCTCCCTTATGAGCTACCAAATACAATTGTACAACATGCTGCCTGCCAATTGTGCTTGCAACAAATAAATTCAATACAATTGTCTGGTTCACTAATTTTTTTGCGTCTTATTTGTTTTAATCTGATGGATAATGAATTTAAACGTGTTCTACGCTGTCATCACATAACAGGATGGAATGTAATGATGAATAAGTGCTAGGTCTGAGAGAACTAGAAAATCTCAAAGCTATCTTTTTTTTTTTTTTTTTTTTTTCCCTAGGGATATTTTCATGACCCTAGTGCTTCCTAATTTAAATCTATTTTTCATTAAAAGAACTTAAAACAAACAAACAAATAAATAAATGTTTGCCTCTCTCTGTATATGTTACTTCATATTGTTGCTGCTCAGCCAGCTGAGACCCAGCCTGCAGGCCGCAAGCTTCATTACTACTCCTGGCTGCCTCATCATGCTCAGGAAGAACCAGCTTTGATTGAGGGAGGGTCAGGAGCTACACATGGTTATCCACTAACATAGTGTCACCCACTTTCTTTACATGCTTGTGTCATTCTGTTCAACTTGCCTCTCATTCTCTGCATCGAAACAGTACAAGCTAAGACAATGATTTCCCTTTCCTCCTTTCTTCTTCCATTTTTTTTCCCTTCTTTTTCCTGATTTTACCCTGCTGGACAGCTAAAGGGGGATGGAAGAAAGTATGCTGGAAAGGAAAAAAGACACATCGGTGAAGGAAAAAGACAGAGGGAAAAAGAAACAAACAGAGGCTGTGTGGAAGCACAGAGTGAAAGAAAAAAATATTCTCTGTTTTCCATCAATGAGCAATGTTCATCCGTTTCCTGGGAAGCAGGGCTTCAAGATGCACAGTGGTTGTTTGGAAGGACAGGCATCTTCATAAGAAGTCCCGCTCCCACCCGCTTCCTTCCCCTTTGTCTTATGTTCTCTTGAGTATACACCACTATTTTGTCTATCAAAACCCTTAACCCACAGGATGCAGTCAAGAGCATTACTTGGTATCTCTTAAATTATCCTACATGAAGGCAAGGTCTAGGTCTTCTCAACTAGACCTAAGAGGTGGTTTGGAAAAGCACTGTATAGTCATTTTATTTTCATTGCTAATGTCATTTCGCATGGTGAAGTAAATTATTCCTAACGGTAATTTGTTATACGAGTAAAAAGTCTTTTGAGGTAAAACAATGCAATGGTAAACCCAGGGCCTGATACTAAGGCAAGATAGTATAATTTTGATATAGAGATATATAGAGAGAGCAATGATAACAAAGTGAGCAAATCACCAGTTCAGTTTTAATTGATACTTGTCCAGGGAAGCAAATAATCAAACAGGAAAGGGAAAGAAATATTGAAAAACAAATATTCAAATTTAGGTAACTAAGAGAGAGAGAAAAAGAAAGAAGCAAATAGATGATGAAACTGTTGGTAGTGAAATTATGATACTAGAAAAATGAGAGGTAAGAAAGGCAAGTGATATTTTGACACAATAAGCAAACCAGGACAATTGGAATAGAAAACAATGGAGAAAAAAACATAATGTAGTGGTCTCCAAGCAGGGAAACTCTTCCCTTCCCTTCCCTTCCCTTCCCTTCCCTTCCCTTCCCTTCCCTTCCCTTCCCTTCCCTTCCCTTCCCTTCCCTTCCCTTCCCTTCCCTTCCCTTCCCTTCCCTTCCCTTCCCTTCCCTTCCCTTCCCTTCCCTTCCCTTCCCTTCCCTTCCCTTCCCTTCCCTTCCCTTCCCTTCCCTTCCCTTCCCTTCCCTTCCCTTCCCTTCCCTTCCCTTCCCTTCCCTTCCCTTCCCTTCCCTTCCCTTCCCTTCCCTTCCCTTCCCTTCCCTTCCCTTCCCTTCCCTTCCCTTCCCTTCCCTTCCCTTCCCTTCCCTTCCCTTCCCTTCCCTTCCCTTCCCTTCCCTTCCCTTCCCTTCCCTTCCCTTCCCTTCCCTTCCCTTCCCTTATCTCTCTACCTCAACCTGTCTTTCAGCCTGTCTTTCTGACATCTATTCCTGGATTATATCTTGCCTGCATGCTAGACTTTACACATACAACAAAACTCAGCTGTTCATTTTTCCTTTCAAGCCATTCTTCCTCCCCATTTCTTGTCAATGTTGACAACCCCATCCCCCTCCTTGTCACTCAGTCTCATAACCTGGTATTCATCTTCAGCTTGTTCATCTTTCACAGCTCACAGACTGTAGCCCTTTCCTAATCCATTCACTTTCCTTGTATAACATTTCCGGTGCCTGACCTTTTCGTTTTTACTCACTCCTTGTGCCCTGACACTTGTTTTAACTATTGCAACTTCTTCTGTTCTGCCATCCAAGACATCCTCACGACCCTGTTCCAGCCTGTAAAAGCCATAGCTGCTAGGATTGTCTTCCTTGCCCATCAGTCTGTCCATTGTCACCTTTTCAACCTTTTAATCATTGTACTGGCTTTCTTTATTTCAGAGCAATAATTTTTCACATTTCTCCCTAACATCAATCACAACTCTGACTCTTTTAACTTTTTCTTTTATCTTCTGTCCATCTATAATTTTGGCCTTGTAAAAATGCTTACCTAATTCTTTAGATTCTGTTTCTGCTCACACTGCCTCAAGGCATGTAACATCTTTCCCAGTTTTTTTCTGCAGCCTTTCTATACTTTTTATGGCTTTGCACTCCTTTTCAATGACCACTGTTTGTTCTGATATCCATAATACATCAATGGAAAAATGGTGGCTTGACTGAACAGTAGATCAGGATAGACAGTTTTAAAGTAATTCAGTAGTGATTATTACAATTAATATATTTTTCTTTATTGTTTTAAACAAATAATATGGACTAGAGAGCTTTAGTATCTGTGTATGTGTCTGCATAACCTTACAAAATTGGATCTGAAGTCAATATGAGCACTCCTAGTACTGTCATTTTATTGTGGTTTTACTGAAACATGTGCTTAAAAAGTCTTTACAACAAAATGTAATACAGGTAAATGCACACTGGGAAGCAAAGACAGCAGGTGGGAAAATGTACAACTACTTGTTTACATGCAAAAGCATACATACATTTTTAATCATCCACTGTTAGAATTAGTATAGGATATTTTCTTGCAGTGTCAAATCTCCTCTTTTATCTGGTAAGAGTTCAGGTGACTTTAAAGAAAAGTTTGAAGGCTTCTTGGAAAAGTTGGTTGTCTTTGAAAGTAAAGCACCAGAGTCAACCAGAGACAGTAGAAAGGGAAAGATGCCATTACAGTGAACAATATTACTTTTATTTCATCACATATACATCTCCCATGAATGAACCCATTTAAAGATAGAATGTTAATTTAACAATGTGGTATGTGAGGCATACCTTAGAAATACCTTAAAGTAAAAGCAAAAGGTTAGGAATTATCAACCACACTGCTCTTTCTGTTTGTGTTTGTGTACATGTTATATTTTCAGTGACTATACACTTGAGGGTATGCAACATCCGTTACTTGACTAACTCAAGTTCTTTGGTGACAGTAATGAATATACTTATAGATGTGGACTTGACATACAGTCAATCAATTGAAAAATTACATTTAAATAACGATTGTATGCATATTAAATATGAAATATTTTAAAAAATAAACAGCAAGGAATACTATTACTACTGAGAGAAATTGCATTTTATTTGCTTTATAGCTTTAGAAATTCTTCTAACATGTTCCAGAGAGCGCTTGACATAAGCACAAGACATAACAAAGCCAAAGAAATTGAGCAGAATGCAGTATCTGTTGCATTTATTTATATATATATATAGCTATTGGTTAATAGTTAGTCCTAAACCATGAAAAAAGATCTCAAAAGATACTGAAGACAGTTATGTCTTTGCTGTATTCAGATCATAATGTAAATCATACATTCTTTCTACAAATTTCTATCATAAGACAGAAAAAGGTGTTAAAACAATGAGTAACAATCTATGAAATAACTTTGAGAAAGACAGACAAACAAACAAAAACCTTTCAATATACTTGTCAGGGAAAGAGAACACTAAGAACATGCAGTTTTAGCTTGTGAGTACATTCAGGCTGGAAAATAGAAATGATTTTGCTATCTGAATTGTGATGTTTTAGAACAGATGGGTGAGAAATTGTAGTCTTAAAATCGAGGTTGAAGAGTTTATGAAATTTATTATATGATGTGTAATACCTACGATAGACAGAAATGGAAACTAATACTCTGTTCTAGAATTCTGTTCTACTCAAATATTACTATATCTTTCACTGAACTTTCTAAACTAAAGTCCAGTCTCCTGTTGATACAGGGCCTGAAATTTATGACTACTGTTTAATTTGCTTCCTTGGCTTGCAGTATCTGTTTGCACTGTTTCTGCAGGGTCTAAATTCACAAAAAAATCCAGTCTTCTGACCCTGTGTTAATGCGACAGTTGTGGATGTTCATAAACTCTGATGCAGTGGCAGCAATACCACTGAATGAATCATTGTATCATTACGAATCTGCTTTTCTAAGTAAGGACTAGGTTGGCTGTGGCTACTAATGAACACAATGAGAAATCCTTTCCTCGGTTTTGAGGTACTAAATTCATTATAGACACTGCTGTACTCTATAATTTAGATAGCAATAGTATTTACTCTGTGTCCAACACTAAAATGAATCAGATTAATTAAAATAGCATTATTCTGAAGAGTAAACATTTTGATGAACTTTATTATCTCCTTTCATTATGGAGAGAAACAATGATGGCCCAGTTTTCCACTGTGTCATAAGTACTTAGAAAATAGCATTTTGTTTTATATTCTTTTAGGATTTCATCTTATATTCTTGAGTTGACCAAATACACGGGTAAATAATTAGTTGTTCTTTGCTCCCCCCCCCCCTTTTTTTAAATAGTCTTTAAATTTTTCCTCTCATTATTTCAGTAAAACAAAATATTACAGAAACTTGTAATGTTACATATGGGTTGGAAAGCTTAATTAATGCCTTTTTATATTTCCCACTAAAGATGGTAAATTGCTATTAAATATTGTATCACACTTAAAAGACAAGCACTTATTTCTTCTAAATATATACTGATGCTTTATGCTACAGATGACTACTTAAAATGATTTTGTCAGGCATTGAAAGACATACAAAAGTAACTACTCAGCACTTGGAACTGATCAAACAAAATCTGTTAAAATATAAGTTGAAGTACTTTATCAGACAGATACAGCACTACAAAGCAAATTCAATGGACTCACCTGTGCCCCTAATAGTAATAAAGAAGAAAGAAGCCACTAAAACTGTTCCCAGAATAATAAAAATGTTAAATATATACCCTTTAGGAAGCTTCCCATTTGGAACTGTAACTCCTCATATGAATACACTTTCAAGTAAACATGCACCAAATACACTGAATTATCCTGTTTTACTGTGGTCTGTTTTAGGGAAGGTATATATCATTTCACTTCTGCAGATACCATAACTTGAAACAAAACTGTATAAATGCTCTCCAATGGGCAGAAAACAATAGAAATAAAAGTTCTTAGCTCTAATTAAAAATGCTAGAAAAGCTATTCTTACAGTGAAACCAAAGCTTTAGATAACTTCATTAAATGACAATAGTATTTGAAATTCAAGGAACAAATGTTAGAAATACTACATGAGAGAGGCAAAGATGTCTATTATACCAGCACTCACTGCAAGCTTAGCCATGTTTCAAATACAAAGAGTTTAAATATGAGGTCTACAACATGCTCATGTCTCATATTTTTTCTAGATTCCTTTTATACTAAAAGGCTGTTTTAGAATATGATTTATTTGCCATTTATTTGTTAGGTTGTGTGATAAAAAGCTTATTTATACACCCACAAAAGAACCCAGAGAGATAATGGCAGGTGAGGGATCCCAGATAATAATACCCTTCCCTGACTACTCATCAGACCCATCATAGAAGCCATTAGCCCATCAAAAGCCCATCTCCATCAACCCAGAGGACTGCAGAGGCACAATGGCAGTGGAGGGAACACAAATGAGGGACTCAGAAAAAGGAGCAACCTGTTGAGAGCCTGGAAGGCTCTTAGGTACAGATGCTAGCAACTGCGGAGACTGGAATCCAGGGCCAGGGCAGTGGTTAGAAGGATGTGGCTGGAGGGATGCACCTTGTACTTTTTTATATGTATATTCTCATCAGCTAGCCGCTATCCTGCTTAGCTAAAGAAGGGAGAGGGATGAGACCACTGGTGTTGTTTGTGTGAGTGCTCTGCGTGTCTGTGTTGGGGTGTGTGTGTGTGTGTGTGTGCAGATGTATAAAAAGTGTTTCATACATATGTGTCTGTGTGTACCTACAGGGAGTACACAAGTCCTTCTCGGCAGGGCTGCTCTCAATGAGTTCTTCTCCCAGTCTGTTCTCATGTCTGGGATTGCCCCAGCCCAGGTGCAGCACCTTGCACTTTGCCTTGTTGAACCTGGTTCACATGGGCCCAGTTCTCCAGCATGTCCATGTCCCTTTGGATGGTGTCCCTTCATTTTGGTGTATCAAGTGCACCACTCAGCTTGGTGTCATCTGCAAACTTGCTGAGGGTGCACTTGATCCCACTGTTTATGTCATTGATAAAGATATTAAATAGTAGTAATCTCAGGACAGACCCCAGTGGGACACCACTCATCACCAACCTCCACCTGGACGTGGAGTCATTGATCCTGGGTGCAACCTTCAAGCCAATCCCCTATCCACTGAATGGTACGCCTATCAAATCAATATCTCTCCAATTTGGAGATCAGGATGTCATGTGGGACTGTGTCAAAGTCCGTTCAGAAGTCCAGGTGGATGACAAAATTGGTCCGTCTTCCTTTGTCAGATGATTCAGCATCATAGAAAGTCACCAGAGATTGTAAGGCATGATTTGCCCTTGCTGAAACTGTGTTGGCTGTCTTAGATCACCTCTTTGTCTTGCACGTGCCTTGACATTGCTTCCAGGAGTATCTTTTCCATGATCTTCCCTGGCACAGAGGTGAGGCTCATTGGTATTTACTTCCTCAGGTCCTCCTTTCTACCGTTTTTCAAAATGGGAGTGATGTTTCTCAGAAAAATGAGAACACTAGCTCAGATGTTGACAGCTATATCTACTCAGATAGATCTCAGCTTTTTTTTTTTTTTTTTTTTTTTTTTCCCTTAACACCTCCTCATATTCTTTAGGTTAAGGTCTTTATGGCTAAAAAAAGGTACACAGTGAAATTTCTACTGTTTTCTGTTTCCTCCTTTCTCATTTCTTGAGAATTTCCTCTTGTTATTTCACCTGTTGTGTCTGTAAATCTGGATATAATAGAATAAATGTATGTATCTTCAGATGCCTTAGCAACTATTTTTTTTCTAATTGATTCATCTTTCAATTGTTCATAGTAGAACATTTTTTTCCCCATAACTCTCTTGTTCAGACATCAAAACATTCATGTACTCTGTTCCTGTTCAGTGGGTGGCATGACTATTTAGTCATATTTGCTTACAGACAAAATTTCTCAGAAATGGATCTCTGAAGTAGTCCTCTTAACACTGCAGTTCAGTATCTTCTAAATATAAGTCCAGTCCTCTCTTGTGATCGTGAAGACTCTAAACTGAATCAGTGAGTATTTTATCATTCATTATGAAGTGCAGGATAAGTGCTTCACAGAACAGGATTTGGTGTAACTGCAGTAGAAAAGACCCTCACATTTTGTCTGTTACTTTCAGAAAGCTAGATGTTTTGAAACTCTTGTTTACTTCAAGCAGTCTTCACTGAATGCTCATAGCTCTTGAAAACAAAATCATTTAGCAAGCATTTTTTAAAACACATAATATAAAATGAAAATTATAAGTGTTCTGTGTCTCACTTATTGATCAGACATAACACATAGCCTCAATGCTATGAAAAGGCTATTCCCCTCAAACCAAGATTTTATATCAATAAACATCAAATTTAATGATATATTAAAATGCATCTTAATAGTGACATATTTTTGGAAAGTAAACCAGACTTCTTAGATGTAAAGTGGATCAACCAGAAACACTTGGCAGCTGCTGTAGTTTTAGTTTCTTTCCTTCATCATTCTATAGAGAAATCAAAAACATTGTCTCTTCAGCAGATGGTAAGCATTCTTCCAACATACCATCTCCATTTTAATTTGCAAGCACTCTGTTTTTCGTTTTTGTTTGTTTGCTTGTTTGTCTTAAAAGCTCGATTAATATATATATATTTAATCCATTACTCAGATATTCCTATGACAGAAATAGAAAACACAATGGATAGACTATAGTTTGAGATTTAATGTAAATCAAAATGAGCTTGTTTTGCATCTGAGCTGTCTGTAACAGAGAATTTTTCTGAAATCTTAAAATTTTGAAAGAAAAACATCTTGGAGCTAACTGAGGAGAGTACTACACAGGTCATAACTGTTCTTTTGATCACCATGTCTACTTCTCACTGTTCAGCTTGCCATCCCTTTGATATTCATTTTATTCCTATGTCAATGGTGCTACTGAATTGATCTTCATAATACTTTACTAGACCTAAATGTGATTTAATCATGTAAAAAATATCATGCGCAGCATTGTGTCTTAAAATTTTTTATTTAATTCACCAGGGCTTGCAGAGCTTAAGCATTATACAATAGTGTAAATATAAGGCATCTTTAGACAGCTGAGGAATGTCATTAGAAGAATAAAACAGATTTTAGTGACTTTACAGTATTCTTCGATTTCAGAAATAATCTGAATTAAAGGGTTGATGTCCCAATAGGATCTCTCAATGATTGCAGAATAGAGATAACAAAGCAGTCTCTTCATTTCTCTTGTTCTTCTGAGGTATCTCTGCTAATGGTTGCTGATGGATCTGGGTTGCTTGTTCTAATTATACCTTTTGACTGTAAACTGAAAAAATATCTTTCTCTGTTGTCTCTGTGTTTACATAGTTAATAAAATAATATATACTATACATAACATGTATCACTATTAAAAGTAGTCTCATTACAACTTGCTTGCTATGTCACAGAATCACAAAATGGTTGAAATTGGAAGGCACCTCTGGAGGACATCTAATTCAACCTCTTGCTCAAAACAGGATCAGCTACAGAACATTGTTCAAGACTATGTCCAGTGGGACTTTGAATATCTCCAGCAATGGGGACTCTACAACTTCTGGGAAACTGTTCCAATGTTTGAGCAACTTCACAGCAAAACAAAACAAACCAACCAACCAACCAAACAATAGCAAAACATTATTTTTCTTTCTGATGTTTAAGTAGAATTTCTTGTATTTCTATTTGAGACAACTACCTCTTGTCCTCTCACTGAGCACCACTGAGAAGAATGTGACTCTGTCTTTCTTGCTCCCTGCCATCAGGGATCTGTATAGATAGATAAGATCCCTTTGAGCATACTCTTCTCCATGTTGAAAAGTCTCAACTGTCATTCTCCATTCCTGCAATTACTTGCACGGCCTTTTGCTGGACTTGCTCCATTATGTCTATGTCTCTTTTCATTACAGACCCCTGTACTGGACTCAACACTCCAGATGTGTCTCACTGTTTCTGAAGAGAAAGGAAGGATTACTTCACGTGACCTGGTGGCAACAATCCTCTTAATGTAGCCAAGGTAGTCACTGGTCTTTTTTGCTGCAAAGGTACATAAATGACTCATGGTCTGATTGTTATATCCCAGTATCCCAAGGTCTTTCTTTACAAAGCTGCTTTCCACAGTCAGTTACCAGCCTGTGCTGTTTCATGTTACTCTTCTAGATGTGCAGGACTTGGTGTTTCCCACTGCTGAACTTCATGAGGTTCTTGTTAACCCATTTTGTCAGCCTGTTGAGGTCTCTCTGAATGTTTCTGAATAACTATTTGCTATGTAAACTATTTCTCCCACTTTTGCTGTGTAACATTGCATAGGGTTCACTTGGTCCCATCATCCATGTCATTAGTAAAGATTTTAAGGAGCAATAGCCCCAGTATTTCCTCCTGGGGTACACTGTGGATGACCAGACTTCAGCTGGAATTCGGGCCACTGTCCAGAAGCCTTCCTGTCGTATCCGTCCTTATACTTATCTTTCACCCTAAAATTGTCCTTTTGTCATGTGTTCAAAGTTTGGAGCTCAGTAGGAATCCATCTGTTTAGAAGGACTACAGCTGAACACCTAAATATCACCACTGAAGACAGGAAGTTACATCTGAGCATGAGGGGGAACTTTACTGCGACGGTGACAGAGCACTGGAACAGGTTGTCCAGAGAGGTCGTGGAGTCTCCTTCTCTGGAGACATTTAAAACCTGCCTGGATGTCATCCTGAGCAATGTGCTTTAGGTGATCCTGCTTGGCAGGAGGGTTGGACCAGATGATCTTCAGGGGTCCCTCCCAACCTTGGTCATACTGTGATTCTGTCATTCTGTGATTATCAAAACCAATATTAGTGACAAAACCATCTCATAATATTGATCCTCCAATTTAAGTACATCACTAAAAGAGTGTTAAATCATCTACTGAAACATGAAATAAAAAGTACATTTTGAAAAAAGCACAGTAATACTTTCAAGTGGTCAAGCCCCGCCAGAGACTACAGGGGGTATACAAGCCAATCACAGCATATCACCAAGTTTCAGTGTCTTTATCAGTGATTTCAGGAAATGATGGTTACCTTTTACTTGGGCTCAAGTCTCAGAAGAAATCATTCACTAATAACTGTAAAATGATTTGACATTTATGAATTAAAAACATCAAGTGATTAACAAAAATTGCTTGGATTCAGTGTTGTGCAGTGTACCAGTGCAGGTTGTAGATACAGCTCTTCCCTCACTTTGTGGAACCTTAAATTCTGAAAAGTGGTATAAATCTCTACTTCCAAAATACAGTTCTTTCACTGTCTCATTTCTAAACACAGCTGCTTTTTGTGCTTGTCCAACTGACTTGGGAGGACAGCAGGGCAATGTCACTGCAGAACCTTTCAGTGTTTTGGTCTGGTAGAAAACAATTGTGAGTGGCATTGTATCAGGTGAAGACAAAAGCCAAATGGAACACTTTTCCCTGTCTTTAGAGGGATGTGGTACTCTAAATTAGATTAGGAGCATGACTTTAATATAACAATAATTGACTTGTGAGAGTGTAAGAAAGATGTGGATGCTGCTGCCATAAGAACCCTCAGAAGCCAAATGTCAAAGCGAAAAGATCACATCTGCATCCACACCTGCATAGCTCCCTGATCTTTGCAAATTAATAATGTACAAATACAGGTCAGACCTGTAAAAGAGAGAGCTTTCTCATTCCTTCTGAGTCAATCTGGTTAAAAACAAACAACAACAACAACAAAAGTTTAAGTGCAACATACTTGTTAAGCCATGTATTATTTATCAGTAATAAATTGGGAATTTTAAGCTCAGCTACATTTACAACTCTTCAGTACCAGTCACATTTAACATATGTATCTTGAGAAAATGATATTTATAAAATCGGTTTTAATAATGTTGCTGCAGGAGTAAGGACAGGGTGTAACAAGAGAAATGAATTAAAAATGCTCATGCATTATTAATACTGAATATATAATGTCTATCAAGGAAGGAACTGCAATAGTTTAATAAGATACTATTCTATGGATATTGATGTGTCAATAACTCTCAAGTGATTGGTATATTCATTCATACCTTATTAAAGATTTACTGGTGTTTAATTCTAAGCAAACTCTAGTATGAGACTTATCTGGAAAAAAGAGGCAAACTTTTAATAATATCTCCTCGTTTGTTTATTTTTAATATAATTTATCGAGTAACACTTCTGCAGCAAAGTGTTTGTCACTCAGACTGAAATGTTGTTCATAGTTTATTAAAGATTTATTGCTGTTTCATCCCAGAGGAACACTTGCATGATATGCATTATAGAATTCTAAAGAGAGCAAAGTAAAAACAAAGAATAGCTCTATTCATTAATATGTTATTGTGTGATTTTAAAGGATGATGCTAACTTTTGGGACATTTTCATTTATTCACTGAAAATGGGATAAATGTTTTTCATATTTTATTAAGTTTTCTGGGGAATTTCATTGATGAGCATTGTTGAGTTTGGCACTCTTGGCTGAAGATACACTGTGCCCATTTCTTTCAGAGAGAGCACCAAGGCAGCAGAGCAGTTAATCCCATAAAAGGAAATCTGATTTGCTTGTAGTAATCTAACATAACTGGGTGAATGACATTCAAAAGAAAATTAGCAGTATGTAGGAGAAGAAAAGGTAAATGCAGAAGACAGGATATCTAAGTTTATTTAATTCCTGTTGTGAAAATTTGCAAATGCTGAACTGCAGCTGAAAGACAATAGCATACAACAATATTCTGATATAATCTACTGATGTAAATGGAGATACCCCCAAAAATCACTTTAGGTCATAGTTTTTCATGATGCAGTAGCATGGCACAAAGCTTTTTGTGGGATATGAAAGGCTATGCTTGGTACAGCTGTGAAATTAAAGGTTCTCATACTGAAATGTGCTTTTCATAGTTTAACATATATAACAGTTAGTTTTGTAAATCTGTGCAAAGTGAGAATAAAATGATAACATTTTGTTGTAGTTATATTTTAAAACCATCTCTCCTTCATTTTTCAAAGACAAAATGTCTTCACCAGGTGTAAGTCACTAAAAAAAAAAAAAAAATACTCCTAGTGTATCAATTCATATTTCATTAAATATGCTATATAAAGTTCTTTCCTGCTCTCAACTACCTTATTTGAATCTATATCTACATAGAAAAGTATGCAGTACATCAGCATGTGTAAGATCCAAAGGAAGAATTAATATATCCCTAGATACCTTTGTGACTGATAGAAAACCTACTGTCCTTCAATGACAACAAATAATGTTTGCCCTTCAATTTCTTTTTGTAACCCATTTTAGCTGTGAACCTTTGTAGGTTTATGCAGATTTAATGCTTCTTCTCAGCAATCATGTATTAATTTCCAAAACACTTAGTTATTCAGTCTAGCAGACAGCTGAAAAAAAAAAAAAAAAAAGTAAAAAAAATTCTAAGCATCAAAAGTTGACTGAAAAAAAGCAATTTTACACAGTTTAGCAGTCTATAAAAATACAAGTAAGTAGATATCGTAAATCAATAATAGAATACTGAAACTTTTCAGGACATAATGTAACTAGGCTAAAAAGTACTGCAGATATAACTCCTAGCAAATCTTTCAAAGCAGCCTCAATTAATCTTAATTTTTACTGTAACATTTATCAGAATTAACACACGAAAGATTATATATGTGAGCTATTTATATGATAATGAAATTGTATAAAATCTGCACTATGCACAAATCAAGCATTTATATTTGCTTCCCTTCTTGCTGTGTTTATTTAGCTCTATTTGCAACATCGTAATTTATTTTCATATGCCATACTTATGAAATAGAAAAAGTAATCTACAGAAGTTTTTATCCATAAAAGGGACCATACTGTTAAGAATTTTATAGTTCCCAGTGTACCCACAGATCAGCCATGTCAGTTTAGGCAAGTGGTAATCTTCTTTGTGCTCCTTTTTTTTTTTCATCTGTAAAATGGGAGATTTAATGCTCTCCACGCGTATTGCATTATAAGGATAAAAAAATCCATAATGGTTGTATAACTTTCAGATATTATGCTGATAATTATATGTGCTATAAGATTAGATAGGTAAAGCACAATTTCACATAAGTTATTTTTCACTTTAAAATCCTGTATGTCCAGTTATCTAGTGAAAAGATTTCTCTATTTTAAGAGAAATTTTGATTTGCTATGTATAATTTATAGAAAGAGCTATATATACAATTTATAAATATGCACTTTTTAATTTTAGAAAGTCATTAGCACTCAGTTTTTGTCTCATACATAAACATGAATTTATACTACTAACTACATGTGAACAGTGCAACAAATTTCATTCATAGGATATTAACATGGTTTGGGAAAGCTGAGGTGTCTGTAGTTATTCTCATTGCTTTACCAGTTCCTAGGAAAGTTGTAATAAAAGGCCCAACAAATGAAAATAAACCACATTTAATACGTGGACATTTGATAAATCCTACTGGTGAGAAGTAAAGTTATCAGAAACAACTTAATTTGATTAATTATATAATCATTCTGTTGCCATTTTCTTCATGAAAAGAAATCTTCATTTTCTTGGATTGTGCCAGACACTCTCACCTCTGTGCCTGGCAAGATCATGGAGCAGAACATCCCGGAAAACAAGCTGAGGCACTTGGAAAATAAAGAGATGATTGATGTGTATAAAATTCAGAGTGCACAATTCCTTTACTTCTGATATTTAAGGTACTTATGACCTTAATATTTCAAATCTTATAATCATTCTTACAGAAATTTTAGTAGAGGAGAAAGTATTACATAAGCCTATAACATACCTGTATGTTTTTGTATATTGAAATATAATATGAAAAATGCAAAATATGTTTAGTGTGTCCTTTCTTTCTCTCTCCCAACTTCAAACAATTTATATTTATCAAGACAATGTGACTTGGACGGATATTTTGTAGGTTCATCCTGATCTAAAATCTTACATAGAATCATCACTCCTACCTGAGTTGGAAAGAACCTACAAGGATCATTGAGTCCAACCCCTGGCTCCACATAGGGCCACCCAAAAATCAGACCATGTGTCTGAGAACATTGTCCAAACACTTCTTGAACATCAGCAGGCTCAGTGACGTGACCGCTTCCCTGGGGAGCCTGTCCCAGTGCCCGATCACCCTCTGGGAGCAGAGCCTTTCCCTAACACCCAGACTGATCCTCCCCTATCCCGGCTCCATGCCGTTCCCTCGGGTCCTGTCGCTGTCCCGAGAGAGAGAGCCTGCCCCTTCGCTCCCCTCGTGAGGGAGCTACAGGCTGCCATGAGAATTCCCCTCAGCCTGCTCTGCTTTGGGCTGAACAAACCAAGGGACCTCAGCAGCTCCTCATGCACCTTCCCCTTTAGACCCTTCACAATTTTAACATCCCTTCTTCGGATGCTCTCTAATAGTTTTCTATCTTAAACAACAGAAAAAATAAGCAGAGAAAAAATTCTTAGTCCAGGCAGTGTCCTCGTTTTGAATTAACGGCATAACCTGAAACACCAGAGTTTAAGAATGCAAATGTTCCTTTTTTTTTTTTTTTTCTTTGCCACTTTATCTATTATTATAAGAACAATCAGGTTGTTTTGTGTTAGTTTACATTTTATTTGATTTTCTTCTTAATATTTGTGTGAAATCGATGTACAAAGAAATAAGAAATTGTAAAAATGTATAATTTGATTTTCCTGCAAGAGATTATCAAAGTCACAGTCATCCTTATGTTTTAAGCATTCTCATTCTAATGCATATATAATTATAAAAAATACATAGCTTCTGAGCATGATAAATTGAAGGCCTGTGACTTGAAGGAATTAAGATAACTTGTATTCACTACATCATAAAGAATTCCATTTCCATACTCATGTTTTCTATGGAGATGATTTGAAAAGTACTTTAGTTTCCTCTCTTCACTTCCAAGACACTATGGGCATATTGTTTTAAGTACCAGTTTTAATCTATTAAATTTAATGACATTATTCCAGTTTTATATTAGTGTCAGGTTTCACTGACACTAATAAATAGCATCAGACTGATTCGTTTATTTATTTATTTATTTATTTAATGTATTGACTTGTTTCTTGGTTCCTGACATGTTTAATCACTAGCCAACACTACCAGAATGTGGTAGTAAGAATAAATAAAATGTTTCCCTCCAGATACAGAAAATTCAAGGTCTGATACCTTTTAAGTATTCCTCATGAATTAAATGGAGATACATTTAATGTGAAAGCTTTGTAGCTTGAAAGCTTGGAATTGGACAAACATTAAACAAGCACAAACAAAAAAGATCTTATGCTACTAATGTAATGGGACTATCAGCTTTATTGAGTTTTGGTTGAAATGATTTCATTGCTTTATTTCGATAACAAGAAATACTGAACAGTGTTCCTGGGAGACTGAAAATCTGAATATTTATGAATATGGGATCAATGATTAAGATAAAAGCATCTCTTTGCTGATCACAGACTACTCTCTTTGGCTAAAATAATAAAACAAAATAATGTTGCAACATAAAAAAGTCAGAGCTTGCTGAAGGTCAGCAAATGTGCTGCAGGCATTGAATTTGATGGTCACATCTGTCCATAGGGCAGAGTGTTTCTAAATAGTAAAAGGCAAATACTTCAGGGCATATGTATAAAAATACTGCATACTTTCATTAATATAAAATAATGTTTTCATAGTTCTTTAAGAAGGAAATAGTAAAAAAAATAAAATGATGTCAAGCTGACACAATAACTTGATATTCTTTGGAATCCAGGTGCAAGTATTTGAATATTGTTCAGAAAAAAAAATAAATTAACTTTGGGAATTAAAGAGTCCAGGTGTTGTCTAGCTCAATCAACTCTGTACTCTTAAAAACAGATCGTTTTGGTTTTGTACTGATAAGTTCATAGGCCAATTAAGGCTGGGTAGGCTGTTGTACATATTTCATTTAAAAATTTCACTCCTATACCATTTTGGTAAATAATAAATTAATAGAGCCATACCATAGTGTGTGGTATGGCTCTCTTCTAAAGAAAGACAGACAATTGACTAAAAGTATATATATATACTTTTATATAGTTTTTTAAATACTTTTATATAGTATTATATATACTTTCATATAGTTTTTTTATACTTATATATTTTATATTATATATATAGTTGGTATTTTAAAGATGTGTTTTCTGGGCCCCATTTTGATGTTAGAAGTATATATGGAAAACTGAAATGTTCATGATTATATGTACTGAGCAATTTTAACTTGCTATTAAGCACCAAATATCAATACAGATTTTCTCTCTCTTTTTTTTTTTTTTTTTTCTATTTTCCTGCTCATTCTATACACTTTGTAAGATCCTTCTGCTATTTCCTTCATTAGTTACTACCATCTTCCATTATTAGTCTTCCATTATTAGTTACTGCAGAAACATTTGTGTTTAAAGCCGACTTTTAGTTATGGTAAATAACTAAATAGGTAAATGCAAAAAAATTGTCCACTGACCAATTTTTCCATTTCTTCTGCCTATTGAACATTCATTCAATAGATCACAGAATCACAGAATCACAGAATTTCTAGGTTGGAAGAGACCTCAAGATCATCGACTCCAACCTCTGACCTAACGCTAACAGTCCCCACTAAACCATATCCCTAAGCTCTACATCTAGAGGTCTTTTAAAGACTTCCAGGGATGGTGACTCCACCACTTCCCTGGGCAGCCTATTCCAATGCCTAACAACCCTTTCAGTAAAGAAATGATGAATGAATATCAGTGAGAAGTTGTGATGTATTCTGATGACCATCTCAGTTTCTGCATGTTATTTTAACACTTGTTCTGTCCTGGAGAATAATTTTCTAAGAAAATTAATTTTCTTATGGAGAATTATTGTCATTGTCAGTACAGTGCCCTTTAGACAATAATGCATGTATTTTCACAGTATTCTTGTAAAATATTTAGCTGTGTTACCCCATTTCACAAATAGGAAGTTGAAGTGGAAAAAGGACAAAAGTTTCTAATTTTCACAGAATCACAGAATCACAGAATTTCTAGGTTGGAAGAGACCTCAAGGTCATCGAGTCCAACCTCCAACCTAACGCTAACAGCCCTCCACTAAACCATATCCCTAAGCTCTACATCTAAACGTCTTTTGAAGATTTTGATGCCTTATTTGGTATATTGACAACACACTTTTTCAGAATCTACAGCAGAACTTGTGATGTGTTCAAGGTATGGCAATCATGGACTTTGCTTGTTGTTACATGAGCTCAGCACTTTTGCAAATCATATCCTACCAGTTCCCCTGGTAATATGTGAACTGTGAGGCAGTGTATTATTTTTTGCAATGTAATTGCTAGATCTGGTCCTGCTGAAAGAAGGGTAGACACAGTGACAGAAAAAAAAAAAAAAAAAAAAAGGCACTATAATGAATACAAAATACAATTTAAAAGCTTCTGAACAAGTGACAAGTGTTTTCTCTCATTTTCATTCTCATTTTTGCATTGATTTTTTTTTTAACCAAAAAGCAAAATATTCCATGATAAGCCATTAGAAGTATTTTATAAATACACTGTGAAAACAGTTGATATTCTACATGAATCAGTCATGAATTTGTACCCAACCAGCCAGAAATATGAGAACATTAAATAAGAAAAATGATAAATATCTGAGAATTTCTTGTCATAACTTTACTGCAACTCCCCTTTAAATCTCAATCCCATACTGATGTTCAGGTACTAGAGTTGTTAAACCAGGCATGTTATTATTTTTCTCTCAATTTATATATTTATTTATTTATTATGTTATAATTTTTCATTTCAACAGTAACTGTTAGCTCAGTTATGTCCAACAAGATAGAACTGTCTTATATAAAAAGCTTATTAATTATGTAGCCAAGCTTTCATTTCACACTGTGGCCTTTCTGTTCACAATTCTTACAACCGTTGCTATGCAGTTCTCTCTACTGCTGAATGGACACATGGTGTCCAAGCAATGGAGCAGACAAAGGGAGAAGGAAGGTGTAGGGAAGGAGAAGAAACTGACATTCCTGAATTTAGATACTGAATGATTCCAGTAAGAACATTTTCTTGTTTATCTTTTTCTACCTGTTCAGTTTTCTTGAAGCTGTGATTCATGACTGTAAATGTTATTTGCTGTTTCATTAAGTGGCATTAGCATTTTATTCTTCTCATGCTCAAAACTGCAAAAGCAATTGTGCATAAATCCTAGGTAAGAGGATCACTGCTCTGCAGAGGATAAGCATGACAGCTTGCAACTTTAAACACAAGTATTTGAAAAGGTGACATGGAAGATACACAAGCAACACAGCAACTTCCTTTTCAAGGCAGAGATGGAAGTTCTCTGTCAAACAGACATGTTTTTAATAAAGTTATGAAAACTTTAATTATGAAAACTTAGAATTCAAAGGGAATTGTTATTCCATTCTCATATGCTAGTGGTCTCCTAGTTTGTTCAAGGAGTTTCAATTCAGTATGAGAAAGTTGAAAAATAGTACAAGGACTGGAAGGCATGTCCTATAAGGAGAGGATGAGGACACTTGGGTTGTCTAGTCTGGAAAAAAGAAGGTTAAGAAGTAATCTCATTGCTCTTTACTTTCTGAGGAAAGAAACTGGAGAGGAAGGTGCCTGTCTCTTCTCTCTGGTAACCAATGACAGTATACATGGGAAATGCATAAAGCTGCACTGGGGGAGGTTCAGACTGGGGTTTAGGAAAAATTTCTTTACTGTGAGGCTGGTCAAACACTGCAACAGACTTCCTGTGAGGTGGTTGGTGCCCCATGCCTGTCAGTGTTCAAGAGCCCTTATTACTATGCCCTTATTAAACATTCTTTAACTTTTGGTTAGGCCTGAAGAGCTCAGACAGTTGGACACAATGATATTTGAAGGTCCCCTCAAATTGATCTATTCTATTCTGTTCTGTTCTGTTCTGTTCTAGATCAGAGTAACAGCAGTAGCAATATTTAGTCACTGCCTTCTTAATATACAGTTGGTATACGTGTGACTGTCCAAACGCAACCATATAGCTTCTGGGATAACCCCTTGGCACAGTCTTTTATTTGGAGCATCAGGTTTCTCAGTGTGGTCATCTGCGTTATCGATTGGTGCAAGGTCTAAGTCAACAGACATCATAAGGTGCAGTATTATAGGTTTCAGGCTCCCAGAAAAATGTTTAATAGGATGAGTCAGAGAGAAGACCCTATTTTCTTTCTATCAATAATTATTACACTGACTGCTGCACTTTAAAGACTCCCTAAATGCTGAACACACAACTTGTCTTGATTGTAGAAAACCAGGATCCCCTCAAAGAGAACCTTGTGGAAGTCTTATAACAAGATACAGCAGTACAATTTTCTGCCTCATCATTACAGGATGAGAAATGTAATGATAGAACAAGCTAGGACAGAGTTGCCCAGTTACAGTTTAAGCATCTGGTACTGCAATTGATGTGAAAGGATCACTTACTAGGAGTGTATGACATTGAATATCATATGGTATTTTTCACATGTTCATTTTACAGTTTCATTGCAGTAATTTAGATAGATAGATCATTTGATAGTTTGCCTTTCTGTAGCCCTTCATCAACGATACATAAATGAGTCTTATGAGTCTTGCCTGAGCCTTGTATGATAGATGAGTACTTCAAGCATTTGTAAAAAGATTTGTTTCAGTATTGCCAGTCAATAACATGCAAAGATACTGTAAAATATGATTTAAGTTTTTTTTCCCCATCATTTTATTAAAAAAACATATGTCAAAAGCTCAATACATTTAAATAACATATTCTGCATATGCTGCCTCTTCCAATTACAGTGAGCAACACATTAAGGTTACTACTAGTTACTGATCCACCATGTAGGAGAGCACAAAATTCTTTAAGCAATATGTTTTTTTCTTTCTTATTATTTATGGCTCTAGCAAATTATTTGAGGTGGAAACTATGGACCTAAGTCAGCAATATATTTATTTAAATATATGCTTGCTTCTACAGTTTTTCATTAAGGCAATAATGCTTTATTTAATGCAAAAACTTTAAAGCTATTTTGCTTTTAGTGTAAGGCCCACTGATTTTACTGAAAGAGTAATAAGATTAAGTTTTCTAGATCAGTTCTTAAATATACAGGAGGATAAGGAAATAAGGAAACAATTGCAATGAATGAAAAAAATATATATATATTTTTGATTTTGCAAGGTGGCAAAGCAGAGATTGGCTCTTCATTATTTTTGGTAAGATTTTTCAATATAAATTCAAAAATTATTAGAGCAAGAAAAGAATAGTACAGATACAGTGGGACAAAAGTATCACGTTACCTATAAAAGTGAATAGAAGAGAATGTGACATCAAAAGTGGATGCAAAGAGGGGCACATGGAGGCAAGAATAGCAGTTCTAGGAAAAGGGAATATGCTTGATGACTGAGAACAGTAAACTCTAATAAGGGAATTCTGTATGGATAATTTAATTTAATTCAAATAAATTTCATTCCATTTGGTACAATTTTTTTTACATGAAGGTAATACTGTCATCTGGACTGCCATCATTTAAGATGTTCATTTATTCCTTTGAATCTGTATTCAACTGAAGATTCTTCTTTGTGCAATCATGATGTTCTAAGCAAGGGACAAACTATAAACCCCACATATCAACACTTCTTTTTAGCAGCTCAAGCTACAAAAGAAACTTCTACAGAATAGTTGCAGTGATCAAACTCAACACATTTGTTTGCTGAGAAACTGAGAGAATGTTAACAAATGTGAGTGAGAGGTTAGAAGGCATGAGATTAAATGTTAAGTTTTGTTGATAACTTTTTGTTGATAAGACATTTAAAAATATGTGAAAATTATTCTAGAACTAAATATAAACAAATATATAAAGGAAAATATTTTGTGGATAACATAGGGCTGTTTTTGTTGTTGTTGTTGTTTGTTTGTTTGTTTGTTTTTCCTTCATTTTTTTTCCTTGATATAGAAACAAACAAGAAAAAATAAATATATATAGTAATTTGTCCAGAAATAGGAATGCTAGTCATGGCATTAAAAGGAAGAGTATTCATGACATATTTGCTCAGGTTATTTTTATGACTGGTTTAGGACCCCTAAGCTTTCACGGGATTCTGACTGTGCTTATTGGTGGGGTGCACTGGGCACTAACCTATAGATAAGAGGAGGACCTGGGAAACTATAGACTGGTGAGGGTCACCTTTGTGCCTGGGAAGATCATGAAAAAGATACTCCTGGAAGCAATGTCAAGGCACGTGCAAGACAAAGAGGTGATCTAAGACAACCACCACAGCTTCAGCAAGGGCAAATCGTGCCTTACAAAACTGGTGGCTTTTTGTTTTCACTTGATGAAGTGACTGCATCAGCTGAGAAAGGAAGACTGACCAATGTTGTCATCCACCTGGAATCCTGAAAGGACTATGACACAGTTCCACGTAACATCCTGATCTCCAAACTGGAGAGATGGGTGTACCATTCAGTGGATAAGGGATTGGCTTGAAGGTTGCACCCAGAGAGTCGTGATCAATGACTCCACGTCCAGGTGGAGGTTGGTGATGAGTGGTGTCCCACTGGGGTCTGTCCTGAGATCACTACTATTTAATATCTTTATTAATGACATAAACAGTGGGATCAAGTGCACCCTCAGCAAGTTTGCAGATGACACCAAGCTGAGTGGTGCACTTGATACACCAAAATGAAGGGACACCATCCAAAGGGACATGGACATGCTGGAGAACTGGGCCCATGTGAACCAGGTTCAACAAGGCAAAGTGCAAGGTGCTGCACCTGGGCTGGGGCAATCCCAGACATGAGAACAGACTGGGAGAACTAATTTAGAGCAGCATTGCAGAGAAGGACTTGGGGGTTCTGGTGGATGAAAAGCTCAACAAGCGCCAGCAGTGTGCACTTGCAGCACAGAAGGCCAACTTCATCCTGGGCTGCATCAATAGAAGAGTGACCAGCAGGTCAAGAGAGGGGATTGTCCCCCTCTACCCTGCTCTTGTGAGGCTCCACTTGGAGTACTGCATCCAGGTCTGGGGCCTTCAGCACAAGAAGGATGTTGATCTGTTAGAATGGGTCCAGAGGAGGGCCACAAAGATGTCAGAGGGCTGAAGCACCTCTGGTATGAAGAAAGGCTGAGAGAGCTGGGGCTGTTCAGCCTGAAGAAAAGAAGGCTGACCATGTTGAAGAAGAGAAGGGGGACCACATTGCAGCCTTTCAGTACCTTGTTGCCTTCAGGGGGCAGTGGCGACCTGGTTCAGGAATGGCACGGCGACCAACCCCAGGCCGCTCGGTCCATCGGCTCACAGACACCAATGTGGTGGATGGCAAATGGCGTTTATTGTCGAGTCACATGGTGTTATATAGCCTAGGCCCACAATGTCACTTCTGCTTGCTTACATCACAGACCACGCGCTACTGCCCATCAAGGGAGGGGCTCCACCTTTCCATACAGCGCAACATCTCCCGGCCGCCAGACCCTAATTACCCACAGTACCTAAAGTTTTTTTTTAAAAAAATAGATGGAGAGCAACTTTTTGCTCAGTCAGATAATGACATGGAATGCTTTTAAACTATAAGAGGGGAGATTTAGATTAGGAGGAAATTCTTCACTCAGAGAAGATGGTGAGGCACTGGAACAGGTTGCCCAGAGAATTTGTGGATGTCCCATCCCTGGAGGTGTTCAAGACCAGGTTACATGAGGCCCTGGGCAACCTGATCAAGTGGGTGGCTTCTCTGCCTATGGCAGGGGGGTTGGAACTAGATGGTCTCTAAGGTCCCTTCCAACCAAGGCCATTGTATTGTTCTATGTCTTGCACTCAAAGAGAAAAGCAGTTTCTTGGGTATGTTTCCTGTCAGGGTGACCTATTACACTTATTTATGACATTGACTGTCTGAAAACATGGATTGTTTTCTGTGTAAGAGTTATTTATGTAGCTGAAAATGGTATTTGGAGACTTAGAATATTTGCCTGAGGGTAGATCTCATATTAAGATAAACATACCAATAGAGCAAGCTACATGTTTTTATCTCTTCAGTCAATAAATGCATATTACCATCAAGTTAAGGGCATAGGGACATTGAGCCTGTGTTTGACAGGTCATGGGCAATTTGGAGCTTTGAGACTACAGGATGGGTGCAGATACCAAAAAATTACAGAGAAAGGTGGTGTTAGTCCAGCCAAGTACCTTACCTATGTCTGTGAAAAACACTATGGAAAAGTGCTGCAGACCATCTATTAGAAAATAGTTACTCTACCACTACTTTAACATTATTTCTAATGACTACAGTAGTTAAGTTTAGCTTATATCCTTAAGCATGAGAACATTCTGTCTTTTTTTTTTTCTCCGTCTTTCAAATGCAGTTCATATTTGTGCATTTAACACTAGAAGGGACTATTTAGATGATCTATTCTGTATTTTTTTTTTTTTTTTGTAAGACAAAACAAGCTGTCAAGGCATCATTACTTTGAATCACAACAAAATATTTAGAAACATCCAATTTTGGTATAAGTTGGATGAAATTTTAGCTTTTTACTGCATTATAGTTCTCAGGTTTCTAATGTCAATGTCCAGTCATTGGCTGATGATATTTCTTATGTGGTAAAGGAAATAACATTTTTCTTTCAGGACTATCTTGTTTTTAAGTCATTTTTATAGGCAGTGAACAAGTTATCTCTTAATATCCTGTTAAGAAACTGAGAAGACCAAACTTTTATATTTCTTCACCCTGATGCAGACCTTCTGTAACTATCACTAAACTGACTAATCAACTTTTAGAACAGATGAACTGTTTGTATATATAAAAAAAAGTTTACATATCTGTAAACTGTAGTTAATATGACATAATCATCTATTTTGTATACATATCTATGCATATACTGCATGCCAAGCAACATTGCAAGAGAAAGTGTATATGATCAATGTGTCAAGAATTAAATTTTTTAAACCACTGGATTCATTTTAAACAGTAATCTGTTCTTTACCATGTATAAGTGGAAAATATATTCACCAGACGGATCATTTGGTGGTAGAAATTGGTATGTTTTACTTTATTTCCATGGAACTACACACTGATTTAGACCACCCAAGGATTTTGCCTGTCTCATTTCCTTGTTTGTGCAGAATTCCTGAAACCTTAAGACTACATGGGGTTTAATGATTAACCAAATCAGACACTTACAAATCACAGTCACGTCACTGAATCACTAGACTCTGTCCTCACACAACATAAACTGTGTAAACTTCATTTATCATGCAGTGAAAGTACAAATCTTTGAGTACTGCTGACAGAGTAGTAGTATGTTTGAATGCAGTCATTCTCTAATCAAACAGTCAAGAAATCCCAGGGGAGAAAAAAAAAAAAAGATTGAACATTTTCCCTTTCAAACTATTTTTATACACTTGTCTCAGAGAATACTAAGAATGGGAGATCTTGGAAGTTTTGCTTATTATGGACAGTATTACAAAATTAAGACCTCTGTATCCATTCCTAATTTATAGACCTTATGGGAAAAAGGTCTGTTTTTTTTTTTTTTTTTTTTTTTTTTCTCTCTCCCTGGAAGTGATAACATAATTTAACCAACTAGTAAGAAATGAATTTGATATGGTCATAAAATCTCAACAATGAACAAAACATAGAATATAGCCATATTATTTTTTTTTTCTGTTAAAAAAACAACAACATAGTGGTGTAACTTTTAGTTCTGTCAAAATACCATTTGAGAAAAATTAAACCATAATAAATGCATTACATACCTTTTGAACAGCTAACTCTTTCAGGATGAATGCTAGAGTCCATTCATATTGTGCATTCTAGCATTACAATTTTTGATGTAATCATTTTCTTGGGAAGGTACTTAGCTGGTTTTAATGTTTCTATAGTTGATTACCTCCCAGCAACTTCTGATGGAAATTTCCTTGAGACAGTTGGCTTGGCACTGTGATAACAAAGGCAGAGTTTCTGTAACACTTTCTGCCAGAACTGCTAATATTCAGATTTAAAAAATGCACCATTCAGTGTTGGTGTACTTTTCCTTCATAACAGAAGTCCTTCAAAAAGCATGTCATTAAGCACAGTTTGTTGTTGTTGTTAATTGTTAGTGTTCTCTCTCTTTCTTGCACATTTGTATACATAATCAGCTTTTGCATAGTTACACTTACTTACTGTTCCTAACCTATTTAATTATTTAACTTACATCAAAAAGGAGTCTTCTAATCTTCAATACCTTTTTTTTTTTTTTTTTTTTTTTTTTTTCTTTTGAGGGAAGGGTAGTATTGTGCAGAAAATGGAAGCCTAATCCAGGCGTAAAATAATTTTTAAAACTTTTTTAAAATGAAGAACTTGTCACCAGCATATGGGGAAAGCAGAGGTACTCAATGACTTTTTTGCCTCAGTCTTCACTGGCAAGATCTCTAGCCACACTGATCAAGTCCCAGAAGGCAAAGGCAGGGACTGGGAGAATGATGAGATGCCCACTGTAGGAGAAGATCAGGTTCTGGACCATCTAAGGAACCTAAAGCTTCACAGGTCCATGGGACCTGATGAAATACATCTGAGGATCCTGAGGGAACAGACAGATGTAGTTACTAAGCCACTATCACTCATATTTGAGAAGTCATGGCAGTCCACTGACTGGAAGAAGGGAAATGTAACCCCCATTTTTTAAAAAGGAAGAAAGGAAAACCTGGGGAACTGCAGGCCAGTCAGTTTCCCCTCTGTGCCTGGCAAGATTATGGAGCAGATCCTCCTGGAAACTATTCTAAGGAATATGGAAAATAAGGAGATGATTGGTGACAGCCAACGTGGCTTAAATTAGGGCAGTTCATGCCTGACAAATCCAGTGGCTTTCTGGTGGATAGGGAAAAGCAACTGGCATCATCTGGCTGGACTTGTGCAAAGTATTTGAAATTGTCCCCCATGATATCCTTGTCTCTGAAATGGAGAGACATGGATTTGACTGACAGACCACTCAGTATGTAAGGAATTGGCTGGATCACAGAATCACAGAATCACAGAATCACAGAATTTCTAGGTTGGAAGAGACCTCAAGATCATTGAGTCCAACCTCTGACCTAACGCTAACAGTCCCCACTAAACCATTTCCCTAAGCTCTACATCTAAAGGTCTTTTAAAGACTTCCAGGGATGGTGACTCCACCACTTCCCTGGGCAGCCTGTTCCAATGCCTAACAACCCTTTCGGTAAAGAAGTTCTTCCTAACATCTAACCTAAAACTCCCCTGGCGCAACTTTAGCCCATTCCCCCTCGTTCCGTCACCAGGCACGTGGGAGAACAGGCCAACCCCCACCTCGCTACAGCCTCCTTTAAGGTATCTGTAAAGAGCGATAAGGTCGCCCCTGAGCCTCCTCTTCTCCAGGCTGAACAAGCCCAGCTCCCTCAGCCGCTCCTCGTAGGACTTGTTCTCCAGGCCACTCACCAGCTTCGTCGCCCTTCTCTGGACCCGCTCAAGCACCTCGATGTCCTTCTTGTAGCGAGGGGCCCAAAACTGAACACAGTACTCGAGGTGCGGCCTCACCAGAGCCGAGTACAGGGGGACAATCACCTCCCTAGGCCTGCTGGTCACACTGTTCCTGATACAAGCCAGGATGCCATTGGCCTTCTTGGCCACCTGAGCACACTGCTGGCTCATATTCAGCCAACTATCCACCATCACTCCCAGGTCCTTCTCTGCCTGGCAGCTCTCCAACCACTCATCTCCCAGCCTGTAGCTCTGCTTGGGGTTATTGCGCCCCAGGTGCAGGCCCCGGCACTTGGCCTTGTTGAACTTCATGCAGTTGACCTCAGCCCATCGGTGCAGCCTATTCAGATCCTCCTGCAGAGCCTTCCTACCCTCAAGCAGATCGACACATGCACCTAACTTGGTGTCATCTGCAAACTTACTGAGGGTGCACTCAATGCCCTCGTCCAGATCATTGATGAAGATATTAAAGAGGACTGGCCCCAGTACCGAGCCCTGGGGAACGCCACTAGTGACTAGTCTCCAACTGGACTTGACTCCATTTACCACGACTCTTTGGGCCCGGCTATCCAGCCAGTTTCTAACCCAACGAAGCGTGCGCCAGTCCAAGCCAAGAGCAGCCAGTTTCTTGAGGAGAATGCTGTGGGAGACGGTGTCAAAAGCCTTGCTGAAGTCAAGGTAGACCACATCCACAGCCTTTCCCTCATCCACCAAGCACGTCACTTTGTCATAAAAGGAGATCAGGTTCGTCAAGCAGGACCTGCCTTTCATAAACCCATGCTGACTGGGCCTGATCACCTGCTTGCCCTGCAAGTGCTGCGTGATGACTCTCAAGAGGATCTGCTCCATGAGCTTCCCTGGCACTGAGGTCAAACTGACAGGCCTATAGTTCCCCGGGTCTGCCCTCCGGCCCTTCGTGTAGATGGGCGTCACGTTTGCTAGCCACCAGTCAACTGGGACCTCCCCCGATAGCCAGGACTGCTGATAAATGATGCATAGTGGCTTGGCCAGCTCCTCCGCCAGTTCTCTCAGTACCCTTGGGTGGATCCCATCCGGCCCCATCGACTTGTGCACATCCAAGTGCCATAGCAGGTCACCAACCAGTTCTTCGTGGATAGTGAAGGCCACATCCTGCTCCCTATCCCCTTCCACCAGCTCAGGGTACTGAGTATCCAGAGAACAACCGGTATTGCCGCTAAAGACTGAGGCAAAGAAGGCACTGAGCACCTCCGCCTTTTCCTCATCTCTTGTAACTAAGTTTCCCCCTGCATCCAGTAAATGATGGAGATTCTCCTTAGTCCTCCTTTTTGTGTTGATGTATTTATAGAAACGTTTTTTGTTATCTTTAACGGCAGTAGCCAGATTGAGCTCCAGATGAGCTTTGGCCTTCCTAATTTTGTCCCTGCACAGACTTGCTACATCCTTAAAGTCCTCCCTAGTGGCCTGCTCTCTTTTTCAGAGATTATAAACCCTCTTTTTTCTCCTAAGATTAAGCCACAATTCTCTGTTGAGCCAGGCCGGTCTTCTTCCCCGCCAGCTCGTCTTTGGGCATGTGGGGACAGACCGTTCCTGCGCCATTAAGATTTCCCTCTTGAAGAGCGCCCAGCCTTCCTGGACTCCTCTGCCCTTCAGAACCGCCTCCCAAGGGACTCCACCAAGTAGTGTCCTGAGCAGCTCAAAGTCAGCCCTCCGAAAGTCCAATACAGCGATTTTACTGGTCCCCTTCCTGGCCTCGCCAAGAATAGAGAACTCCACCATTTCGTGGTCACTCTGCCCAAGACAGCTCCCGACAATCACAGCCTCCACCAGTCCTTCTCGGTTTGTGAAGAGAAGGTCTAGCGGGGCACCACCCTTGGTAGGTTCACTAACCAGCTGCGTCAGGAAGCTATCTTCCATGCTCTCCAGAAACCTCCTAGACTGCTTTCTCAGGGCTGTGTTGTGCTTCCAGGATATGTCAGGGAAGTTGAAGTCCCCCACGAGTACAAGTGCTGAAGATTTCGCAGCTTCTGTCAGTTGCCTGTAGAACTCCTCATCAGTCTCCTCATCCTGGTTCGGCGGTCTATAGCAGACCCTAACCAGGACACTAGCCTTGTTGTCCCTGCCGATCCTAACCCAAAGGGACTCGACCTCGTCATTTCCAGCCTCGAGTTCTACAACCTCGAGACTCTCTAATATAGAGAGCCACACCACCACCCCTTCTGTGCTGCCTGTCCCTTCTGAAGAGCTTATAGCCAAGCATTGCAGCACTCCAGTCATGAGACTGGTCCCACCACGTCTCCGTGATGGCAACCAAGTCGTAGCCTGCCTGCTGCATGATGGCTTCCAGCTCCTCCTGTTTATTACCCATGCTGCGTGCATTGGTGTAGATGCACGTCAGCTGGGCCATTACCTTATCCCCTGGCCTTGCCATTGTTCCCCCTGGAACAGCCCCAACAATCCTTGCTTCAGCCCCATCCCCCTTCTTACCTAGTTTAAAGCCCTCTCAATGAGCCCTGCCAGTTCCTGGCCCAGGATCCTTTTTCCCCTAAAAGATAGGGACCCGTCTGCGGCCATCAGGCCAGGTGCTGAGTAAAGTGCCCCATGGTCGAAAAACCCAAGATTTCTGCGTTGGCACCAGTCCCGGAGCCACGTGTTTAACAGGTGGGCTTTCCGTGTCCTCTCTGTACACCTCCCTGCCACCGTAGGGATGGATGAAAACACCACCTGCACTCCCGCTCCATCCACTAACCGTCCCAGCCCCCTAAAGTCTTGTTTGATAGCCTTCAGGCTTCTCTCTTCAATGTTGTCACTGCCCGCCTGGACTATCAAAAGAAGATAATAGTCAGAGGGGCGTACCAGGTTGGGAAGCTTCCTGGCAATGTCCCTGACCCTGGCCCCAGGGAGGCAGCAGACTTCCCTACGGGTAGGGTCAGGCCGACAAATAGGGCCCTCTGTTCCCCTAAGAATAGAATCATAGAATCATAGAATACCCTGAGTTGGAAGGGACCCTTAAGGATCATCAAGTCCAACTCTTGACACCGCACAGGTCTACCCAAAAGTTCAGACCGTGTGACTAAGTGCACAGTCCAATCTCTTCTTAAATTCAGACAGGCTCGGTGCAGTGACCACTTCCCTGGGGAGCCTGTTCCAGTGTGCAACCACCTTCTCTGTGAAGAACCCCCTCCTGATGTCAAGCCTAATTTTTCCCTGCCTTAGCTTAACCCCGTTCCCGCGGGTCCTGTCACTGGTGTTAATGGAGAAAAGGTCTCCTGCCTCTCGACACCCCCTTACGAGGAAGTTGTAGACAGTGATGAGGTCTCCCCTCAGCCTCCTCTTCTCCAGGCTGAACAGGCCCAGTGACCTCAGCCGTTCTTCGTACGTCTTCCCCTCCAGGCCTTTCACCATCTTCGTAGCCCTCCTCTGGACACTTTCCAACAGTTTCATGTCCTTTTTATACTGTGGTGCCCAGAACTGCACACAGTACTCGAGGTGAGGCCGCACCACCGCAGAATAGAGCGGGACAATCACCTCCCTTGACCTACTAGCGATGCCGTGCTTGATGCACCCCAGGACACAGTTGGCCCTCCTGGCTGCCAGGGCACACGGCTGGCTCATATTCAACTTGCTGTCTACCACGACCCCCAGATCCCTCTCTTCTAGGCTGCTCTCCAGCGTCTCATTGCCCAGTCTGTACGTGCAGCCAGGGTTTCCCCGTCCCAGGTGCAGGACCTGGCACTTGCTCTTATTGAACTTCATGCGGTTGGTGATCGCCCAGCTCTCCAAACTATCCAGATCCCTCTGCAAGGCCTTCACACCCCCATTCGAGTCCACAACTCCTCCAAGTTTGGTGTCATCAGCAAACTTGCTCAAAATACCTTCCATTCCTACATCCAGATCATTTATAAAAATATTGAAAAGTACCGGCCCTAAAATGGAGCCTTGAGGGACCCCACTGGTGACCGCCCACCAGCCTGACGCAGCCCCATTTACCATAACCCTTTGGGCCCTGCCCGTTAGCCAATTGCTCACCCATCGTATGATGTTTTTATTTAGCTGTATGGGGGACATTTTGTCCAGTAGGATCCTATGGGAAACCGTGTCAAAAGCCTTGCTGAAGTCCAAAAAAATCACATCAGCTGGTTTCCCTTGGTCCACCATACAGGTGATCTTATCATAAAAGGAAATCAGGTTAGTTAGGCAGGACCTACCCTTCACAAACCCATGCTGGCTGGGACCAATGACTTCTTTGTCCCCCAGGATCGCCTCAATAAGTTCGAGAACCATCTTCTCCATGATTTTACCAGGCACTGACGTGAGACTGACAGGCCTGTAATTGCTAGGGTCTTCTTTCTGACCCTTCTTGAAAATCGGCACAACATTTGCCAGCTTCCAGTCTACCGGGACCTCTCCAAATTCCCAGGATCGTTGAAAAATAATTGAGAGAGGTTCCGCGATGACATCCGCCAGCTCTTTCAGCACCCAGGGATGAACCCCATCCGGACCCATGGACTTGTAGGGATCCAGGTGGAGTAGCAAATCCCGCACACATTCAGGGTCGGTTGGGAGTTTGTCATCCCCACCGTCCCGGTCCTCCAGCTCAGGGCACCCTGGGTCCCGAAGCCCATCATCGGCATTGAAGACAGAGGCAAAGAAGGCGCTAAGCGTCTCTGCTCTGCCTATGTCATTGTCTGTGAGGAGACCTTCCCTATCAAGGAGCGGCCCTATGTATTCTTTAGTTCTCCTTTTTCCATTCACATATCTAAAAAAAACCTTTTTATTTTCTCTCACAGACACAGCCAGCTTCAACTCTAGGTGTGCTTTGGCCACACGAACTTTCTCCCTACAAACACGAACAGCATCCCTGTATTCTTTCCATGACACCTGGCCCTCCTTCCAGTAGCGAAACACTCTCTGTTTCTGCCTAATCTCCATTAGAATGTTCCTGGTCAGCCACGCCGGCCTCCTGCCCCGCCTGCCTGACTTGCGATATTTAGGAATTGCCTGATCTTGTGCTTCTAGGAGGCATCGCTTAAAGAATGACCAGCACTGGTGGACATCGAGGCCTTCAAGAGCAGTTTCCCAGGGGACCTTGCTGACTAGTTCCCTGAGCAGCCTGAAGTCCGCTTTCCCCATATCTAGGGATGAGGTTTTGGTGGCACTTTTCCTTCTGTCACCATAAATTTTGAACTCAACCACTTCATGGTCGCTATGACCGAGGCAGCCACCAATCACCACATCTCCCACCAGACCCTCTCTGTTTTCTAGCAACAGGTCTAGGAGAGCTCCTTTCCTAGTTGGCTCCGTTAGCACCTGCACCAAGAAGTTATCATCTAGGTGCTTCATGAACCTCCTGGACTTGCTCGTGTCAGCCGTGTGGCAATCCCAGTTAACGTCTGGCAAGTTGAAGTCCCCCATAAGGACAAGGGGAGTTAATCTCGAGGCCCCTCTTAGTTCTGTAAAGAATAATTTATCGGTGCTATCATCCTGGCCAGGCGGTCTGTAATAGACTCCCACAACGACATCCCCTTTATTCAATCGTCCCTTGATCCTTACCCAGAGGCTCTCAATTTTGCCATTGCCGACCTGAAGTTCCACACAGTCCAGCCCCTGCTTCACATACATCACCACCCCACCACCTCGCCTACCCTGCCTGTCCCTCCTGAAGAGCCTGTAACCATCTATCGCAACACCCCAGTCACAGGACTCATCCCACCAGGTTTCGCTTATGCCGATGATGTCGTAGTTGCGGGACTGGGCCAGGACTTCTAGCTCATCCATTAGAGTCTCCAACAACAATAACCCTCCTGTCTTTCTTGATGGAGGCAGTCCTGAGGCGTGGAGTCGACCTCCTCGCCCTAGGCATCCTCCTGGGAACACTTGCTACCTCTTCCTCAGCTACTGGTCTGTTGAGCTCCAGGGCCTCAAACCTGTTGCGTAAGGGCACCTGGGAAGGTGGGGCCGGAAGGGGAGGGCATCGCCTGCAATATCGAGCAGGGACCTGTTTCCATTCCTCCTCAACTCCCAGATCCCCTCCCTCTGCCTGACGGCGACAGGGCAGGGGGTCCACCCCCATTTGGGGTGTCTCACCCTGGTACCTCCCCTTGAGGCCCTGCAGGGAGTTACTCTACAAGTCTATCTCTTGCTCACACTCCCTGATATCCCTCAACCTCTCCACCTCCTCCTTGAGCTCCGCCACCATGCGGATCAGGTCATCCACCTGCTCGCACCTCACGCACACAGTTTCTCTGCCTCCCGCCGATGGCAGCAACAGGCTCAGACACTCCTTGCATCTGGTGACCTGAACTGCTGCATTTTTTAATGGGTAGTCGGTCTGGGTGTGTACCGACTTCCTGGAGAGCGCACCGTGCCTGGTGGAGACCATTATCACCTAGCTAACGCCTGTCGTTAAGGAGGTGTTCTTGTGGGCAGGGGGAACGCTCTGCCCTTCCTGCGCGCCCTGCCTGCGCGAACTGCCGCGCTAACTGCCGTGCCCCGCCCTTCTAACGCGCCATGCCCTGTTTGCCCATCCTGGTCGCCGCGCTCCTTGTCGCTCGCACTCCCTAGGGGCAGCTTTTGAACGGCTGGGGAGGGGGCGCTGCTGGCTCCACCTTCGCCTCGTCAGCCTCCCTCACGAGGGCTGCCAGGTCCTGGCGGGTCCCTCAAGTGGGCTCAATGGTGGAAAAAAAAAAGCCCTGCGTGTCCTGATCCCCTGCTCCGCTGCAGAATGTGTCTGCCCCGGAGCCGATCGCCTCGGCAAATGGCTGGTTGCACTTAAAAAGTTGGTGTCGATACTTCGATGTCCAACTGGAGACCAGTGATGACTAGTGGTCCTCCAGAGTCCGTACTGAGACCAGAGGTATTTAACATCTTTGTTGGTGACACGAACAGTGGGACCAACAGAACCCTTAGCAAGATTGCCAATGACACCAAGCTGTGTGGTGTGGTGAATACATTGGAGGGAAGGAATATCTAGAGGTCCCTATCTAGAGTTCCCTATCTAGAGGGACCTTGACAGTCTCAAGAGGTGGGCCTGCACAAATCTCATGAAATTTAGAGACATTGGGTGATTTTTAGGGTCTCTTCCAAGCCAAAACATTCCGTGTTTCTATGATACGAACTAATAGCAAACTGAAAGGAACATCATTTTTGTCTGAATATAGACAGAGGTGGCTTGGGGAGGGACAACTGATTGTCATACCTTCTCTTTGGGAAAGTTTGAAACAGTACATTTACTTTTCATATTTGATAAGGGAGGAATCATGCTTCAATTGTCAAAAAAGTTTAAATTAAAATAAATAAAAAGATACAGCTGTGCTCAAAAACCACCATTCTTCAATTTTCCTTGCTTAATGCCAAGTTATATTCAAGCTTCAGATAGTCTCATTTTCAGCAGAGGAGCAGAGAATTAATTTTGGAAAACCCCAATTTCTTTCTGTTAGTCTATGGAACATAATGGAAAAATAAATTTTGCAGTGGAATACTCAGTGAAGCTCAGTTGTCTTTGAAGTTGTCATATGGAGAAGAGGAAATGTTGATAGGACAGCAGGAGCATGTTGGAGTTTAAAATTTCAGGACAGTGTGCACTAAAAAGTAAAGGGGCTAAGAAAAAGTAGTGCTTACAATGTGATACAGCAGGAATCCTGAGAGGTGTCTTCTGCTTTTATATTAGCATGCTATTATCTCAGTTCCTGATCTTCATTTTGTCTATAAAGCATATGTTTGCCTGTGACAATGCAGCTTAACCTTTAATGTGTTAAACAAAAATGTCCCACCAAAAATAAAATCAGAAGAGAATATAATTTTCTTCAAAACTGTGACACTCTTTGTCCTCACCTTTTATACTGTTTAGGAATTAAAAATATAGGACTCATTTAAAATGTAATGTATATTCAGTTAAGAGCTGCAATTGATATTTATAATTATTTATAATTCATTCCTATATAGTTAAGAATAACACTTGCTTCTATCTTTTTTTTTTTTTTTTTTTTTTTTTTTTTTTTTTTTACGTATGTCAAGTTACTTTATCCTAGCCTAGAGGCTTCTCAGAATGATTTATATAATGCTGATGGCTGAAGATTTTTGTTTGTTTGTTTTCTTTTGGCTTCTAGATGATTTAACTAATTGTAAGGACACAAGGACGCTCTGTAAGCTGTTAAAAAGTTAAAGTACTTTTTTTTTTTTTTTTTTTTTTTTTTTTTTTGTCAGTTATATTACTATAAGCACATTTTAATTCATACCACAACCTTGTGGATTGCTGTCACTTTCTCTAGTTGGCAATATTTCATGATAGACTTGGGTTCAGCTAGAACTGCTAAAAACAAGGTGCTGTTGCAATATATATATAATTTTTAAATGATTATTATTTTTTATTAGAAGTGTTATGAAGACTCAGAACACAGAATTATTTAAGTCTAGCCCTTCTTTATTTTTTTTTCAATAAGATTCAATAGCAAATGGGAAGAAAGAAAGGAGGATTTTGTCGTCTATTGCTCTGTTGTTCAAGTTTCTGTAAAATTTCCTTACAAAGTACAACTGGATGTTATCACGGATAACTTTAAAATAGTGTCTGTTGAACTTTTACATACAATAAACTCCAAGAGATTATGTGAAAAAGTAATGAAAGATATACAGAAATTCTGATATTAAGAGGAAAAAAAAAAAATGAAAAACAAAACAAAACAAAAGGATGATCCAAAAGATGACAAAGAATAAATCATGCATTTATAGGTTTTCTTTAAGTTTCTGTGTCAGAACTAAATCTAGATTCAAATCTTGATTGGAAAGCTTTTAATAGAAGTAAAAATCTTCATAGAAAAATGTCTTTTTTATTTTCAAAAATGTTACAAACCTGTTCAAGCAAAAATGTGCTGGATCTGGTTTCCTTTAAACAATAATAAATAAATAAATAAATAAATAAATAAATAAATAGCAGAAGAACCATTCTTTCCTTTCAATTACTTTTTGTTATGAATGTATTTCATAATAATATCTGAAAAGTATATATATATTAAAAAAAAAAAAAAAGAAAAAGGAAAAAAAAAAAGGAAACTGTTATCTAACTCTCCATTCAACGCAATGAAACAAAATAAATGAAGTCACTAGTGTAGGTTTCAGTAAGGTGAGATATGAATTGAAACTTACTTTACTCCAGATTCTGACTTTTTTAATCAATACGTATAAAATCATTGTATTCCCAATGTCTTTTATAATTGTTTACAGAGCACTTGAAGTACGTTTAAGATGTCTTTAAAAAGAGTGAGAAGTATTATTCTCCTCAGAGGAATCTGCAAAAGGATTTGACAGTGACTGAATGAGGAAAGTGTGGATGGAATGGAATTCAAGACAGCAACAGACGTGATGTTTTGTTAGGCATTTTAACCTTGCTTAACCCTAGGGATTTTTGTTAGGCATTTTAACCCAAGCACCGTTTTTCTTGCTATTTTTACCATTACAAAATTCAACAGAAAGAAAGAGTCAACAGAATTTAGTGGGTTTTGTAGAAGGAAATATGGAAAGAGATAGCAGAGAGGGAAGAGTTATAAATGTGTATTTCTTACACAAGAGTATATAAAGAAGAATGCCACTGGAGAGAATAAAAATAGAATTAATTGACATAATTACATGCAAATAAATATAGGGAAAATATATGTGAGCTTATATGAGGTAGGAAAAAGAGAAACTGTGGAAAACACAAAGTGCAAAAACCATACAGAACCTTACATTTCTTACAAAGTTTAAGTGAAAGCAAGTAAAATGTTTAACCAGCATACATGATGAATTTCAAGAGAGCAGAAGGAAAGAGGGAGACTACTAAACCACATTTCAGACAACTAACCAACAAAAAATTTTTTGCCATTTGACATTTTGCTATCTGTATAAACTTCTATTAATTAAAGAAGAGGAGAAAGTCATCTTCATGAATAAAACTACTTCAGAATTGGATCTCTTCAAAATATGTAGGACTGATATACTTCAATGTCATGTATGTGTGAGTATATATAGCATATAACACATATAATATATAATATAATATATAATGATATGTATTTTATAATACATACAATCATACATAACGTGACTTTGCAGCAGTGTTTTCTTTTAACATTCTGTCCCCAACACTCTTGATCACTGCATTTATATTCTGCATAAATCTGTCCACTATTTTTATCTATGGTAAGTTTACTTATGTTATTATGCTGGCATCAAAAACAACTAATGAATGACAGTGCCAGACTGTGAAAAAGCAAGGTATCTGAAGGAAAGGTTTGTGCTACCAGGTTTTGATATTTTGAAATCTGTCTTAGATCGCAGTAACTTACCTGATATTTTTGTGTATATTTCTAGCTCATTGCGTTCTTAAGTGCCTGCATAAATGAACATCTACAAATACACACATAGCCCAATACCCTTGAATACACAAAAGCTGCTTTTGTTGTTTGTTGTTGTTGTTTGTTTGTTTTATTTTTCTGTGCTTCTCAAATATAACCTCTTCATTAAGGTTTGTCATTGCAACTCCCTTGGTTACAGCCACATTTCCTGCTTTTCAAAAGAGAAACCAGAAAGCTACTAGTCCCTTATAGTGGTCATTATACCATCCCATTGTGCTTATAATTAATATAATTTAAATTTAACATCACATCCATATTTCCTGGCCTAACAGATGGTCCCCAAAGCTAACAGATGTCATTTTATTTATTCACTACTGGATAGAATATTTGTGACATAACTGTTAGCTTCCATAGAAATAAATTTGATGTCAAAAACAGAGAATAAAGGTTCAACAATAAGAAGGAAAACATACATTAAATCATCATTTAAAAGTAAGGCCTGTGTTCTCTTGCATTTAGATTAAAGGCTAAGAACTGATTTAACGACTCATTCTAGTTTAGAAAACTCCTAGAATCATAGAAACACAGAATGTTTTGTGTTGGAAGGGACTGTAAAGATCACCCAATGTCCCCCTGACATGGAAGAGACACCTCCCACTAGACCAGGTTGTTCAAAGCCCCATCCAACTTGGTCTTCAACCTCCAGAAACGGGGCATCCACAACTTTTCTGGGCTACCTGTTCTAGTGCCTCACCACCCTCACAGTAAAGATTTTTTTTTCTAAATATCTAACCTAAATCTACCCTTTATGAGTTTAAAACCATTGCTCTATGTCCTGTCACCAGAATTTGTGATAAAGGGTCCCTCCCCAGCTTTCTTGTAGGCCCCCTTCAGGTACTGGAAGACTGCTATAAGGTCTCCCCAAAGCCTTCTCTTCTCCAGGATGAATATGCCCAACTCCCTTAGCCTGTCTTCACAGGAGAGGTGCTCCAGCCCTTTGATCATCTTCACAGCCTTCCTCTGGACTCATTCTAATAGCTCCATGTCCTTCTCATGTTGGCATCCCCAGAGCTGAATTCAGTACTCCAGGTGGGTTCTCCTCAGAGCAGAGTAGAAGGGGAAAATAACCTCCCTCACCCTGCTGGCCAGGCTTTGATGCAGCCCAGGATATGTGCAGGCTTTTCATACTGCACATGCACATTGTGAGCTCATGCTGAGATTTTCATTGACCAGCACCCACAAGTCTTCACCTAAGGGCTGCTCTCAATCTATTCTCCATCCAGGCTGAATTTGTGCTTGGGATTGCCCCAGCCCATGTGCAGGATTTAACACTTGTCCTTGTTAAACTTCAAGAGATTTGCACAGGCCCTCTTCTTGAGCCTGTCAACATCCCTCCAGATGTCTTCTCGAGCCTATTAACGTCCCTTTCCTCCAGTGTGTTAACACCACACACACAGAGTTTGGTGTCACTCGCATCCTTGCTGAGGGTGCTCTTGATCCTGCTGTTCATGTCACTGACAAAGATGTTAAACACTTCCATTCCCAATACTGACTCCTGAGGACTACCACTGGTCACCGGTCTCCACTTGGACATTTAGCTGTTGATGCCAACTTTTTAAGTGCAACCATCCAGCCAATTTCACATAAGGACATCAAGAAATTTAATGCCTATTGAATTCAGTTTCAGTTTACTGAAAGAAGGGCTAAAAATGAAGGAAAGAAAAAAGAGTAAAACATAAATGAAAAATTGGTTTTGAAGGTTGTCTTTATGATCAATTGTGTGCTCCATTTCACCTTGGGACCCTTTTCCAGGACTAATTTTAGCATGTCAGTTTAAGTTAAAGTAATTCAAAACACTCCCTATTTATATTCTTCTTTTAAATTATAATTATTTAAAAGTGATTTTCTTGGATGTTTTGGATAGAAATCAAAATAAAATGTGTGTATGTGTGTGGTTGGTTGCCTGGTTGGTTGGTTGCCTGGTTGGTTTGTTAGATTGGTTGGTTATTTTGTGTTGTTTTGTTTTGAGGAGAAAAATGTGTATGTTTAATATTCAAATTTGCATCTTTCCTGATGTAATAGACTTCTGTCCTTGTCTAAGCTTTCCTGGGTACTTTTGGGATTGAATAGGAAATTTCCAAATGCTTCCACATCAAGATACCAGTACCATTTTTTTTTTTTTTTTTTATCAGTGGAAGAAAATATTACTCAGGAAAACTCACTTAGAAAAGTTATGTAGTTGCTATTTTGGATCAATTAGTTTTCTGAAGAATGATGTCATACTATTGTATTTTCTTACTTTTAAAATTTATTTATGTTTCTTTTCACCCAAAGAATATTTATTCTAAGATATGATCTGAAGAATGTAGCTCTTAAGTAGACATTTTTTGCTTACACTTACTGGAATATAATATGATTAATGGAAGAGTTGGATGGATTTTTAGTCCCTTTTTCTGAAGATTCTTTTGTGCATGCTCTTTACAGGTTGCATGTTGTCTGCTCTGGGGCTGGAGTTTGTAATGGTCTTCCATGAAAGCAACTTGTGATTTTGGAGAAAAACTGGATTATCCTAAATAATGTGCTGAGAGAGCAGCTACTCATTCTGAATGGGAGATTTAGTAATAAATTGCTGAGGTAAACCACCTTTAAGCAAGAATTTGTGTTTAGAGATTGCAGACATAACATTATAGGTACTGATATAATGTAATGGAACAACATAAAGGTTAAACTAATCTAACACAATGTAATAAGAATGACACTCTTACTTGGAAAGATTCAGATTGCTTAATGGGTTAAATAGTATCTCCTTAGATATGTTGTTCCTCCTACAGCATTCATTCATCTAATAATTTTTAGTATTCTCCTTCTTTTGTCCTTTATTTGTTTCATATATTGCATTCATCTTTTATACACTAAGTTAATATTGTCCTTCACCAGACTCTGCTTTAAACTCCACCCTTGCTAATATAGGGGCAATTCTTTTGATTCAGACAATGTTCTTCATGTACCAACTCCATTCAGTCTTTCACCAAAGAATGACAATATTAGTAACAATAACAATAACAGCAACAACTACACTTTATATTGTATCCTCTTTATCAGATAAGCTTTATTGCTTAGTGTTGTTTGCTGAGTGCTGACAGACAACATGCACTGGGCTAACAAAAAGTGGGAAATCACTTTATTGCATATCTGTACAGCCACTTACATGTGATTTCTTTGCTGTAAAACACTCTTTTTATGCAACATCAACTGTTTGAATATTTTTCTACTATACCATTCAGTTTCCTGGTATAGTATGATGTGATCTATGTACTTATTTTCTCCCAGAAATGAGTGAATGCACTGAGTAGTAATCTGTTGATGCACTAAAGATATGTGATAGCTCAGTAAATATTACAGAGCTAAGTAACAACACAAGAGTGAGGAACATAGCAGAAGAATCTGCTGGTTCTGCAGAGAGGTGACATGTTAGCTTTAAAAAAATGACTGACACTTTTCATCATATTGCCACCAGCTTCAGTAACTATTGGACCAGAACTAGTGCCTCGATCTAGTCACTCCTAGTGGTATGGATACATTTTCTAATGTCCCCTTAGAAAGTTCATCAGTAGCTGTACAGATACACCTGCTGATAGTGGCAATCTTTTTATTCCTTTTTTTTTTTTTTTTTTTTTTTTTCTTCTCTTTATTAAGTGTTAGTGAAAGATTTTAGAAATATATAGCAACTAGTTTCTTTTTCACTATCCATTAATTTCATTTACCCACTTACTAATAAAACTATTATTGTTATTAATTAATTAATTATAACAAAGAAGGCTTTCTTCTGATGTAAAACAAAATACCTTTCTGTTTCTCTTAATCTGCAATTCTTCAAATGAAGACTGAAGGGTAGATTCTTTTCTCTCTCCTCCCCAAATATTAAAGTTGTTGCAGTGCCTCAGCTTATAAGCCTTACTTCCTAGTGAATTAAAGCTTTCATTTTCCTTAATTTTACATGTCTGTAAAGAAATAGATGGCTCACAAATTCTATCCAAAAATACTGAATGTTTCTTACAAACTAGGCAATTTCTTTCAAGATAGAAAAGTTTGAATGCAAGGTTATAACTGAAGTCCTCAGTTCAGAATTCTTAGCCTACACCTATATCACAAAATCACAGAGCAGCTTGGGTTGGAAGGGACTTTAAAGATCATCTAGTTCCACCTCCAAGCCCTGCCTTAGGCAGGGATGTCATCCACCAGGACAGGTTGCCCAGGTCCGTATACAACCTAGTCTTGAACAACTCCATGGATGGGGCGTCCACAATTTTTCTGGCGAACCAGTTTCAGTGCCTCACCATCCTCTGAGTGAAGAACTTCCACCTAAATGTAGGTACTCTGCCCTCTTCTTATTAAATAAAAGTTGGCACAGGAGGTCATAGTTGTCCTAACACTGCCAAGGTATGTCTTCTGATAATGGGGAAAATCCTTTGTGGTAGAAAATCTTTTTGTCTGAATAATGCCTTCTACATCTTTATCCTGCTTTACAAGTAGAGACCACTCTCAATCTAAAAAAGAAATCTTGGAACAACCACTCAGATATTTCTATTTAAGTGGTTGTATTTTTCGTAAAGTAATTAGTTATTGGGCTTCTGGCATACTTGTAGTCCTTTATCAAGTAGACAGGAACATCCAATGCATGTATTCTGCTGTCTCAGCTATGCCTAGGCTCAGGCACTTTTGGTCATGCCCACAGATAGATATTTGGGGCACCTTAGGAACTTCATTAACAAAATAATACACAGTGTGAGCTTTGATGATTTCATTTTGAATCTGATACACTCATGTCTTTGGAATGTTGATATCCTTTTGATATTTAAGTGGTCATCATGAAAGAGGTTTTTTTTTTTTTTTCCTTTTTTTGAAAAAAGCATCACATTATTTCCAGTTCCCAGACACATTATTTAGCCCATATTGCAGCAAAATGGCATGGCAATAAGATATATGTGTATTACAAAATATAACATCTCTTTTTGGATGTTCTGAGGACCATCTGGCTAGAATTACACCTATAAATCCATGATAGTTTGGGCTAGAAATGGAGTGGCTAAGTAAGCATTTTGAAAGAATAGTGAATCAAATGAGAAGACAACTGAAATAGTAATTAATATCAAAGTCTCCTAAGGATGAAGAATGAAAGCAGAAGACAACTGGAAAAAAAAAATAAAAAATATATATATATCCAGGAGTTAATAGAAAGAGGACTGTCATGAATTTATGAATTACTAGCAAAAGGCAAAACTTAAGAGTAGAAAAAGAGAAGAGGTGATATGAGACATATATTTTATAATACCACTATGATGACAAGGTGGGAAGAATGTTGTAATGGAAAAATAGGTAAGTGGAGATGCATAATAAATGAGATACAGAAAGAATTTGAATAGTAATGGAGTGCATATGTTAAAGAAACATGCTAGTTGGATAGCCAAGAAAGTCTGGCGGTGTGCATGGAGGTTGTGACGACTAAGAAGTGCTGTCTAGATGCTGGTGAAACAGAACTTATTCTTGATTTAAACAGGCAATGTACTAGATGTTTATTTATTTATTTATTTTAATTAGGAACTCTATTGTCCTTAAACATCAATCATAAAACATAAAAAATACAAAATGTTAATAGTTAATGACTTTTCCAGTATGAGAAATATAGAAATGAGAAATTACTCCAGTGTATTTAGTCTTGTGTTTACAAGACTAAAATATGTTCTAATAACTGACATGATTTCCATCTAGATCCAAACACTTACAAAATGTAATGAGTTTGAGATATGAATCCTCAATTAGTATATTTGCTTGTCAGCAAGATGTCAGCATACCCCTGGATGGTACCTCTAGGACATGCAGCTAAGTGAAAGCTCTATCCAAATAGAGCTTTGGAGAAGGATGTTGAGGACAAAGCTAGGAATGACTTTGCGGGATGGACTAGGATGATTTCTGCATGTGGTCCTGGAGTGATACACAAGATTCTCTAAAAAGACACTGCATATCACTACCTGGATGTAGACAGAGGCACCAATCAGGTAAGAAATTCAGATTTTTTCCTACAGAAATCCTGGTGTCAGTGAACTACCTGTGTGGACAAAAATACTTGCTCAAAGGAAAAGGGAACAAAATTTCCAAAGATAGAAACTTGGCCAGAAAAAGACTTTTAATGGCTATCCCAGCAAAACATCACAGGGCAGAAAGCACCTTCGTCTTTTTAGGGCTGTGGCACAAATCTTACCTAAACTTGGATCATTACATGAATATGGCTAATTACTCTAGTTCCCCTGTCAGAAGCAAGTCTAAAAGCTTTTAAGGCATGATTTCATCCTAAGTAGACTTCTAAAACAGAAATAAATAAACTTGTTTCTTACATACATTACTATACATATTAAAAAATCATTTAATTTTCTTTTCAACAATTTTCATTCTGAAAATGTATTAAAAATAACACTACTGTCTCTTGATGATAAACAAATATTTCTAAATTATTTTAGTCTCTTTTAATTATAGTTCAAGAAAAAAAAAATCAAGCACAGTACATCTTGTGAATTACAAGAATGCCCAGACAAATGTTATTTATTTATCTATTTATTTATTTTAGAGAAAAGAGCATGCTGACAGAAAACTGCCAAAGCAATTAATCCAAAGCTTATTTTATAAAGCTTATGTTTTCTAGTCACCTAGATCTAAGAGGGAACACAAACATTTTTAAACATACATTCTGATCCACCATATAGAAGCAGCCAATTTGCAGTAAATCTCCCTCTAAAAGATTCAGTACCTTTCCTTTTTTGTCTGTGCAGTTCCTGTTTTGTGGATAGATGTTTTTATTTCCCTGCTGATGTTTACGTACCTGTTCTGTAACTGTATTACAGTTTCATTGCTGTAATCCATTGACTTTAATGGACTTATTCCTTTAATAGAGTTATTCCTACACAAATATACTCTGTAAAGCCTGTACAATTTCTCTTCATCTATAATCTAAAGATATCTCTATAGTCATTGCACATGTTCAGAAAAAAAGGATTTGTGGGAGACAGAAGGAAATCATACTATATGCACATAGCAAACTAGAAGGCATGAATGGGTAATCACCGGTAAATCAGAATGACTTAGCTGTAGGACGCTTGAGTCTACTCTACATTCACAGACACACTCTCTTTGCTTTGTACCCTTCTGGTATGCCAAAGTAGTCATAAACCTGGCAGGTGAAGCTGGGTTTATAACTATTTTGCATCACTGCACAGCAGTTGGAGCACTCTGGCACATCTGTCCCTTATCTGATGCATATCGAAGCAAGAAGCTTCACAGTAAAGTCTCAGGCTTACATTGGGAAGACCAGACCCTCAGTTGACATAAATCTTCTGCTAGTGTAAATCATGAGTGCAGTGAAGCTAGACTAACTTACATATGACTCATATCAATTTCAGATCTAGCCTCAGATCCTGGTTTGTGAAATTATAAATAGAGATGATGTAGTGATGACAGTCAACAATAGAGTCTAGTTGGAAGATAACTCAAAAACAGTTGTTACTTCTAGCCATTATTTAACTGAATAATGACTACCCTCATGAGCTGCCAAGACAAGGTGATCTATGCCATGAAAAACAATAATGCATGGCATCACTAAAGGTTCCACTAAAAAAAAAAAGTCATCCTTTCTTTATCTCCTTTTTATGATTTTTGTCAGCAATAGCTATAAAAACATCATTGGAGCCACACTTCATAGATATTCAGCAAAGAAATGCTATTCAAAGTTAAATTCCTGTGAGATGATTCTTGGCTTGGCATAGTGTTATGAAAGACTATTTTGCAGGTGTTGTTAGTTTTGCTTTCATGTATTTTGTTGCTCTACTTACTCCATAGTACTTACAGTGTTTATGAAATGTCTGACCTTTTTTATGGCTCACATTTAACATCTCCCTGATTCAGTTGTATAGTTGCATGTTTTTTTTTTTTTTTTTTTTTATATGTATACCCTCTTGATAAACAATATTTATTGATTCAGCTGCAAATTTTAGTGCCTCAAAATGTACAACTATAGCCTATGTACTGCAGTACATAGTTTGATGCTCCAATTAGATATTTTATGGATCCAGCTGCACATTTTGATGATCCAGTTGGATTCTTGATTTTCAGTAAAATTGGAAATCACACTGTGTTCTATGTTAATTAAAGTGATTACAATATTTTGATAATCAGTTTGAAGAAACTAACTCAAAAATTAAAAAGAAAACAAACCTAACCAACCAAGCCCTAAAAATAAACGTGGATTCTTTTCATAATATAATCTGGGTAGTACACTCAGAGTTTTTTTGGGTTAAGCAAATTTTCTTAGCCACAATGAAAATACAATGATAACAGAGTATTATTTTGTCACAAATGTGTTAGGCGTCATCTAGATTCTGGCAGTCTTTCTAGTGTTCTGCTCTCTGCTAAATCTTTTGTAGATAATTCCAGCTATCAGATGACTTTCAGTTCTTTCTTAACCACAGAAATTACAAGAGCTATTTAAAATATTCAAGGTATATTAAAAGTTTCTCTTAAGCATTCCAGTGACGGAGAAAATTCCTTTTCATGCTTTGGAATTCTACTATATTGGGATGTGTTGCACTACAACAGTGATCTAAGGTTTCCATCTTAAGAACTGACACACCTTAGAAATTGAATATGTATTCACAGCTCACTTTTAACACCGGAAAATAACAATGTAACAGGGATTAAAAAAAAAAATGCTTATAGTTCACATATAGACAATAAGTATTTCAGAGAGATATATAAAGATAAAAGGGGGAATTAGATTAAATTCATATTTGGGTAGTTTACAAGCATTTATGATCTTTGTCCATTATCTAGCTTACAGGAAGTTTGCCCAGCCCAAGGAGTAGTCACCCACACATTCTTATACAGTCCATTTGTCAGTTATGCTTTCCCAAAAAGCATGGCTAGATCAAAATGTGATTTGCTCTTTTAACCATGCAGAAGGTACAAGAAAGTGTACCCCAAAGAGTCCAGTGAGATCCAAGTACAAACAGAATAAAAATGGTGACAATATCTCAATCACATATTTTTGTGTCTGTGAACAATTTCTTCTAGGTGACAACAGTGAAGCAGATTGTAAGTACTTTAGTCTTCCCCATTTTCCACAAGTCATGCAACAACAAAACTGCAATTTGTGCCTTGCTCTAACACTATTTCTCTTAGGAAGTCCATCCCTCTGTCATGTTAGTGACACTTCTGCTATTTTTAAGTACAGTGCAACTTATTTTGGATGTTGAGTATCAACGTGTGTTATCACAGACATGATCCTTGCTTTGATCATACTTAAGAATGGACCAAGTATACCTATTTCAGCTCCAGTGAACAGTTTCTTAATAACAAGAAACAAAACTTTACATTCCTTCTCCATTTCTGAAATACATCATAACCTACAATAAACCTTTACTTCATTTTGCCTGTCAGGCTAGTGAAAATGTTTCTTAAACTAATCATAAGCTTGCTATAACCCTAGAGATCCTGCAGAAGGCAGTTAAAGCAAAATGAGCTTTAGCTCAGCTCATTATTTAGCACATACAACTCATAGATCTGCACTAGCAATACGGTTATTGTCATACAGATATCCCTCTACAGACTCCTGATTTCAAAGAAGAGTTCCTTTAAGATACTTTTGGCAAAGGTTATCAGGCTGATTGTTAAGAACAATATAGTGAAGTGGAATGCATAAGGTGCAGTCACTTATCTCATGATCTCCCTAAATGGATGAAATTCATCAACCTTTTCTTTAATTTTATTTTCTTAATAAAACTAACAAACTAAACCAAACAAACAAAAAATAAAACATTTCCTCCTTAACCTTAGTGCTAAAATTTTAACTGAATATTTCTGTCACTGTAGCTAATGAAATTCGTACAATTTTCAATATAACCACACCTAGTTGGCAGTCAGTTTTCTTACTTTGAAGGGTCATCTTATACCTTCTTACTATGTCGCTGTCAGTACTGGAGTTTCTATTTCTTTCACAGCAATGACTATTATTGGTTCATCTGGGATTATGTCTCTTTTGATAAGAAATATCTGGCTCCCTCCACCTTAAACATACTTATAATTTAATGTGATTTCTGTTGTTCATTTGACTGGACAATCTGAAGTTTAGATTCATTTTTTTTTACCAACATAGGGCATTATGGCTCTAGAAGCTTTGCTAATCCACACAAATTCTGGGTATTATATGACTTTGGAGATGAAAGCTGCTTGTATATGCTAAATTTTAGATTTATTCTCTTTCTTTATGCTTACAGAAGTTTTCATTTTTTTTTTTTCCCCTGATTTCTATTCCTGAAACCTATTTTCTATATGCTTATAGGTAAAACAGACTTAGTGCTTATTTCCTTAATTTTTGTTAGTTCCATTAACTTCTCTCTTTCATTTTTGTCACAGTACAGAAGTACCTATGGGCTGAAAGGTTTGGCAATATGTTGTTGACCACTGTTTTTTTTTTTTTTCCTTTGTTTTCCCTTTTTATCATATTAAAGTATATAATTAACAGATATTTTCCTAAAGTTTATTCCCCCATAGTTCTGAAAGTTTCATAGCTATTAGTAGTACAATACCTGACTCATACTGAAGCTGCTAAATATAGCATCTCTATGCAAACAGTGGGAAGAAAAAAAAAAAAAAAAAAAAAAAGTTCATGTGGAAATAGGCACTGTAAACTTATAGGCCTCATCCTTTCTGTCTGGAGGAGGTAATCTTCTACTGCCTTATGCTAATTCCACAGAGTTTCAGTAAGCAGTAAGTGTTCCTTAGATTTTCTTTTAAGACCTTCTTTTAAGGGTTCTTATCATCAAAGATAGCCATTGCAGCTTTTGGGGATTCCTGGGATCTTGTTCGCTATCTCACCTCTTTAGCAGTTCAAGCACATTTTCCATTGTCATCAATTCTAGCTGCCTCTGGGTTTTCATTCTACACATATTTTTGGGGCCACCAGCTGATTCTGTTTCTTCAGCTTTAATTCCAGTTCCTTCATTGTGTTCTGTGTTGGCAGCCTTTGAGTATCCACATGGCTACTGACTGGGCCAGCCTTGGGCTGCCCATCTGAGACTGAATTTATTTCAGAAACATTTTTATTCCCTCTGGTTATGCTGTTTCAGCAATGATAGGAATTCCTTGAGGTTTTCTCCAATACACTGTATGTTCTTCTCTCAAAGCTCTTCACATTCACTTTTACTAAATCTTCAAAAAAGATCACCACAGGCTTACCTTGCCTTATTCAGATGGGCTTACAATTTCTACATCCTGGTTCCCTACACAATTTTATTCTCAGATTAAATATAGATGTGCAAAACCAAACTGGATTCTCCAGCTGACCAAATTGAAACCTTTTCCATGGCCACCTTCTGAAAATTTCCATCTCATTTTCTGAAAGAGGCACAAGCTTTTATTTTCCTCTACTTAAGTAGAAGAACAAATTCTCACCAGTGTCAGTGACAACCTACAAATCAAATTGACTAATAAAATGGATAAATGTCATCAACAAATCATGCTGCCCACCATAACTAACAAAAAGTTTCATTTTGTACTTAGTGGTAGATGTGATAGAAGTGGTGTGGCTTTCCAGCTGCAGGCAGATAAACAGAATTTATGACTCCCACATAAGAACTCATTATACAATTTGCAGCAGAATAGGATTGACCAGGAGACTGTCAGATGATGTTCTGAAGAAGACACCACAATCTTCTCTTGGACCCAGCTCCATGACCCAGTCCTTAGGCAGTCAATTAAATCCTTAAAGAGACGTTACAGCTGCAGCTAGTGTTCTGAGATGTGTAGAATATGGCTTGTTCTCAGACGTAAAAAGAGTGTGATTCATACTTCTCTCCTTAGACACCAGGCTGTTCCCACATGCTGTTTTCTCTCTGAATTAACCTGGTCATTTGGAAGTGATTCCTAACCTAATAAGTGACAAATAGAAAAATAGAAAAAAAAAAAAAAAAAAAAAAAGGCTTTTCTGGTGTGGAGAATGGAGACTTTTGAAAACTTCAGACTTTGGTTATGAGACGATAACAAATGTAGAAGATAATAAAGTGTGGTGAGGATGGAATAGTTAATTTAGAACAATTGTTGCCCACTGACTGATTCATAAACAGTGGTTTATATATAGCTCTTGACAAAAAATTATTTCTCCCTCTTGTATTTTGGTCCCAGATGGAGACCAAAATGAAGGGGGTGTGTGTGTATGTGTGTGCAATTGACACCAGGCTTTCTGCCAGAACTCAGTTTGCAGGTGTTTTCTGTTGAGTTCTTTCTCAGCCAATAAGGGGTAGTTCAGGCAGCTTCTATCCACTCCAAGACCCTCCAAGATGTCACTTGCTCAGTGTTAGTGGAAGTACTCCAAGACCTAGAAGCAATTCAGGTATGCACGGTGTGGTAAGAACAGCACGTTTATTTTCCTGCTGTAGACTGGTTTGATCACATGAAGGTCTGCTCAGTAGGTACTCCAAAAGCCCTGCTCATGTGATTGGTTTTAGCTTACATTTCCCCCTCCTCCCCCCCACCCTATTCTCTCCTGAGTAATCTGTGACTGTTTACTCTTTTCTCGTTGGGTCTATATTTGCTGATTTTAGAACATTACTTACAAATTTGGGATTACAATAAGTCTTTAACATCCCCAAGGGAAATTCCTTCTTTTTCTCTTTTCAGTATCTGAAACTTTATCCCACTGCTGTTTTGCTAGGTTAGGCCAAGGACAGGGTTAGCTAACCACTCCTCCCCTTTCATTGTTTGTGCTGTCCAAAAGTTTCTTTCATCATTAGTTTAAACTCAGACCAGAGCTGATCATCTTAATTTATCATAAACTTCCTTAGATGTTTCATTTAAACTGACTACAATCAAATTAGTACTTGAACAACAGTCTGTTGTTTACATTCCACCATTACTCAGGTGGAACAATGGGTGTCTCTTTCTGGAAGAGCTGGGAAAGATATGACTAAGATCATGTACTCTGCATATACCATTGCAAAGAAGGACCTGGGCACCAAAATTGAACTGTTCTGTTCTAGATCAAAAGCAGAAATTATATTATTTCCACAGCTATTTCTGCACATAAACGGATATTATGACAAGATCAAGAGGGAAGAAGGGTGAAGTACTTATGAATACGTTCTTGTTTGTGCAGGGTAGTATGTATTGGTAGTTATGCTCTAATGGATAACTGGAAAGAGCCAGCACATGTTTCTTTCATCTATGAGAATTCCAGGAGTAGATATATTCCATGAGGTAAAAAATAGGTATTATTTCTTTATTATCTACATGCACTATTTTGATTTTCCAATCAGTGCACCCTCAGGATGAAAAGAGAGACCACAAGCAAACACCAATGAGACAGTGTGCTGATAGCTTTAAATAGAATTTGCAAGGGGTAAGTAAACTTTGAGATGTCAGCTGCATTCAATAAAGTCTTCACTTTGATTACATCTCTGTAAATCTGGGATAAGTATAGAGTAAAGGTCAACAGATTAAATACATAGTTTAATCAGCAAATTATGTAAATGAACACAATTGAAATATATCATCTAACTGTTAAGATCAGTAAAGCATGGAACTCTATTAGTGAAGTATTTGAGTGTTGGCCATCTTAAATATACACTCAATTTACTAAACTTCAGGAAATACAGTTGCTGGAGGAAACAGTTAAAATGGTTTATCAGTCAAATGTGAGGACTGACCAACAATTATTTTAATATAGCTATTACATTAGAATGTAATGTGAATAATTAGCAGAATTGGTGAAAATTGATGACAGCAAAAACAACAAAACTGCATCTGAAGCTTTTTTCTCCATCACTGGAGGGTGAATATCAATTAGTGGTGAGATAATACGACTACTTGAAAAATGCTGATCAATGAGGTGGAATTTACAGATACTCAACAACTACTGTACACGGCTCAAGTATCAAGCTCCCTCCCAGATCTTCACCTCCATCAAAATCAGCAAAGCACTTAAGTACATGCATAATTTTAAGTGTAGGAGTAGTGCCATAGAAGTCTTTTGCTCACTTTCTCCTGCTGATGTTATTGAAGTAGAGACCTCAGTACTCAGTTGTGGTAATTGCAATTCATAGATACAAAAAACGTCAGCCTCTGGAAGACTAGCAACCTAGGGTGACAAAGGTGAGGTGTGTCTGTGTGTGTGTGGGGGGTGGTGGAGAGGGAGGAAAATTATTATTCTCTCCATTTTGTCTTATATTTTTTTTTTCATAATTATATTTTTTAATAATTATGACAATTAGGTTAGATTTTTTGCATTATATCCCAGATATCATTATACATATGAGTGGGCTTCAGAAGTGTCACAGTGTTAACATGAATGAACAGTGTTAATACCAATGAAGAATTGTTTATCTACTCAGAAGTAATAATCAAAATTTGCAAATAAATAGGATTTTTAGCTAGATAAAATGTTATAAACAGACTATTTTTTTTTTCTTGCCCTTTTTTGTAATATTTAAGTCACGATAACATCACAGAATCACAGAATCACAGAATTTCTAGGTTGGAAGAGACCTCAAGATCATCAAGTCCAACCTCTGACCTAACGCTAGCAGTCCCCACTAAACCATATCACTAAGCTCTACATCTAAAGGTCTTTTAAAGACTTCCAGGGATGGTGACTCCACCACTTCCCTGGGCAGCCTGTTCCAATGCCTAACAACCCTTTCGGTAAAGAAGTTCTTCCTAACATCCAACCTAAAACTCCCCTGGCACAACTTTAGCCCGTTCCCCCTCGTCCTGTCACCAGGCACGTGGGGGAACAGGCCAACCCCCACCTCGCTACAGCCTCCTTTAAGGTACCTATAGAGAGCAATATGGTCGCCCCTGAGCCTCCTTTTCTCCAGGCTGAACAAACCCAGCTCCCTCAGCCACTCCTCATAAGACTTGTTCTCCAGACCCCTCACCAGATTTGTCACCCTTCTTTGGACTCGCTCAAGCACCTACTCGAGGTGCGGCCTCACCAGAGCCAAGTACAGGGGGACAATCACCTCCCTAGGCCTGCTGGCCACACTGCTTCTTATACAAGCCAGGATACTCTTGGCCTTCTTGGCCACCTGAGCACACTGCTGGCTCATATTCAGCCGACTATCAACCAGTACTCCCAGGTCCTTCTCCACCAGGCAGCTTTCCAACCACTCATCTCCCAGTCTGTAGCTCTGCTTGAGGTTATTGTGCCCCAGGTGCAGGACCCGGCACTTGGCCTTGTTGAACTTCATGCAGTTGACCTCAGCCCATCGGTGCAGCCTATCCAGATCCTCCTGCAGAGCCTTCCTACCCTCAAGCAGATCGACACATGCACCTAACTTGGTGTCATCTGCAAACTTACTGAGGGTGCACTCAATGCCCTCGTCCAGATCATTGATGAAGATATTAAAGAGGACTGGCCCCAGTACCGAGCCCTGGGGAACGCCACTAGTGACTAGCCTCCAACTGGACTTGGCTCCATTCACCACGACTCTTTGGGCCCGGCTATCTAGCCAGTTTCTAACCCAACGAAGCATGCGCCAGTCCAAGCCAAGAGCAGCCAGTTTCTTGAGGAGAATGCTGTGGGAGACGGTGTCAAAAGCCTTGGTGAAGTCAAGGTAGACCCTATCCACAGCCTTTCCCTCATCCACCAAGCGCGTCACTTTGTCATAGAAGGAGGTCAGGTTTGTCAAACAGGACCTGCCTTTCATAAACTCATGCTGACTGGGCCTGATCAACTGCTTGCCCTGCAAGTGCCGCGTGATGACTCTCAAGATAATTTGCTCCATGAGCTTCCCTGGCACTGAGGTCAAACTGACAGGCCTATAGTTCCCCGGGTCTGCCCTCCAACCCTTGATTATGATTATGATTACATGATTATGTATGTTGGTGAGTAAATTACTTTTATTTAATGCAAGAAAATAGAATTATTTTACAACGAGACAGAGGCCAAACCTGTGTTACTGTTTTAGTTTGGATTAGAAGTCTGCACCTCAATTAATCGTTCCATGGTTCCCACTGAAATGGTTTGGTTTTACATAAAGTGAAGCACACAGATGGATTTTTTCAAGCTGAGACTCAGTGGAAGGATGTCCTTCAGAGACACACCTAATGCCTTCCTCCTCAAATGAGCATTCCATTGCAGAGAGCAGACTAAAACTAGTGTTTAGTGAAGGAAAATGTCCCCCCCACTTTGCCCCCCCTCCAGAAAAAAAAAAAAAAAAAAGAAAGAAAAGAAAACACAATAAACAAAAAACTACCTTGTACATGCGTCATGTAACTACTAGTTTCTCAGCACTGTTTTTCTTGCTTTAGAGCTTGTCTTCTATTGGTCCTTGCTTCTTGATAACATACACATAATTACAGTGCACCAAAGTTTGATCTCCCTACTGGTGTGCACACTTAGGACTGTGATAACTTATCTCAGTATGTTGGGATCTCTGAATTTGACAGACAGTGCCTCTATATTGATGGTTGGTGAAAGAGGGAAAATATCTTTTTCTAGGAATGTGTTCTGATAATTTTATATCAGTCTTCTGATAATTTTATATTAGTCTTCCATGCAAAGGAAGCCAGTACTGTCATGTTAATATAGGATTAGAGATATCTGTACTTCTGAATAGATGTAGATTGGCTCAATGGTTGCACAGGCTTAAAAGTAGATACCTAAGATGTAGAGGACATCTTTCCTCCTCTCCCTTTCACTTTTTCCTTCTTCTGTTAAGTTCTTGAGGCAAAAAAATTATGCAGCTGAGTCAATGAAATATTGTACACAACAGACAAGTTAAAGATTGCCTATATGTAGACATGTGCAATTATTACCAAGTGTTTAAATCAACATTTACATTCCTAATGTTGTAATTTCAGTACCTAACATTTGTTAGTTGGGGATTTCTGCTTTATTACACAACTGGAAAAAAAAATGCAGACACAACTAAAAGGTAAATTACAACTTTCTTTTGGAGATAAAAACAATCAGTTACAATATTTACACTGCTGTTATCCTTCAGCAATGATAACAGACCAATGTTTCACAATTTCCCTTTTTCCTTTCTTTCTCCCCTTCTCTTTTTTCCTACTTTTATTTTTTCTTTCCCTTCCTTCCAGAATAAGAAATATTCTATAATATTAACATCTTTTATCTCAAATAGTTCCCTAAATACACAAAGTCAGATTAAATTCTTTGGTTTTGGGTATGTAACCTCTTGTCAATATGTTTACTACAGATCACTTGGCTTTGATAAAGAGTCACCTGACAGTTTTTGTTGGATCCATGACTCCCTTAAGAGCTGCATCAGGGCAAAGTTTAGGCATTGCCCTGTTTCTCTCTGTTGCCTTCACTCTAGAACTTGTCCTAGTTTTAGTCTCTTGCTGTCTCTTGAAAACTTTCACATTTTTAGGAACATTTACCATCACTCTGCACGCTTCCACATCTAGCTTATGGTATCTGTCACACTGAAAGCAAAGCAGGGTACACAAAGTTCAGGGGGAACAAACAAACAAACAAAACAAATTTTGATTTTAAGCAGGAGAAGGCTTTGGAAAAATAAAAACTAAAGCAACATTCAGTATTTTTTTTAAGAGCCCTTTGAAATACCCTCAGTGCCTTTCTCAGTTCAAAGATTCTGCTTCCTTGGCCATTTTACATACTTTATTTTTCATCTCAGGATTTTTCCCATGGATGAGTAGTTAGACAAGTTGGCCAGTCTGTCCTTGAGTAAGCTCATGAAAGAGTCTTACTTCACAAAAATACAGTCAGGAGTCAGTGGTAATTCAAAATAAATAATTTGAAATGATCAGTTGTATGGTTACTGCATGAAATGTCAAAATGGATGTTAGTAGCTCATTGCCCGTGATACAGTCTTGTTTTGAATATGAGACTTGAGGTGCTTTTTTACCTCTCTGTAGATATTTTCTAGAAACACTATTCCCATACATGAAAGTGGACAAAGAGATAAGCATGAAAGAATGACGTAACAACAAAAACAACATTAGTAGTAGTAGTAATAATAAATGTTCACATAATAAACAGCATTTGAGTTTTGACACACATACAAATAAAATACAATCTGTCGAGCTATTTTTTTATTACATTGCTGGGGTTAGTTAGACATGCTTATGTGATGTTTTTTGCCTTAAATGTCAAGGAATAAATATTCAGGAGGGGAAATCTTTTTAACATAAATAGATGAGACAATACACAAGGAAAGAGAAAATAGTACTTGCTTTCACCTTGTTGTAGGTTAAAATGCAAAAGAAAAGTCTCTGAAGATTTAGACTCAGGTCAATCTAATCCTTTATGCATGAAGTCAGATAAAGTTGAATGCCATAAAAGAATTATTTTAAACTCTGACAGAACTTAAACTGGCAAAATATGGATACGTACACATGCATACATACATACATATATAAATATATATGTAGATATGATAGAAAAGACTTACACTAGAGGAATGGTAATTTGACATATTTTGAACTGATAGATATGATTTAAGAAGTCTGGAAGTCTAAGTCCAATTCTTGATCAAGCATTCAGTCAACTGTTCGACAAAGATTCTTAGCATATGTCTTTCTCCCTTTATTTGTCTTTGTAACTTTTCTGCCTTCTGCATTAAATTTGCATTGTTCACTTCTTACTCATTTCTGTGTCTGCTTCTTGTTCCCAGTTTCATCTAGTCCACTGACATTTTTTTTTTGTTTGGTTGGTTGTTTATTTTTTCTTTCTGAGGTCTGTCCAAGGCAAAACATAACCTGCTGAGATGCCATTCTCAGATGCATCATAGAGAACAAACTGACAGTATCTACCTTCCGATTCAAGCAGAGATTGGTATTATCCATCTATTCAAGCTTATTGAGTATTGGGAAAATAGGTGTGCCTTATGGACCCATATTTCCTCAGGAGCAGCCCAATAAACAGGGGAATATTTGGATGCAATAACCTTTGACTTTGTTTCTTTAATCTCTTTGTGGCTGTGTGTGCTTCTGGAAGTAAAGCAAAGCAGCATTGCAGCGTACAGACTACAAATGAGGTATGACTTTGTGTGACCCAAGTATGCATCCTTGGGGATTCACGCAGATGTGGCCACTCATCACTGTATGTGCTGTTCTTTTAACCAGCATGGAACATCTCTCGCACACACAAGCCAAATTGGCTTTGTAGCAATGTTTGTTATGGAAGCAAGGTTTGTGTGTGCATTTGACTGTGCATGTGGATGTCTCTTCTCTGTTCTGTAGCTTTTTGAATCTATTGATTTTAGCCAGATTTGACAGAGCAGTAGAGGTCTCAAAGATAATTAAGTGCCAGTTCCAGCTTCTTGCACTTTTCTCAGTTAGCAGCTGGTATCCCTTTGCTCTCTATTTTAATTTGCCATCCAAACCATGCTAACTGCTTTAGTATTCAGAGAAGCTTATAAGCAGCCACAGTTTGAACAAAAATTCCTGTTGGTTGATTTTATGGAAATCTCCAAATGCTACTTCCAAAGTACTCTGTGGGAACGGAATGCAAGGAGAGGAAAAGTAATATTAAAAGAAAATGTTGCTTTGCTCTAGTGCTTGAGGTGATCAACTTAAAAATGTTGAGGCTTCTGAGCACTGTCAATCATTTGTCTGACTACACTGTATGTGGCAGCCTGCCTTTTGCTACCCTATGTGTTCTAGAGAGAAGGGGAGCAGAGTGCTTTTGTTTTGTACTCATATGTACTGTAACTGATCCCCAAGTGACTGTATTTGTAAGACTATTGTTCTATGTAATGCAACTTTATTGTTACAAAAAAAAACAGTTTCAAAGTTACAATATCTTATGGCCATTTTTTATTTTTTATTTTTTAGTTCTCCAGAAAAAGAAGCAGTGACATGAGGGAGTAATACAACCCAAAAAGTAATCTAGAAAGTCTGTTGGAAGAAATGAAAGAAATGGAAGGCTTTCAAGAGCTGCCTGAGGAAAGAACAATACAGACTCCTGCAAGTGAAAGCAGGGGTATGACTGAATATTTTTCCCATTCTAGGAAATGCTTTAGCTTTAGGATTGAAACCAACATTTGAATTGTTAATGCTGTTTAGGCACAAGGAAATTGTCTGTGTATTTATTAATTGATTAGAAAAGTAGTTATGCAGACATCTGTATTGCCAGTTTGGACAGTAGGTGGCTGATACCATCATATGGTACTTATGTATTTCAGAACTACGTAAGAGAACTACAACATAAGCATACCCACAGGTAATTTCATAATACTTATGCTAGCCATTTTATAAGATGATGACAGAGAGATAGATCAAGAATTATTGAGACCCATAAAGGAAATTGTGGAAATACGAAGGATAATGTAGCATACATGTAGAATGAGAGATGTCTTAAATCATATGACAGAAATATGGCAATTGGAGAGTGTTTGTAGAATCATACAAAAGGTACTTTTTAATTTAAGTAAGATTATATAAACAAGGTTAGTTTTGATGGAAATATTTCTAGAAAAGAGAAACAGCATAAATAGGAAAATAACAATGACAAAAACTGTTAAAAATAACTACATGAAAAAAGAAATGACTGAAAGAGATAACTTCCAAAAAGTCAAATTATTATAGTGGTATTGTCATGGGATATGGCTGGAGCTACCATCCTTTGGTAATACAGCTCAGCAGCACAGAGTTCAGGGGGAAAGGAATAAGAATGTGAATTCTGAATCAAAGGAGGAGAAAAGAGAGGAAATAGTACCATCTCTGAACCTCAAATATTCTATAGCAATTTTAAACATGCACAGTATACACTGCATGAGTCAGCCATATGAAATGAAACCCAAATATGAATTCCAATATATAAAGTGCCTTTAAATAAATGACTGCACTAAACATTACAGAGGTGATGAGAGATAATATGCCAAAGCAAAGACTCATTATGAGGAAAAGTGCTGAACAGGCTCTAGAAAGAACTAACTAAAAGGTTCAAACTTATTTATAGTTTATATATATATGTATCTTATTTCCTCTATCTCTTCCTCTTTTATTACTTGCTTTCTTGACATGATATAGCATAAAGTCAGCATAATTAATGAACTGATTCCAGAAAACTAAACAAAAACCCTAACATTTGCAAATATAAGTCTTGTGTTTAGGTAATGAATTTGTCACTGAAGCCCATTTCCTATGTAACAGAGAATATAAATTCTTTCTCAGTAATCTTTTTCAAAGAATTCCTGCAGAGGATAGGAAAGACACAGTAAAATGTAGGCAGGGTGTCACTACATATTTAACAACAGCAAAAAAAGTAAAAATAATAAAAATAAAAAAAATAATAATGCAAATATGGGTAGCAGAGGGCCATGACATTTATTAGCAGCTTAGAATATATCTTAAACCCAAACTGACTCCATTCTGGAGTGTAAGAGGTGACCACTAATTTTTGTAAGAGTTCTCACACAGGACCAGAATTCTCATTTTCAGGTGCAACATAAAAATCACTCTGATCAGTCCCTATTAGCTTGGTCATGCCACTCTCCAGAGTGGCCAGAGAGTGTATTTGGAGGAAAGTAGTCAATAAGGGCTGCTACAGACTTTGTGGTTGTGTTTGTATAATTTTCTGTTTTAGAAATTCCTCATATCATCTCTTGATTGAAGGAGCACTGAAATGATACAATACACAGTCTGACTATGTAACATTTCTAGTGCTAATTATTAATCATCTGATAACAAAAAGTGTAGCTTTTAAAAGCTGATCCAGTTTTTTATGCTGATACACTGTTTACCTCATGTCATTTCTCCATCTAGACTACAGTACCACAACTGTGCATTTTTTGGAGCACAGTTGCAGTCAAAGCAGGCATCACTTAAACACAATTTAGTACACTTTTTTTTTTTTTTAATGAAATCTTTTTAGAAGTTACAGAAATTAAGGAGTTACAGTCTTCCTAGAGATTGTAAGCAGTTCATGATAAATTCTAAAGGAAGATTAAAATAAATAAATAAAAAGTCTATGTGAAAACTATTGTTTTCTATTCAGTTCAGTTCTATTTGTTGGGAAAAGCTAGACTATGTAAGTACCCACCATGTTTTCTTCAAATAAATCTATAATTATCTGTGCTGGGCATGTGCCACAGGAAAGTCTACTCATTGGGATTATGTTTAGGTCACTGATCTATCTAGTGTTGGAGTTTTTACTTTGTTAACATCAGCAGTATTTTTGCAGTACTGTAAAAGATAATTTTCTACCTTAATGTACCTTAATATACCTTTAAAAGTAAGGTAGATTAAGGCAGAAAGGTAGATTAAGAAGAAACATTGCAATGACCGTTGTCTGTAAATTGTTGTACATAAGAGACTGGAATTCTTTGTAGGCAGAAGAAAGCATTAAAGGACAGCATAGTGCAGTTTAGAAATTGTTTGCTTCTTGTTTAATGTTCTCTTTTAAAACATATAAAGTATCTATTTTATTTCCTGGGCTTTGTTATCTTGTCTGTATCTCTCTACAAATGTGTGCAGTGCTCCTTGCAGCAAAGCTTCCTGCTATCAGTAAGAATGTTGCACTTATCAGTGAATTCCAGCTTATGAACATGGATATACATATATTCTTTTTATGTATGTGTATATTTATTTGTGAAGCAGAGGTACCGTGTAAATTCAGCTTTTAATGCTGGGTGTTTCATCTGTCAGTTGCTTCCTGATGACACAAAGAAGGAGCACACACAAACACATCTGCTTCTTTCTACAAGAAAACAAAACCACAGAGACGGTATTAAAAGATCAAAACTGTAAAAGCTTGTTTTGTTGGTTGGTTAAACTGTTTAGCAAAAATCCTACTTGCTTCATTCTTCCTCTATTGGAACAACAACATGCTACTTCATCTGGGATATATTTCTTCACAATCTTATACAAACTCTGTCCCTCTGTCCCTGTTTCTTTCTTCCTTCCTTCGCATCATTGGAGACACTACAGATAGGGTGCAATAGTCTCCAGACCATATTGAGAAACTAAATTTACTTTTTTTTTTTGTTTGTTTGTTTGGTCTCTTCTGTTTACAGGAAAATAGATTAGAAATAAGTAAATAAGTATCATTTTCCAGGAACAGATGAAATCCATACTGTGGATTTTATCTCTGAGACTAAAAGTTTAACTTCCACAACTGTAGTAGCATGTTATCAACGGTTAAATCTGCAAATACTAATCCTGAGATATACATTTTTTTAACTACAGTACAGGAAATTACTTGTACTACAAGAAAATTTAAAAATAAATTGCTTGAGAAATTTCAATGAATGACAAGAAAATGAGCAGATAAAATGTGGAAAAAAAATCCTATACTTCTATTTTCATATAAATGTAAATGACTTTATCCAATAATAGGGTTGTTTTTAGAAATCATTTTCTCTTGGCTGCATTCAGGTAAAACAAAGGTATTGTTTTGATGAGATCACTATAAACCAAAACATAGAGTCAGAAAGATATATGTATTTTTAAGAACAAGACAGCAGAAAATGATAAGCTCCTAAATACCATCTAACCTTAAGTCGTACTTAAAAGGAGGTATAACTATTAACTTATGGATTTGGTTTATTGAGGATTGATGTTAAATTCCGCAAGCAAAGGTAAAAGGATATGAAACTCTTATTTAAATAACAGTGGATCTAGAACAAGAAAATCACTGACAAGCAGAGACTTCATTCAGAGGTATTTGGTTAACCCCATTTTAATGGTTCTTAATGTTATTACAGATATGCTTGCTGTTGGCAAAACTGAGAAGAGATGTACGTATTTTTAAATATTACCATCAGTGTCACTGTTTTCTTGTTTAATCACTGTTTATCTGCAGTATATATTTCAACAAAAAAACTAAGACTCGGTATAAGACTACACTACCTGGCTTTGATTTTCCTTTCCTGGAAAAAGGAAATATTCATTGACTGAAGTCAATGTATATTCACGATCTAAACAAATAGAGCATGTGATCAACTTCATGTGCTCACATCCAAGGTAGTATTCACATGCTTCAAGTTAACTTGTGTCTGTCTTGACTTTTGAATAATTAAGAGAAAAAAAAAATTGAAGTATTCATTAAATAAAAAGAATAAACACCTTCAAATTTTAACACCATCAAGCTTGCTTGTGACAACTTTGACAATCTCTTTGTTTTACAAATATTGGCACCCTGAAAAAGAACCGCCTTATTAGTAGATAGTGTGGGAAGAAGTTCTTAGTTGATTGTTAAGTAATTTCAACATACTGAAATATCTTAAATTACTATTTCTTTGTCAATGCAGTCATTCTTGCTTTGTGTGCGTTGTCTACTTTTTTTTTTTTTTTTTTTTTTTTTTTTTTTTTAATGCACGTTTATAGAGCAGGAAGGAATACACATATGGATAACATAACATTCTTTTATGGACATTCCTCATGCATCACATCAGAAAATAATGGTAAATAGCCATATGCAATCACTACTCTTCGTGTACAGTAATCAAAGTTGGAACCATTACTGCTGACATATGCACTTGATTTCAAGTAAATGCTAATTGCATTTGAGATTAACTAATATCAGATCATCTAATCTTCCAGCTGTGTTTTTGCAATGAAAAGGCTCACTGAAACCCTCATCTGTAATTCCAGGAACTGTATGTATATTCATTGATCTAGATTATTGGGAATGGGATCAGTTTAAATTCAGAAGAAATGGACATCTTGATAAGTGATATTTGATTTATTTATTTATTTATTCATCTCTGCGATTCAGATTTGCATTAAACCCCAAGGAAAGTGCCAGTTGTGAAAGCTCTCACTTCAGTTTTATTTGCAGTTTATAACAACAGACCGGAATGCCATAACCTTTTTGTACCACATACTCCATAAGCTCTTGCTCTCCTGTCACTGAGTTCAGTACAGTTACATTTTTTCATATTTTCTACATACTGACATACAGTAAACATTCTGTAAAATTTCAACACTTTCAGCCAGATTCTCATTAAATAGTTTTAGTTTTCTTGCCATCAGTGTTTAACTTTATCAGCTTTACATTTATTTTTGATTTATAACTGTGCAAAAAGAACCAAATGAAACCTTCATACCATGCTTTTAGTTTTCTAATGTGCTATCTACACATCTTTTAAGAAAGATTTCTCTTTACAGGATCACGAGACACATAATGTCTTCTATTTCCTTTACTCAGTAAGTCACCTAGGGACACGTAACATAAATTACAGTTCCTTAAAGAAGAACATCTTTTGGCAGCACAAGTATTCTGAGTGGTCTGCTGCACAAAGTAAACAGTAATCAATATTTTTTTTTAGGGTTTATTAGGGTATGTTCATCCTGTAAATAGATTTTTTTTTTCTTGTTATGACTAATTATTTTGAAAAGTCCCACAAATGTTTTGTCTGCTACTGCTAAAAAAAAAAAAAAAAAAAAAAAAAAAAAGAGATATCTTTACAGTAATCAGTGATATTGAATAATGTACAAACCAATTTTCTTCTCTGAAACATGAATGTTTGTGGATCTATAACCCCACTATGACCTATCAGAAATGCTCCAACTAATGCTAATTTTGTAGTAATATGGTTTTAAGGTTCTCTATCTTGAGGCCTCTGTTTAGTAATGTCAAGACTACCTATATCTACTGTTCTGACAAAGTAGTGTTATTTTATATCTCAATTCTGCAGACTCATTCAGTATATACTTTCACTGCCTCACAACAAGCCTTTCTTCATGATTTGTCAGCTTATATGCTTATAGAAGCATTTTCAAGACTTATTGCAGCATCCAGCAGTTTAGGTGGTGTTGAACTTCGTTGCTGTGTTTACTGTGCTTATATAGCAATACTTTTCATGTTAAATGTTTCCTGAGAATTGCTGTATATCATATTGACCTGTAGGACTCTCCCTCATATGTAGTATTTACCCATTTACTGTCTGTGTGCTGTGACACTTTCCCAAACTGTTAGAATGCAAGTACCACAACAGTTCCTGAGAGATGAAAGCTAATCAGCTGAATCTTCTGCTTAAATCTTAGAAATAAAAGGCTGTAACAGTAGCACCGTTTTATAAATGTCCTTTTCCAACTAGTGTTCAATCCACCTTTTGGGTGCCACATATAAATTTTTCAAAAACAGTTTTCAGAAGGCCAGAATATGTTTTTGCAATACACTAGCAACTCATGAGAATATGGTTTTTCTGAATATACAAAAAAAAATGTCTTAAAATGATTCTCAAGGGATTTATAGAGGATATGTAGGACAAACATTGCATTCCTTTGAAACTGTCTGCAGTTTGCTGCAGAATAGATGCATGGTCTACTTTTTTCTATGGTTTTGCCCAGGTCTTTGTCTTTGCACTCACAAGTATGGGTTGAAAGCAAACAAACAAGCAAACAGACCAAAACAAACAAATAATAATAATAATCATATTAAACAAACAAACAAACAAACAACTAGTGAGATTGCCTGTGATAAAATTAATGCATATATCGGGGTACTTAATTGACAAATAATTAGGTAAAGGTAATTCAGCACTTAAAAATGAATGTCATCTATATCTACGATTGATTCATCTTGCAATTGATTGTGAATGCCAAATTAAATTCCATTATTAAAATTTTGGCCCTATGCACATATATTTGCAATATAAAGTGCTTGCAGTCAGAATAAATAACAACAACAAGAACAACAACAATAAAGCCCTTTGTTTTTATTTGAAAGCTATTTAAAGTTACTGTATTAATTTCTGGCTACCACATTAGCAGAAAGATATTGACAAAGTGGATGATTTTTAAAATATAACCAGTGAAGAGACTGATTTAAGAGTGAAGATTAAGAAGTAAATCTGTACAGCCTGAGTAATAACTAAGGTGAGCTGAAAGAGTAGGATAAGCTAAATCCTTTAGGCACAGTCATATGCTGTACCAGAAAGAATTTAGGAAGGACTTCTAATCTTTTGGAAGTTCAGTTCTTTCTGACTGTACAAGAGAACAGAGCAAAATATCTCATGTTGAAGATACTGACCTGCACAGTTTCCGGCCTTCCTTTTTCTTATCAGTTCTTTAAGAATGATCCGTAAATGTCTTTGTTGCAAGGGCTTGAGAACAAAGCAGACTTCACCCATTTTCCATGTTCTTTGTGAAATATGTTTATATAGAATATGTAGTCTGGACGGCAGAAGAAAATGTATTTTTTAAGCTCATCTGAAGTTTGCCAGTAGTGGGAATTCACATCTGTCTCAGCGGATCTATTCCTGTTTTAATTTCTCTGGTTTTAAGAACATCACTGTAGAATAATTTTCTCATGAAATTTCTATATTTGCATGTAAAGAATATTCTGGTATTCATGGATCTAGGTAAAACAAAACAAAACATAACAAACAAACAACCACAAACTTCAATGATATTGAAACATATAATCAATATAATTTTAACATATTTACATTTAAATTAAGAATGGAGAAAAACAGAATGAAATGAGGAAGCTGAAACAAAGTAGTCCTGTTTTACGTCATTTTAAAAGTTAACCGTGCTCATAAAAGTGTTGGTTAAAATTTTAATTTTATACAAATTCCTGCAAGAGAAATACAATTAGAATATGCAGAAATTTGCCTTTGAAACCAGTTCTATTTAATTATTGACTTTCTCCTTTTATTTGCTTTGTAAATCTTGATGTGACAATGAGAACAGAGAAAAGAAGACAGTCAAAAAATATCAAGTTGCATATCACTCCTTAAGGATTTGAATATAGTGCTTATAATGGACTGTAAAGGATGCTACAGAAGCTGTGGATTTATTTATTTATTTATTTAGTCATAGAAAATAATTCTTAGAACCCTTCTTTGTATCATAGGTAACATTTTCAATGAAAGTTTCCTATAGCACAAAGCACCTTATAAAATGGTAGCAGACCCTGTACTAGCTGTAATTAAAAGAATAAGTGGATGTTAGCTTTTCTAAATATAGTCACAAAACATAGGAAAACAAGAGGTAGAGAACAAAAGGGGGTGGGGGAAAAGGATGTTATTCCTGAGTAACTTCAGTGGGAGCATACTGTGGTGGTTTTACTCAGGTGGGCAGCTGAGCTCCACCACAACCGCTCTCTCACTCCCCCTCTCCTCCATGAGGAAGTAGGAGAAAATACAACACAGAGAACTCGAGGTTTGAGATGAGAAGGTTTTAATTAAAGGGAAAGGGAATGGGGAGAAGAAAGAAACAAAAGAAACAATAAATCTGTGCGGAAGCACAGATAGAGGGAAAAAATTATTCTCTACTTCCCCATCAATGAGCGATGTTTGGCCACATCCTGGGAAGCAGGGCCTCAAAACGCGTAGTGGTTGTTCAGGAGGAACAGTCCCCTCCCCCACACGAGCCCCCCTTTTTATTGCTGAGTGTGACATCAGGTGTTATGGAATATCCCTTTGGTTGGTTTAGGTCAGCTGCCCTGGTGATGACCCCTCCCCATCACTTGCCCACCCCCAGCCTGCTGGCTCTTGGGGGCTTGGAAGGAGTCCTGATGCTGTGCCAGCACTATGCAGCAGTAGACACAACACTTGAGTGATATCAGTGCTGTACCAGCTACGAGTGCAGAGCACAGCATTGTGTGGGCTGCTGCAGGGAAAGGGTGACTCCAGCTCAGACAGACCCAACACACATACATCAAATGTAGATTCGTTACAGCATAAGATTTTAAAGAATCTTTTAAAGAATTATAATTTTAAGTTTGCTTGACTTTTTTTTTTTTTTTTTTTGTATTATCTATTGTGAGAGAAAGGTAGGAGAAGATACCTTCATAGCTGAGAAAACTGAACATATTGTTCAATGGGAAAAATAGAAATAATCATATACCGCTGGAATGTAATTATTTCTGTATATCTTCATTTTATCTTAAGCCAAATTTTCCATGTTTTCTCTACCTAATATCATCTTTGGTCTTTATTGTCAACAGGTAGAACTCCTATATCTTTTTGAATGAAATTTCCTCTAGTGAAGAGGGAAAATGGTTATATTGATAGCAGTTATTTTATTTTTTATTTTTATTTTTTTAACTCACAGAAAGACAATAAACTTTGTCCTAGAGCATTGCCCCCCTCCCTAACTGAGAAATGAATTGCAATGAAGAAAAATATATAAGAAAAATATATAAGAATATAAGTATAAGTAAATATGTATATAACTTCTCTTCCATATCTTTATCAGTATTCCAGATGAGGGGATAGAGTGCATCCTCAGTAAGTTTGCTGATGACACCAAGTTAGGAGCGAGTGTTGATCTGCTTGAGGGCTCTACATAAGGCTCTGGATAGGCTGGACCAATGGGCTGAGGGCAACTGTATGAAGTTCAATAAGGCCTGGGTTCTGGGTCCTGCACTTGGGACACAACAACCCCATGCAGCACTACAGGTTGGAGAAAGAGTGCCTGGAAAACTGCCTGGTGGAAAAGACCCTGGTATATAAATGCAAAATTGAATAAATATATATGAAAAATGCAATATCTGTCTGAATATGAGTCAGCAGTGTGTTCAGGTGGCCAAAAAGACCAACAGCATCCTGGCATGGTATCAGAAACAGTTTGTCCAGTAGGACTGGGGAAGTGATGGTCCCTCTGTATTTGGCTCAAATTAAGATGATGAACAAAAAATCTGTAATAACTGACGAGGACATATAACTGGGAATTCAGTTAATTTGTGCAGAAGGAAGAACACCAGTTATGGATCCTCCAGGGCAGAGATTTTGAACTTAATATATAGTTTCAGAGGTTTATGTTTCAAACTCATTAATAATTTTGTATGAACTATCTTTAACAGTCCCATTAAAACCTAAATTAATGGCAAATGTGCAAAGCTCTTGTGCGAAGAAACTTGTCACACACTGAGAAAAAGCATCCCTCCAATGAACTATGGATAAGTAACGATAGTTTACCACTTTAGAGGTGGATACTTACATGAATTAAATTTATTCTATTGACTTGATATGAAATGATTGATACATTTAAACTTAGATTTAGACTGTAAATGTGATTCTCTGAACATGTTTATTGCCATCATTCATATGGCTATGAATATGTTTTATACCATCTGTACAGTACTTTCATTTAATAAAGAAAGGTCCTTGGTATTTGACAAGAAAAAAAAAACACACACACAGGTATTGTGCAGGTATATAAACAAAAATGAATGGAGGATAGACTGTGGTGGGCTGAAATCTGGATACATGCTATCTACACATAAGCACATCAGTCTGAATATTCTACATGCATAAATGGTCATCAAAAGAAAAAAAAAAAAAAGGAATTGCAGCAAAGAATTCTCTATTTATATACTTATTTAAAATAACTATCACCAACAACCCAGGTTGACATGTTGACATACTTGATAATAAAATTAATGAATGTGTTTATTTTTCTACCAGCCTATGCTAACAGTATTACATGAAACATACCCAGACACTGAAGAAAAATGCTCTTCTGTTCCAATATCTGTAGTAAATAGTCCCTTCTAAAAGTGATCATAACTTTGGCTCATGTCTCCTTAAGGAGCTGTTATTTAAACAGGAGTCTATAGGGTTCATAAAGGTTAACATCAATGACTAAGCCTGTCAGTTTAGGATCTTCTGTTGACTTACTCATTCACTTCTGTTGTTCTATGAATAAAAGGGAACAGGGAAGAATATTCAGGAACAAAGCACCCACTTGGGAAGCTAAGCAAAAATTTATTGCAATAATAAGACTTAAAGTAACTTACATTACAGTCATATCTCTTGATGTACCTTCTGGCAAAGCATCTTTCTATAGGAAGTCTTTTCCTAAACTGAAACCTTTTTCTAAGCTAGACAGTGAAGAGAAAAACAAAACAAAACAAAACACAACACAACACTCTAGAGCCCTGACTCTAACAAAAGCAGCCTGTAAATGGGTAAAGGTATGAATCTGGAAAAAGGTGCTATATGGATGGAAGGTCTTTTTTTTCACTATAAAATGATTTGTAAAAATGAAAAAGAAAAAAGGAAACAACACACTGTTACAAGAACTCTATTTAATATATACATATATGTATGTTTCAGTACCTTCCAGTAAAGCAGAGGGGTAGTCAGGATAATTTGAAGTACCTACCACCATATGTTGAATATCTTTTAATGACTTTAATTGCAAGAAAGATGACAGTATAGACTCCTTATGCATTTCCATTGACTTATAGTATGGTTACTTAACATTAACTCCAAAGTAACAGACAAGAAACCAAGAGAGTTTGAAAGTACATATTAATATCAGAAGTGTCCATGTGGTCATTCAAATTAGGATTTAGAGAGAATTCACCTATAGTTTTTATATTTTAAAAACTTGTAAATTAATAGAAACTGAGAATAGAAAGCATTTTTTTTTTTTTTGCCTCTGAAAATTGTTTACAGGTCCCACATCTCCTTATCATTTCATGTTTCCTGATAAATCCAGCCAAACAACTATATAATCTGGAAACTAACATTCCACTACAAGGAGAAAAGTATACCTTATTAGTTTTCTATTTTGCTTCCAATACTGTTCAGCAGGTCTTAAATCACCTTTTTCTACTCTGTCTCAGTGCACTCTTTTACCCACAAATGGACTGTTTCCACAGCTCTCCCAGTTTAGTTTCTTGGAACTGTTCCTGCAGAGAGATGCAGGCCAGGTTGCATCTGTTAATGAGGTTCCAGATATTTCAGTAGAACAGAACAGATTAATATGTGGAACACATAGCTCTTGTTCGTTATGGGATAACTAATCAGGAAGAACAACTAGATGAGGCCCTCTACAGACAGCTAAAAGTAACCTCAGTGTTGACAGGTACAGATCCACTTGAGGTAGTTAGGTAGTTAAGGTAGGTCCAGATCCACTTGAGTTAGTGTTGCCTTTCCAGTATCTGCTGGAAAGGCAACAAAACAGTGTGTAAGCAGGAAGTTGCTGGAAAGTACTAATAATAGTTTTCTCACTCAAGGGATGGAAGAACGAATTAGAATAGGTTCTCTGCTGCGCTTCATACTCACAAACAAAAACCAACTTGTTGGGGCTGCCATGGTGGAAGGTAGCCTTGTCTGCAGTGAACATGAGATAGTGGAGTTCAGGACACTGAGGATAAAGAAGAAAGTTACAAGCAAGTTCACAACCCTGGACTTCAAGAGAGCAGACTTTGGTGTCTTCAAAAATCTGATTGGAAGAATCCCATGGAATAAGGCCCTGGAAGGAAGAGACGTCCAAGAACATTGGTTAGAATTCAAGAATCACTTCCTCCAACCTCAAGGATGGTCCATCCCTATGAATTGGAGTATGGGCAAAAATACAGGAAGGTCATCAAGGATGAACAAGCAGCTTCTGACAAAACCAAACATTGTACCTAAGGCACCAATATTTTATGGTGGCCACCAAGTTGGACCTCAGCCTGACAGAAAAAAGATCTAAGTTCTGTGTGGGCACCAAGTTGAGCATAAACCAGCTATGTGCCCTTGCTGCAAACAAAACTAATGGTATACAGGGCTGCGTTAAGCAAAGTACTGACAGCAGGTCGAGGGTGGTGGTCATTCCCATCTCCTCAGCATTGGTGAGGTCACACTTGGAGTACTGTGTCCAGTTCTGGACTCCCCAGTTCAAGAAAGACATGGACATGCTGGAGAGAGTCCAATGAAGATAATTAAAGGAATAGAGCATCTCTCTTGTGAGAAAAAAAAAAGCAAAGAGTTGAGACAGTTCTCATAGAGTAGGTTCAGGGGGATTATGCTAATGTCTATAAATACCTTCAGGGAAGGTGCAAAGAGAATGGAGCCAGGCTTTTTTTCAGTGGTGCCCGGTGCTAGGACAAGAGATAATGGGCATAAATGGGATCATTGAAGGTTCCATTTGAAAGTCAGGAAACAATTCTTTACTGTGAGGATGACCAAATACTGGAACAGGTTGCTCAGATAAGTTGTAAAGTCTCCATCCATGGAGATATTCAAAAGTCAGCTGGACATATTTCTGTGCAGATGGCTTGAGGTGTCTGAAGCCATTCTGTTTCTCTAACTTGTTTATCCCTAAAGAAAGTTTGAAGGTGTCTTGAGACAAGAACACACTCTAATATTAATGATGCCAAATAACGTAATAATGCTATAAGAGAGGAAGAGAAGAGAGAGGTTTCTACAATGAATTGGATTATTTCCATTTAAAAGGAAGAAGAAAATATTTAATTCTAGACGATAAGCTCATTATTGATGGGTGATGAGGTTTTGATTGATTCAATACATGTCTGTTTAAGGATTCCTTCTGCATTGTATTACCCCTCAAGATATTAGCTAATCCCTTAACCATCACAGCAATGAAAAATAATGAGAAAGACAAGTATTTTTTCCTTTTTCTTGTTTTGGGAGAAAGGATATATTTCTATTTTCACCTTTTATTTGATGGATTTCTCATTTCATATTTAAAAATATGTGAAACTTTCTAAAATAGGCATTTTGTGTTTCCTTATTTAATAAGAAAATCTCTTTTATAATTTAATTATATTGCACTGTTACTGGTATATTTTTCTAATAAAGTTCTAAAATTCTCAACATTAAATAAGAAATACCAAAACCTTAAAAATCTAAATATGGAGCTTAAAATAATGGAACTCAAATTGAAACTTATGCTGCTACTTATTAGACGAGTGTCTATTTCTATGTGCCCTAACAACCGTCTAAACAAGATATGCAGAGGTAAATTTTTGTGAACCTCTCGAGTTTCACTACATGAACCAATTTACGGTGAAAACAAATAATTTCACTCACATATTTAAATAAAACTTTTAAAATACAAAATTTTATTCCAGATCCTCACATGCTGAATGTGATTTATTTTAATGCTAATAAAGCCTTCCGTTTTACTTGTACAGGTATGCAAATATTTCTAATGTTATTTTGTAACTATGATCTAACTACATATTATTTATATGCTATCATCTATTATATGTTACATATATATTCTATATTAAGTTGATACTATCCTTATCCTGGAGAAGAGGAGGCTCAGGGGCGACCTTATCGCTCTCTATGGGTACCTCAAGGGAGGCTGTAGTGAGGTGGGGGTTGGCCTGTTCTCCCACGTGCCTGGTGACAGGACAAGGGGGAATGGGCTTAAGTTGAGCCAGGGGAGTTTTAGGTTAGATGTTAGGAAGAACTTCTTCACTGAAAGGGTTGTGAGGCATTGGAACAGGCTGCCCAGGGAAGTGGTGGAGTCACCATCCCTGGAAGTCTTCAAAAGACGTTTAGATGTAGAGCTTAGTGATATGGTTTAGTGGGGACTGTTAGCGTTAGGTCAGAGGTTGGACTCAATGATCTTGAGGTCTCTTCCAACCTAGAAATTCTGTGTGTGATTCTGTGTGTGTGATTATTTTACTATACAAATGAAGTTATTTTAATGATAAATCTTTCAGCACAAGAAGGACATGGAAGTATTAGAATGTGTCCAGAGAAGGGCCACAAAGTCATCAAGGGGCTGGAGCAACTCTGCTGTGAAGGCTGAGAGAGCTGGGATTGCTCAGCCTGAAGCAGAGAAGGCTCCAGAAAGACCTTATAGTGGCCTTCCTGTACCTAAAGGAGGCCTATGGGAAAACAGGAGTGAGATTCTTTGTCAGAAAGTGCAGTGATAGGACAAGAGGGAATGGTTTTAAACTAAAACAAGGGGAAGTTTAAGTTAGATGTTAGGAAGAAATTTTGAATGGAATAAATGGTTTGAGACAAGAATTAATTAAATTAAGACTTTATTAATGCATGAGTGTAGTGTTAGCACAGGGAATGTTGGCCTTAAATTATAGGAGGGTAGATATAGCTTAGATATTGGAAAGAAATTCTTCACTCAGAGGGTGGCAAGCCACCGGGACAGGTTGCTGAGAGAGGCTGTGGATGCACCTGAAGGTGTTCCAAGACCAGGTTGGATGAGGCCCTGAGCAACCTGATCTAATGGGTGTCATCCCTGATTATGGCAGATGATGTTTAAGGTCCCTTCCAACCCAAACTCTTCTGTGATTCTAAGATTGATTCTATGATTCTACAGGAAAGAAGAAAAGGCATTATTTGTCAGGGATAGTAATAGGACAAGAACAGTTTTAAATTAAAAGAGGGGAGTTTTAGATTGGATATTTGGAAGAAATTCTTTACTCAGAGGGTGATAAGGATGGAAATTGTGGCTGCCTAGAGAAATTGTGGATGCCCCATCCCTGGAAGTGTTTAAGGCTAGGCTGGATGAGGCTTCGAGCAAGCTGGTCCAGTCAGATGTGTCCCTGCCCTGCCAATGGCAGGGGGGTTGGAACTAGTTGATCTTTAAGCTCCCATCCAATCCAATATATTCTATGATTCTATGATAATTCTTTTTTTTTTTTTTTTTTTTTTTTTTTTTTTTTTTTTTTAGCGGTAAGGTTTTATTCAAGCTTCAGTTTCTCTTTGGATTTCCTAGGAATATGGTGGCTATGATTTTATGTAGTGAATTATACTATTTTAAACAATTAACTATAACTATTTATACAAATATGATTAAAGTTGTTTCTGTACAAAATTTAAACGTATCCTGCATATTTCTGAAAGTCTCATTATCCAAATATAAGTCATTTTTTGTCTCTGAATTTAAATTGCACTTTTGTTAGTAACCCCATTATTTCTTCTTGGTAAATGTTCCTGAAAGAAATTGAAAAATCTGGAGTTCAGTATTATAATGAGTTAATTTATTTGTGTCAGAAGAAGTTCATATATTGATACTTGCAAACTCATTCTGTTGCTTAAAATGGACATTCACCATTCTTCTCATACTTTACAGTTGTTCTACGTGCAAGCTCATCTATTACATCCTAACTCTTCTTTCTTTTAAAATAAAACTGATTCTTCCCCAATGTTCAAATCACATCAGCTAGCTTTGCAAGGATTGAAGAATAAACTGTTTTGAGAAGCCCCACTGAAATAAAGATCTACTGGAATCTGAGGACTACCCCTAAGTACCTAAACACGGGTTACTCTTAGGTATACAATGTTGTCTCAGAAATTACACTACGGGATTAGAAAGTGTTCCAGATTTTTCCTTTATATTCTTTTTTTCCTTTACATATATATATATATATATATATATTTCTTTTTTTTTTTTTTCTTTTGCATGTGTGTTGTTGTTGTTTTCAGGTTTGCCATTTATTTTTATATTCTTTCATTAATATTCAAATGCTGAGTCATTTTCTCTCCAAAGAAAATCAAATATTAATATTATTATTACCACATGTAAAACCAAAGAAATTATGCAGGTATACCTGTTTTTTCATTCTGTTCTTCCAAAAAGAATCCATGAATTAAATATGTACATACTTCTGATTTTGTTAGAGTAGGCAAAAAGTGATTGGATTATGTTTTTTTTTCCTTTCTTTTGACATATAATTGTCATCAGCTCTTAACAGATTCATCTTTTTTTCCTCCTAATTTGTATATACTATTATTCTTATTGAAAATAGTCTGTAAGACTTGATCCTTGTTATTCATTTATGCACACTTAATGTTTAAATTTCTCGAGTATCATTATAATCTGCCAATCCTTTACCTCATTCTCTTTTCATTGTTGTCTTTTGCTTTCTTGATTGTTTATGGGAATGCTCTTTACCATGGTCTAGCAATGAGTGTCACAGTGTTCTTTGTGACACTCTGGGACAAGGTCAATCAGTTGAAATATTATTATATACATATATATATATATTTTTTTTTTTCACCATGGAAGTGAGTCATGAAAATAAATTCTGCAGCTTTACTTGATTAGGGACAGTTTGTTGTATGGATGATTTTAAATATCTTGATTGCATAGTCCATTAAACACTCTAAATGTATTATATTCTACCTCATGGCATCTAGAAAAAGGTGAGACAGGTTTAGTTATTTCAGTATCTGTGACCTTTACCCATCTTATTTCTGCCTTCCAGAATTAGGGAAGCAGTCTTTGGAGAATAAGATAAGAAAAGTGTATGGTAGGGAAGGATTGGGGTCACTGGGATTGTTATCCTTACCTTACATACCAAAAACAGAAGTCTATAAGGTGATAGTCTAATTGAGTTAATAATAACATGATGATTATTATTTTTTTTTAAATATAACATAAGAATTATGGAGGATTTTTTAACTACTCTACTGCCAGCAGAACTCTCTAGACCTGTTCAATTTTTAATTATTTTTATTTATTTTTACTTTTTAAAAAAAACTATTTTTAATGAAATATAATGTAAACTAAATAGATTTTTCATAATATGGATCTAAGCACTTCACAGTCCAGTTAAAAAATACTCCCTAATTGCTTATCTAGTAAGAAAAGCTGAGTACTACATCACACCTTAAAAATCACTGTATAAAACTAGATTTGAATTGGTTCATCATTAGAATCATAGTTTCATTAAGGTTGGAAAAGACCTTCAAGATCATCTGGTCCAACCATCACCCTTCTACCAATGTCACACACTAAACCATTTCCTTAAATGCCAAGTACAACTTTTCCTTGAACGCTCCCAGGGATGGTGATGCCACCACTACAGGTTGGGCAACCTGTTCCAACACCTGACTACTCTTTCTGAGAAGAAATGTCTCCTAATTTCTAATCTAAATCTCCCCTGGCACAACTTGAGGCCATTCCCTCTAGTACTATCAATAGTTATGTGCAAGAAGAGGCTGACTCCCATCTCCCCACAACATCCTTTCAGGTAGTTGTAGAGAGCAATAAGGTCTCCCCTGAGCCTCCTCTTCTCCAGACTAGACAACCCCAGTTCCCTCAGCCGCTCCTCACAGGACTTATGTGCCAGGCCCTTCACCAGCTTCATAGCCCTTCTCTGGATGCATTCCAGGGCCTCAATGTCCTTCTTGTAGTGAGGGGCCCAAAACTGACCACAGTACTCAAGATGCATCCTCACCAGAGCTGAGTACAGGGGAACGATCACCTCCCTGGCCCTGCTGGCTCATGCAGGATGCCATCAGCCTTCTTGGCCACCTAGGCACACTGCTGGTTCATGTTCAGGCAAATGTCAACCAGCATTCCCAGATCCTTCTCCTTTGCACAGCTTTAGAGCCACTCTGCCCCAAGCCTGTAGCATTGCATGAGATTGTTGTGGCCAACATGCAGGACCTGGCACTTAGCCATGCTGAACCTCATCCCATTGACCCCTGCCCATAGATCCAACCTGTCCAGGTCCCTCTGCAGGGCCTTCCTACCCTCCAGCATATCAACACTTCCCCCCAATTTGGTGTTGTCTGCAAACTTTCTGAGGGTGCACTCAATTTCCTCATTGAAATCATCAATAAAGATAGAAACAAGGATAGTCCCCAACATCGAACCCTGGAGAACACCACTTGTGACGGGTCACAAGCTAGATTTCACTCCATTCACCACCACACTGGGCCTGGCCATCCAGCCAGTTTTTAACTCAGTGGCATCTATCCAAGCTATGAGCTGCCAGCTTCTCCAGGAGAATACGGCAGGATAGCATGTGAAAGGCTTTGCTGAAGTCTAGGTAGATTATGTCAACAGCCTTTCCCTCATCCACCAGGTGGGTGACCTGGTCATAGAAGGTGATGAGGTTGGTCAGTCAGGACTTGCCTTTCATGAACCCATGCTGGCTGGGTCTGATCCCCCGGCTGTCCTGCACATGTTGTGTGATTGCACTCAAGATAACCTATTCCATCACCTTTCCTGGCACTGAGGTCAGGCTGACAGGCCTTTAGTTCCCCAGATCCTCCTTATGACCATTCTTATAGTTGGGTATTACATTTGCAAGTCTGCAGTCACCTGAAAAAGAGGTGATAGAAAACAGCCTGAAACAGAGAAGGATAATATAGAATTTGAAGCAAAGCCACATTCTTCACAACCCTAAACTTGCCATTATATATCTTTAAGCATTAACTCAAATAATGATAATTCTTAGAGTTCCTGTAAAAGAAAAGAAAATTTAAAATTGCAGAGCAAAAATTGTTTATTTATAGCAAATTATTTAGAATGTTAACATTTTCTAATTAAGTTGATTAATTGAAGTGATTGCAGAACAAAAATAAACATGGTAATTTTTGAAGACTTGTAGACAACACTGATGTCTTAATACACATTACAAAAATCACAATGTAGATCCTCTTTTCTTGGATTTTTTTTGCACTGATCACATAGTGCACTATTAACCTGAGAATATTGATTGTTTATATGAAGCTTTTCATGATTTTCAATCTTAGAATCCCTAATAAAGGTGATCAAGTTGATTAAGTTTCCTATTTTGTAGATTAAAAAAAAAAAAAAAAGGTACATGGCAGCAAAGTGAATTCCCAAGATCATAACTGAATCTTGACACAATATATATTTTATATTGGGTTCAGCTACAAAAAATAATTTAAAATATTCTGGTATTGAAATGTACATTTTGCTTAATGTGAAAATCTTGGAAGACAAAAGGAATTTATTCACACATTTTTTTTTCAGTCACAGATGGAGGTAGGAACAATAATATAACCTACTAGTAGATTACTATAAACTAACTTGCACATTTCTTACATTCAAATCTTTCATTCAGTTGTTTGGCTTAAAAGACCTCAGTGCCAGGGAAGCTCATGGAGCAGATCCTCCTGAGAGTCATCATGCAGCACTTGCAGGGCAAGCAGGCGATCAGGCCCAGTCAGCATGGCTTTATGAAAGGCAGGTCCTGCTTGATGAACCTGATCTCCTTTTATGACAAAGTGATGCGCTGGGTGGACGAGGGAAAGGCTGTGGATGTGGTCTACCTTGACTTCAGCAAGGCTTTTGACACCGTCTCCCACAGCATTCTCCTCAAGAAACTGGCTGCTCTTGGCTTGGACTGGCGCACGCTTCGTTGGGTTAGAAACTGGCTGGATAGCAGGGTCCACAGAGTCGTGGTAAATGGAGTCAAATCCAGTTGGAGACTAGTCACTAGTGGCGTTCCCCAGGGCTCGGTGCTGGGGCCGGTCCTCTTTAATATCTTCATCAATGATCTGGACGAGGGCATTGAGTGCACCCTCAGTAAGTTTGCAGATGACACCAAGTTAGGTGCGTGTGTCAATCTGCTTGAGGGTAGGAAGGCTCTGCAGGAGGATCTGGATAGGCTGCACCGATGGGCTGAGGTCAACTGCATGAAGTTCAACAAGGCCAAGTGCCGGGGCCTGCACCTGGGGCGCAATAACCCCAAGCAGAGCTACAGGCTGGGAGAGGAATGGTTGGAGAGCTGCCAGGCAGAGAAGGACCTGGGAGTGATGGTGGATAGTCGGCTGAATATGAGCCAGCAGTGTGCTCAGGTGGCCAAGAAGGCCAACGGCATCCTGGCTTGTATCAGGAACAGTGTGACCAGCAGGGCTAGGGAGGTGATTGTCCCCCTGTACTCGGCTCTGGTGAGGCTGCACCTCGAGTACTGTGTTCAGTTTTGGGCCCCTCGCTACAAGAAGGACATGGAGGTGCTTGAGCGGGTGCAGAGAAGGGCGACGAAGCTGGTGAGTGGCCTGGAGAACAAGTCCTACGAGGAGCGGCTGAGGGAGCTGGGCTTGTTCAGCCTGGAGAAGAGGAGGCTCAGGGGCGACCTTATCGCTCTCTATAGGTACCTCAAGGGAGGCTGTAGCGAGGTGGGGGTTGGTCTGTTCTCCCACGTGCCTGGTGACAGGACGAGGGGGAATGGGCTTAAGTTGAGCCAGGGGAGTTTTAGGTTAGATGTTAGGAAGAACTTCTTTACTGAAAGGGTTGTGAGGCATTGGAACAGGCTGCCCAGGGAAGTGGTGGAGTCACCATCCCTGGAAGTCTTCAAAAGACGTTTAGATGTAGAGCTTAGGGATATGGTTTAGTGGGAACTGCTAGCGTTAGGTCAGAGGTTGGACTCGATGATCTTGAGGTCTCTTCCAACCTAGAAATTCTGTGATTCTGTGATTCTGTGATCTACTGAGGAACAAACTGCTCTCACAGTTCCTCTGAGATAATATGATTCTGTTGTCAGCAACAGCATGATTCCAGGTTTGTTACAGTAAATGACAGGAGGAGTTGACCTTGAATCTGTGATTCCTTAACTAGAATATTCTGGTATTGAAGGTCTTTGGGTTGGTGCTGGGTCTGCTGTTAACATATGAATCTGACTGAGAACTGGAACAAGTTGTTAAGAGAAGCTGTGGAGTCTCCCTTAAAACATGTTAAAAATCCATCTGAACACGCTCCTGGGCATGCTGTAGGTGTCCCTGACTGAGCAAGGGGTTGGACCATATGACCTCCAGATGTCCCTTCCAACCTCAATCTTTTCTGTGATTCTGTGACCTTTTTAGTTACTTGTCTCCAAATCAGAAAAGTCAGGCTTTTAAGCTGTTGCTATGTAACTGTCCAGAAACATGCCAAGAGTTAAAACAAATATTTGTCTAGTGAGCAACTAGATCATAAACCTGTTATCATTTGGCCCAGCTCACAAAAAAAAAAAAAAAAGAAAAAAGAAAAAAAAAAAAAGAGGGAAAGATTTCAGTGAATGAAATAATATCAGTAATTCTAGCTGTAATAATTGTGCAAATAATTGATAGACTTGATTTTACATGACAGTATGCTGGGGGGAAAATAAAAAGTCATAAATAAGAGGAACAATCTCTCAAAAAACAAACAAAACAAAACAAAGTCTAAAGATGTTTAGATATTGAACTTAGCGATATGGTTTAGTGAAGGACTTGTTAGTGTTAGGTCAGAGGTTGGATTCGATGATCTCGAGGTCTCTTTCAACCTAAACAATTCTGTGATTCTGTGAAACCTCCAAAACATATGTGTATATATACACAGATGGTTATCTTAAGCCATTCATTGTACTAAGATTCCTATCCTCTGCTCTCTTTGTTATATATACATATGTTATACATGTATATACATGTAGAGATGTTATAAATAACTATGAAAAGCTATTAAGCACAAGTAGTTACTCAAGTAACTTTTGGGGAAATTAGATAGTTTTCTAAGTTCAGACAGTTCATTATGTTTCCTCATTGAGATGTTCTCTGTAGTAATACTATAAAGACTATATTTTTTTTTTCCAGCTTGGAGTCAATGAAAGTGGCATTTTTTTTTTCCCTCTTCCAATCCACTTAGATGAAAAATTGGTCTCTTATATAAAATAGTAACATAATATATTTTTAATACTATTCATTTTATTTAGACTACAAGGTGACATCAAACCAATAAATTAAAAACATGCCTGGAAATGCTTGTAGGAGCTAAAATAGGATTTTTTGTAATGTTAAAAAAATAGGAATTTTTGTAATGTTAAACTGTTAGAATAGTCCCTGTCATGTTTTTCCCTCATGTTAAACATCATTCTTCCAAACAAATTCCAGGTATGGTTTGAGGTTTAGAAGGTTGAAAGGAACTATGTTCAACAGGAAATTTGCAAGTAGCCTTCTCCACAAGGAGGATAAAAGAGTTTCATGTTGTAGATGTGGCCATTCTGTACCAGTTGGTTTCAGGGCCAGACGTTAATTTATAGGCATACGTTGCCATTGAGAAAAAGGGATAACCGCACAATCTGACTGCCATACAGGTGCCTAAATCTGCATTGATGCCTAGCTCTGTTAACTTAAGGGTCACTCAAAATGCGTAGGCATCTGTATTTGTGCTGTAATAGACCTTATTGTGTCAATGGTTAGTTAACAGCATTCCCAAAGTTGGTTATGTCTAATATGATTAGCCGGTGTATGTTGAAAATACTATAAGTCCCGTGAAGTAGTCCTATTTTGCCTTTTGTTGTGCAATATCTGGCTGAAGAAATGGAAGATTTTTTTTTCTTTTTCTAATGATAATGTTGCATATGGAATAGGTAACTCTAAAAAGAGAGATTAATCCCACATAGTATCAGCTATATCTGATAGGATTCAGCTGCCTTACCATGAGTACCAAATGGCATTTGAGTTGGCAAAGAGAATTCAACGCATCTGCAGATAGCTGGGTTGTACAACCCAGAATGCAGAGGAAACTCTAGGGAGATAGATATAAGTAAAGCAAGATTTTCCACATCTCAAAAATGTCAGGAAGCACTTAAATAACCGAACCCTACCTTTGCATTTTAAAATGGAAATTGTCTAAAAAAGGTAGCCATTATGAGCTACATTACTCAAGTTGCTTATGGACTCAAGTTGCACCAGGGAAGGTTTAGATTAGATGTCAGGAAGCATTTATTCACGGGAAGAGTGGTTAGGTATTGAAACAGATTGCCCAGAAAAGTGGTAGAGTTGCCATCCCCAGAGGTATTTAAGAGAAGGGACTTGTTTAGTGGTGGTCTTGGTAGTGTTAGATGATGGCTGGACTTGATGAACTTAAGGTCTTTCCCAATCTAGATGATTTTATGATTCTACGATCAACATAACCATAAATTTTAGAGTAAGCTGAGTAGCTATATAGATTCCCCTAAACTCTCATTAAGTCAGCTTCATGGGTTAGACCTTAAGCTTACGTAAAACGCATATGTTTAGTCTTGTAAAGATAGGTGTTTACAATCTAGAGCTGATTCTCTGCTTCACCATTTAAGGGTAAATTCATTTGTCCAAATTAGATGCATACTGTCCTTCTAGATGTCATAGAATATTCTCCTTACCTCTCACCAACCCAGGACTCCTAGGGTTCCTTTCTACCAGATCTGTATGCTGTAGTCCAGCTGTGAGATAAATAGGTTCATACTATGCTGGGTGATGAACTGGCTTGATAGTAGAGCTCAGTGTTGTAGTGAATGGGGATATATCTGGCTGGCAGACAATCACCAGCAGTGTTCCACAGGGCTCAATTCTCAGGCAAATTCTGTTTAACATTTTTATCAATAATCTGGATGCAGGAGTGGAGTGCATTCTCAGCAAGTTTGCTGTTGAAACTAAACTGGGAGGAGCTGTTGACTCCCTGAAGGGACAGGAGGCCTGTCAGAGGAATCTAGATAGACTAGAGCACTAGCTGATTGACAATGTCATGAAGTTCAACAAAGGAAAATGCTGTGTTCTTCACCTAGGATGGAGTAATGACAGAAACAGGTACAGAATGGGAGACGAGTGGCTGGAGTACAGCTCAGCAGAAAGAGATCTGGGGGGTGCTGGTCAATAGTAGGCTCAACCTGAGTTAGCAGTGTGCCCTGGTAGCCAAAAGGGCAAACTGTATTTTGGGATGCATTAAACACATCATAGCCAGCTGATCAAAAGAGGTGTTTCTTCCAATTTTACTTAGTGCTGGTGCATCCTCAGCTTGAATATTGTGTGCAGTTCTGGGCTTAAAAATATAAAAACAATGTTAAGGTTTTTGGAAACATCCAGAGGAGAGAAACAAAGCTGATAAAAAGGCTGGAAGGCATGTCTTATGAAGACACTTGATGGACACTTGGTTTATATAGTCCAGAGAAGAGAATGGTATGAGGTGACCCCATTGCTCTCTACAACTTCCTGAGGAGAAGAATTGGAAAGGGAGATGCTGGTCCCTTGTCCCTGGCAACTGGGGACAGGGCACATAAGAATGGCACACAGCTGTACCAGAGGATATTCAGACTAGATATGAGGAAATGTTTCTTTACTGTGAAGGTGATCAAACACTGGAACAGGCTTCCTAGTGAGGTGGTTGATGCTTCATACCTGTTGCCTGTGTTCAAGAGGCATTTGGACAATATCATCAGTAACTTGCTTTAACTTTTGGTTAACCTTGAAGAGGCCAGGCAGTTGGACTAGATGATCTTTGAAGATCCCTTCCAACTGAACTATTAAAAATTCCAAATTCTAACTCTGGGTTACAGATTCCATTAAATGATGAAAGATGTAAAAGATAAAACTTTTTTACTATTTCAACAGAGATATGTGTGTTTTTTGAGAAACATGGTGCTCTACACCGCTGTTTTCCAATGATTACTGACATGTTTTAAATCACATGCAAATATGCATCTGATTTCTAGAGTAATTAAGTTGTTTTATGTCTAGAACTAAGGTCTTAAGCAAGGTGAGGAAAGTAAGAGACCTGTGCCATCTGTGAAGCATTTTTACTGTCATTCAAAACCTAAACATAAATTTACTTGAAAATGCTTGAAACACCAATGGAGTAACAGCTGGAATACAGTTTATGAGCAGAGGAGTTACATTTTTTCACCTTTATCTTCTAAAATTAAACCATGAGTTACACATAGCCATATTCAAATGTTTTCAATATGACATGTAGTAAAGCTAACACACTATCAAGTCTGAAGATATTGACTGCTGTCTGCAGCCACAATAATGGTTCCCAATAGCAAAGTATTAGCATTTCTGGGAGGAAAGATTTGAATACAGCTGTATGGTATGGTTGTTTAATTTTTCATTACCTACTTTTTACAGAAACCATCTTTTGTCCACCAACTACTGTGTTTTTGGAATAATTTGTTATTGTTTCCATTTATTAATTTATGCTTTTGTTTTCCTTTGCAATACTATCTAAGTATGTCAGCAACATAAAAACAGGTAGAGAAATAGAAAAATACGTAATACCAATGTTCAGAAATAATTCAAATTTGAAAGTCAATTCATAAAAGATTTTACACTCAAATCAAAATTTGCGGGAAGATGATCATAGAGCATGAAGATATACTCCTTTTTGACACAAAATTATGTTGATAGGGGAAAAGTAGTACCGTGGGCTCAGCTTTAATATGAACATTTCTGCATCTCTTTTTGTCTTAAATCTTAAATGCCTGTTTCCTACCCTAATCCCTCTTTTTGTTGTCTGTTGTCTGAGTAATGGGAGATTTGAATAGTCTTATATTATATCTCTGTATTGGAAATAAATATTGTGTTGAAATCAAAACTAGAATTGTAACTACAATTTAAATATTTACATAACATGCTATCTTTCATTTAAGTGAGATGCATTTAAGACAAAAGCAAACTATATCAGAGGAAGCTGAGTTCTAGGATCTGTAGATCTAATTCTTTTGAACTGGAGAATGAAAGTGAAAACAAAAACGTAGGTTTTGGTCAAGAAGCACAATGTTTACCTCTGGAAGAAATTAAACCAGATTATGACTTTGGATGAAGTTTTAATCATAACCACATATTTTTAGCCATCTTGGAGACTTGTTAAACAGATACAAGTTTTCATGGACATTTTCTGTCTAAAATCTTATTGAGAATCATTTTGGCCATAATTTGTATTAGCTTTGGAAGAACAGCAGAAAATTTCTGCGGAGTTTGGTGTCTTCTGCAGACACATTTTGAAGTATAAAAATTGCATTTAAACATATCAAAACCTTGATAAAAGGGATATTTCCAATGTGGACATTTTAAATATTAATTTTCAGGCCAAATTTTGACAAAAAAGAAAAGGAACAAAAAAAAAGGAAAAAAAAAAAAGAAGATAAATTCGTGTCTTTTTTTTTTAATTATTTTTTATTTTTATTTCACTTCAAATTATTGTTAATATAATGTAAATTTACCTTCTTTAATTGTTTTGATTGTTTGGTAGACAATTGCTAGCATCATCAAAGGTATTGACACAGAATATCAAAGCAGTGAAAGTCTGAAAACAGTGGTGGTGCACAATTTCTTCCTCCCCTCAAGAATTGTTCTGGAGTAGAAAAAGGAAACCAGGAATGGGAGGAAATGCTCAGGTCTGGGAGTGAGCAAAATAAAGCCAATGTGTATGCAATATCTATGAGAAAAATTAGAATTAGAAGGGCTATAATAAACTTAAGTGAAATCCCAGCAAAAGAAGGACAGACAAGGGGCATGAAATGACTGCTTGTTAGAGATACTAAGTGAATTAAAAAAAAAAAAAAAAGCCACTTTTTTTTTTTTTGTTGAAAATTGTGGAATGGACTGTGAAATATTTCACAGTTCTAATGCAGAGATCTGAAAGGCAGTGCCTCCAGAACCACAGTTAAAAGCAGAATAGACAGATCTATTTAATCTCAAAGTAAATAACGCAGTATTAATACTGTAATGATGTAGGGAACAGTGTTATCATCATTCTGCACTGTGTAATCATAGTTATAGCACCCTCGCCGAGGTCTCAGCAGTATTGCCTATGATCGTGGGTAGCTCTTACCCACATGAGCATGATCATGAATAATGTCTCATATGAGACATATGAATAATGCAGCATTAATTCTAGGTAAAATGCAAGAAAGCTCCTCAATAAACTCTTAGCTTGATGTAATTTCCTGTTTTTTCCTTTGTTTGATGTTAGTTCCTGATGTAATCTGAAGTTTTGTATATAATAACAGTCAGATTGTCTTTTACCTTTTGCTACATAATTTTTATTTTATTTTTAATTTTATATATTTTATATTATATAATTATATATATTTATATACAAATACATATTAGATAATATATAATAATATAAAATAATATATCTATATATATTTTATAAAATAATATATATATGTATTATTTTTTATTACTATTTATTTTTTTAATTTAAAGGGATTTATTCCCATCTGATCTAGGAGATCTTCTTTCACCTTGTTTTTTAAAATTACTATTTCTTTTCAGATTATACTAGTTTCTTTGATATTCTTGTTGGACTTAATGCTATATGATATTTAATTTACTGTGAAACTATTTGAAAAAAAGAGTAAGATATGGAAATATTCTGAAAGTGATCAAATGCAATCTGTAACCTGGAAAAGCTGAGAGATTGGAAAGCTGAAGCAAAAGATAGCATTGAGTTAAAATATTGCAGGGATACATATTTCACTTGGGCTTCCTCTCAGTATGCTGGCCAACCTTGATTAAGTGTCAAGAATATTGAGTAATCTGGATCCTGGGGAGGATGTTTTAACAGGGTAAAACAGCCATCTGAAAACCGATTTGCCCTTGATGTATAATGTATTGCTTCTATATGCTAATGACTTTATTTCTGTATCTTCAGCTATAACACAGGTTTATACCCTCTTTGCATTCCACCAACTAAAACCATGCTGTTACAAATTAGAAGCACTCAAAGAAATTAGGAGATCTCCAGGAATAATTTTTATATGAAAATAAGAGCATCAGTAATTTAGAAGATGGCTATTTTCTCTTTCATATCATGTCCCATTCCAGTGAAAATAATGGTGCACTTTGAAAGCACCATATTTAGGGTGAAGGAAATACTATATCCTTTTGTGTGTATTGGTAAATTAATAGAAATAGTTAGGAAATAATTTTGATTATTAACTTAAATAAAAACTTTAAAAAATGTTGACAATCACAAGTGATATTATTCCTGGCATAGAAAGTGTTTGTGTTGTTCGGTACTTAAGCAGTGGGACAAAAATGCAATGCATGTATTTGCTAGGACTGGAATGTGCTTTGACTGAATAGAGGCAAAAAATGTTTAAATACTTGGACTGGTTAGGGTATGTTATAAAGATAGCTGCTTAGACTTCACAATTTTTTAAACCTGCTTGCTGGATACTGTCATGATTTAACACCACTTTGGTATAAATGCCAGTAAAACTACGTTAAGCTAATGGAATGTCATATTGTAAGTTTATTGTGGAGGATATGCACTATCAATATTTAATTAATTAATATGCAGATTAGGCAATTTAAGGATAAAGAGCATATTAAAGTATGACTTGTCTGACTTCTTCAAGGTGATGTCAGCACTGTCATTCATCTTGCTTCTGTCATGCAAAATGGCAAGTGTGAGAATCTTTGCCTAGTTTTCTAAATAGTTTTGACTCCAGCAATAAAGATAGCTCACATTTTGTTGTTGTTGTTGCTGCATTTTTCTGTACACATATTAGTTATTCACATTAAATTTGTGCTTATATTTTCAGAGGGATAAACATGAAAAAATCAACAGCTTAAATATTAGCAATTTTGTTTTGTATACTATAAATAACAGTTTTACGAAAAGTTTGAAGTCAAAAAATATCTGAATGAGTGAAAAGTACCACTAAATTCCTTGATGAGATTTGTCTGATATTATAATCCATTTTTTGTAACTTTAAAACCAGATGATGGTCTGATCAACAGGAATTAATTATTTTCCCCCTGCCCTTGATATTTTCCTTTTTTTATCTATATAAAAAGGCAATTTTTAACTGTATTTCCTAATCTAACTTGTTTAACAGCTGAATCCACTGTTTACATTAATTTTCCTCAAATTTCAGCTGGAAATCTTGCATAAAGAAACAGTATTTATTAAAAAGATTATAAGATTTTAAGATTTTTTTTAAAGAATTTTAAGATTTTTTTTTAAGCTGAGAACAGATTCTCCGTAAAAATGAAAAGAACAACATATGATTTCATTGAAAATAAAAATTCGAGGGTGCTTTTAAACATTTGGCAATACCACAAGTATTTTAGCATAGTAAGGAATAATCACCTTTGATAAATTTCGTTCTATGCCACGAAAGCCAATAGTTATGAAACATTAACGTTTTATATCTCTTTCTGGATTTCTTTTATTAATATAGATTATTTTTATTTTTATTTTATTTTTTTACATTTTCCATGTTACGAGAGAAAAAGAAAAAACAAGATCTATCAGTACAGATGTTTTTAGAAATAATAAGAAAAAGAATTGACACAAACTATTAATTCATTTTACATGGGAAGAAAAAGTATTCATGAAGAGGCTTCATAAATGTTATGTTGCAAGAAGGCTGGAAAGAGAAAAGAGAAGCAAAAGTTGAGAGCTACCTCCTGTCAAATGTTTTATGACTCAGTGAGATGATGTGGAAAATGTAATAGTCATTAAAACTGTGTGGCATATCACTGGAAGCCACAAAAGATGGAACTGATTCTTGCTTACATGGGAATAAGAGTCTTTCTCTGTTAAATGCAGTATGTGCCTCTGAGTTGCAAAGTTCAAAGATAGTCATTAACTATTTGACACTTTTGATCATCAGTAATAAAAAGGTATTCCTATACCTGATGCTGACTGAGTATTCTCATCTGAAGGCAATATATATATATATATATAGAAGAAGGTAGAGAGATGTCTCCTTATCTTCCTTTCTTACCTCTACTTTCCCCACTTTAAAACTAATTGCAGATGTACAGAGAGACAAGTGATCAAAAAAAAAAAAAAAATGCTACTCACATTTCTTCTCCATATTACATCTGGTACCTCAAAACTTTGTTTGATTTAGGCATATCTAATTTTATAACATATGGGAATCCTGTAGATCTGGTTTCGTTCTGCAGTCTTTATAACAGAGATCACACACTGCCATGTCTTGTTTAAGAGTCTTGGTCAAGTATTGCCTATGTATTGCCCAATTCATATTTGTACTAACCCAGAGACTACGTAGAACAGTTAACAGAACCACATCACATTCTATTCACATGATAGCATGAGAACACTCTGTCGTCCCATACTGTTAAAATTTAATCTTCCTAAGCAACATGCTATGCAAATCATGACATCAAGATTATTATTAGTGATGCAAGGTGTAACGTATGTATCTAAATAAATTTATGTGTAACTTCAGATTTTTTTCTTTAGCTCTACTAATATTTCGGAGTGCCTACCAAGAATCTTCCACATTGCTGTGTGAATTAGAGATGTGACACTAAGTCTGTAAAATAAAATTCTTCTCAAGGCACATGAAATTGTTAATCTCTAAGCATTTAAAATATAGACTCAATAAAAACTGATCATTCTTTAATTTAGTGAAAATACACGATATATCAGTATGGTATGTACTGTGGGAATGCCTGAGAATTACATCTCTCAAGAGAATATACAGGCAGCTTTACTTAATTTCTCATGATGTTTAAGTCTTCAAAGGAGTTTATGGATGTGCTTGAACATGTCTGCTAAACATTTGACAGGTAGACCAAAAAAAGCAAACAAACAAAAATACACAAAAATATACATACAAACAAAAGAGACAAAAGAAAACCATAAAACAAACTAACTAACTAACTAGCAGAATATAGACAACATTATGTTGCAGAAAAATGAAAAATAGACTACGTTCCCGACTATACACTATAATGCTAAGTCTTTGTCATACAGGCACTGCAGCACCTAAGCACTTTGATGTCCAAAAAAGGGCTTTTCTCTATAGTAGTACCTTTTAAGTACTTCCTTGCATATATGCAAGTGCTGGAGGCTTGCACTTAAGCCCCATTCTGTTACTTCTGTGATGCCTTTCTGTCTCATCACACAGTGTCTCTTTCTCCAGAGGTTGCACTTACATTAACAGTGGTGTTAAACACTGCCTGCTTCTCCTTTTTATCTTCTTGAGTGCCTCCATGATCAGTTGTTGAGTTTTAGGAACCTTTGGCTATGTATATGCTGTTAAATACAAGAAAACACCCTGGATCGGTACCTGGCATATTGATTAATCCCTTCCTAAAATTAATTGACCTTATGCAAGCTATGTACCATTTTGTCCAAGGGGTTTTGAGCCTTATGGATTTCCTCTGTGTCCTAGTTGAATGTTTTTTGGCTGGTTCCATATACCTGAAAAAAAAAAAAAGAAAAAAGTTTGGGCTATGTTGCACTCTCCAACAGTGATGCTTTCTATAGAATACAGTTAGAAGTGTGTGCTACATGCCTTGGGATGTACATGAAAACATGTGGGAGGGCTGAGGTGGCAAAGCCTGCCTTCTGAAGGAGAATCTGATCATTGCAGAGGTTGTGGGGCATAAAATATGCTAAAGTACCCATCCCAATGCCTTTTTAGAGAGATCCAAGAAGTAAATTATTTCCTGAACAGTGCCCAGATAGTGTTGCAATAAATGTAAATCGGAGTAGTACCAAGTAGGCATATGCAGTTGTAGTGTTTTTACCCTGCTGGGCAGCTGAATGAGCTCACCACAACCATTATCTCATTTCCCCTCCTCAAAGGGAAAGGGGGAGAAAATGTAATGGAAAGGGCTCAAGGG